>NW_008794911.1:5524347-5597429 GCF_000699145.1 Aptenodytes forsteri
GTTCCTTTGTGCTGCTCTTCAGGTGCTCTCCTGCTGCCCTGTGGTCCTTCTCCAGGCTCTGGGCATCTATTGCTGGCCCTGGCATCAAACTGCTAGGAGTGGGATGGATTGAGATTCCATTCTCACCAAAATGCTTCTGAAAGTCCCAGTATGCCTGCTTGCATCCTCTGACACTTCTGCCTTTGAAAACATGACCCTTAATGATTGCTGGAGTGTCTAAAACCTTTCCTCAGGTGCTGGTTTGAGGAACGCAATCAGGATGCTCCACACTTCTGTCTCATAAAACTTGCCCAGAACACAGATCTCAGTACAAGAATACGGGATGAAATTCTGCTTAATCTCAGCACCTCGCCCACACATGCTATGAGAAAGTCCTTTTTTTCAGCGTGCCTTCCCACATATTTTTGTGTGCCTGTGTGTGTGTGCATCACAGCTCTTTTTCCTGAAGACTATGAGAAAGGAAAAGAGAAAGAATCATTTGTGTGACACATTATAATCATATTAGTCAACACGTTTCTAAAAGGCACGTGGATACCATAAGAGGAGGCATGGAATAAGAACAGAAGGGTGGCTTTAAAGTCTACAACAGACTCATAGCATGAATAAAAGAGAGTTCAGTCCTCAAGTAAAGTAAACCTGTGGTAATTTTGATAAACAGCAAACTCTTATGGAAAACGTCTCAAGCCTAATATACCCAGTTGAGTGCATAATAAAAATAAAGATAGCCCAAAGATATGATTCTGTCTCTTTATCTTGTTCACTAATGTAGAGAACTTAATACCTCCATGATTCACAAGCTCCTTCATAAATTGTTCATACTGATAGTCGATTGGTAGCTTGGTTTTACTAACCTAGCAGAAAGCTACCCAAAACCATCTTACATATTTCTCCTAAACTCTGAGTTAAAGGTATTCATAAGTAGTATATATGTATCTATTCTTGTGCCAATACTATTCTTTAGCTTAAATAGGTCTTCTCCTGTTATTTAACCTGCTAATCATGCATGAAGATCAACCAGCTCAGCCTTCATTTTAGAAGGCTAAATAAGCCAAGCCCTCTTAGTCTTCTCTCTTTCGACAGCTCTCTATTTAATTTTGCTTTTCCTTCAGTGCCTATTCCAGTTTTAGTTAATCCCTCCAGAAGATGGAAGACCAAATCTCTGTGCAGCACTGCAGAAAAAAAAAGTCTTACCAGTTCTCCGCACAATGTAATTAGTTTCCATTTACCAGAAGTGCCTCAAGTACCACACTTTATGATCACATCACCATTGGAGCATATTTATTTCTGTGACCCTTCTGAAATTTCCTTCATGAACCGTGGCAGATTAACTGAAGCCAAAACCTAACATATCGTGCTGGGTTCCTGTTCCGAGCTGCCTGGTTTACTCACAGACCAAACTGGGCTTTGTATCCCAGTGAGATGCGTTGCCATGTTCTCAAATCAAGTCAAGTAAAAAAAAAAAAAAGAAAAAAAAAATTCAAACAAGCAAGGTAAAACACAAAATAGATTTTTCCAAGGAACCCATAATGCCAGGCTCTGAAAGCTCTGATAATCTGGCACTTACTTACTAACTTTTTGCTCAGAATAGATAGGGAAAACCACATCTTTTTTTAAATGCCATAACACACTGTGGTGAATATGTGTCTTATAATGGCTCTGAACACAAGCTACCATCATTTTTCGGACTGTCCATAACATTTGCTTAAGACTTTCTTGATTTTTCAGATATTCAAATAATCAATGGTACATAACCTCAACTTCAAATCACAAGAAATTAAAAGCTTGAACACTACGTAGCAGACCTAGTCCTTTGAGCAGTCCATCTGGCTAATTAGAAATAAATTTGCTTTTAATTTACCTGTACTAGAACGAGACGGGACATATCAGAATGTATTATAACCCTCAGTACTATCAGCCAGCATTGTTCAGTCCCAAAAGAACTGAAGGCTTTAAGATGAGAGGATTATTCAAAGAGATTATACGCTATATTCCTACATGTTGAATAATTCATCAGAATTAATTCTACATTTATTAACAGCTTTTTTCTCCTTTGCACAAGTCCCAAAGATCAGTTTATAAGAATATGAAGTGATTCAGATGTCCTTACCGTATTTTTCAGGTGTTTTTTTTTTTAAACACCACCTTCAGAACAAACATAAAAAAGGGACAATGTATGACAAAACAAAAAACCAAACAGTGGTAAAGGTTAACAGCAGTCTACTTGAGCAAATGAAAGAGCCTCATGTTGGACAAATCCTAATTTCTTGGATGTCCAAAGTCCACATTTTCAAAAAAAAGGTCAAAAATAATTTTTATTGCTGCCTTCTCCTCCAAGAAAACAAGCTATCAGCATAATTCACTCCACAAGAATAGTTTAATACACTTAAAAGAGCAAAGCACTACATTTCTCAGATGGTTGTAACTAAGCCAAAGCAAAGCAAACACAAATTGTGCTTCCAGTGTTCAAAAGCACTGTTAGATTAGCAGGGCTGATAGGAAACTAGCCGTGCCGACAGATTTATCTTATCTAGTATTTTCTGAAAAAAGTGCAGTGCTCTGATTCTTTGATGATTCCTTAACGCTGTGCTTAAGCTATTAAACTAAGCTAAAAACCATGAGACAAAGATGATCTTTATATGAACAGGCTTGTTCAACATGTTACATGTTGAACAGCTGAAATCAGGAAAGCTCAAGCAATGGGTCCTTCCAGTAAGTGCCACCTTATTTTGTCCTGTCTCTCTCAAGACATGACCCCTCTCCAGAGATACTGTCCATCTCTTTCTAGAGATGATCAGCATGGTCCTTCTGCAGTTCACTCACATATAAGTCACAACACGCTTAGTTCACTATGTCACAACGTTAATTTAGATCCCTTCACTCTCTCCCTATCACGTATCTCAGCTGGTAGGCCTGGATTCTTCCACCTCACTCTGAGGCAAGATCCCTTATGATCTGATTCTTCTTGGCTCACTAAAATTCCTGCTCACTACTCCTGAAAATAAGACAGGCCCCACAGATACTGTACTTGAAAACACCTCTCTGGAACACAAAGATTTTTAAAGATACTGAAAGTGTTTCACCAAAATAATATATTCATTATTTGCTCAATGAGGATTAAAACAGTAAGTGGCTTATGCAGCTTGGTCCAGAATGTCAGAAATATTCAGAAGATTGTGTTTAGCATCCCTAACTCCCACTGAAATGATGAATACGTTTAATGATTCAGGCTGTAAGTTCTTATTTAAATATTGTCCTTTCATTGCAAGTGTAGCTGAGATAAAGTCAGAGGCAAAGAATCATAACCCCACTGCAAGAGGTTTTCAGCAATTTGTCAGAAAAACATTTCCAGAAGTTTGGGCTGGCTCTCATTTCTCCTGGGTTAAGAGGCACTTTTAAGCTTTCTCTCTCTTTCGGTCCTAAGCCTTATATCTTGTTAGCCCACCTGGATCGAGGTTGACATCTCCCCGTTATTAGCACTCCCACTACTCTCACGGGGCCTCCTGTTTCTCTTGGTGACATCTCATCTTTGAAACTGTTCTGTGTCTTTCCAGTTTTCTTCCTAACAGCTTTGTCTGCAACTCCGTCTGATCCTGCCGAATAATATCAAGCAGGTAAAGTAATAGTAAATAGCAGTGATACAACAACAGCAAAAAAAAGATATATTTTTTATTCAATATGCATTGCTTAAAGCAAAGGTGAACACTATCTCCTGTAAGTTCTGAGAGTGCAGCTGAGAAAGATGGCAGTACATCAAATGTAAGAACAGAAGAATGTGTTAAAAGTAGAGCTCCCAATTTTGATATAAAATTAGGATAGAAACACTTATTTCAAACTCTTGGCAGGGTTGATCTCACTATCCTTCTGTCACTTCATTCACTGAAAGTCCACGTGGCTATGCCAATTATTCCATTGCTGACTTGCTAAATAAAAATATAACTGATTTCTGAATTTTTCTTTTTGGTAAATTGAATTAATTTTAATAAAAAACATCATTAAAAAGAATCGTTCGTTGTTGCTAACATCAAAATGTAGATACAGGACATACATACATATGATTGATTCATGAAAACATAGATGTGCATAAAAGTAGTCACCCTTTCCTCTTTCAGAGAAAGACTCAGTTTAGCTGTGGTTTGAATTCAGTCATCCTCACAGGTAAACAGCCCGGCTGGTCTCAATTTCCAGCGAAGCCTCTGACCACGGCGGATTGATAGACAGCTGCCCCTGCCTGCCATTTATATAGCACAACTCCTGCCATGTTTTCATTTCATCCATCTTCCTCCCCCTTTTGCAGCCTATTCTTTATTTTCTGTTTCTTCTCTTTCCCTCCTTCTCACCTGTTTCCCCTTCTCACTACTTTTTTCTAGTGTTTGTATGCCTCTGGTTCATTTTCCCCAGTAAGGAACAAAAATGCTTCTTGGCATGGGGTCCTCCTGATGACTTCAACAAGCCACACTGGAAACTTTTTTGGAACTTAAAACTGAGTGTTCCTGGTGGAAAAAGAAGCTCAGAAAAGAAGCTCAAAAAAAGAAGCAAGTACTGGTCTTGCTGCTTCTCCTACTTCTTCACAAAAAGAGGCAGCTCTTTTTGTACAGGTGTAAGTCATGACAACTAAGACAAAATAAGGCAATTGATTAATGTGAAAAAAGACTGCATAGGATTAAGCAACTTAATCTACAAGCTCTTATCCACTCTGAAGCAGTTTATATCTTAACAGAGGCAAGTAATTTGCTTAAAAGAACTATCATAATTTCAAACACTTGTTCTCATTTTTGGAATGGTCATTATGACTCTTATTTCTCGGATATTAGATATACTGCAAACATGCTCACATGCACACACAGAGAGACACAGACACACTGAGGAGTACCTCAGGCTGTGGAGAGGTGATGAATATGCCCACTTTCAACAACGTGCTCTTTACCTGAGAAAGTATGAAGTACTCTGCATACACCTTAGGTGAAACTTTAATTTAGCTTGTCAAACACTATTTAACAAGCTTTTATTAGCTGTAAAGTATGTAAAGTCAAATAAAGAATACGTAGAAAAATATTAAAAAAAAAAAAAAGATTAATTATTGGAGCAGGTTCTGGAAACACGCCTTGACCATTTCCCCTCGACCCCCAACAGTGAAAGAAATGTGAAAAAAATAATGAAATCGTTTACTGCCAGCAAAGACCACTCCATGACCAAAGATTAAAGCTGTGCTCATGATTATGCCCTTAAAACCAATTCTTTTTTCTCCTGATAAGACTTAAAAATGTGTGACAGTGCATGACTGTGGAATATTCTCAAAAATTCAAGCATGTTTTCTTTGTGCTGAAAAATGCAGACCAGTGATATTAAAAGCTTTGCAATATACGGTTGATAAAATATTTATACAGTGTATACTTTGAACAGAAATATTAAGTGTCCCAATCTCATTTTACAAGGAGTATAAAACATGGCACACATCTGATTAAATGCTATGTAAGTTCTCTGATCAAATACAGATAAGCAACACATTCTGATTTTGCAATACATGTTGTTGATCCACATAATGTAATAATTCTAAAAGCATTTGGTCTGAGGAGTAAGCAACAAGTCAGCAAGCTTTTCTGAACTGAGAAAGAGAGGCTAACTTTATCGAAATCTGTTGCTGGCAACTACTCACCACTGTTAAATTAGCTACTAAAGACCCCAACATGTGAAAGGTCCTACTTCATACACCGAAATGGCGTCTGCTACCAAGAATTCAGGCTTCTCAAGTGTAAACGAGACCCTAGGATTTGCTGAACTTGTTAAATGACTTTGTTCCTGGAGTGTAGCCTTGGTGTAAACCTTTGGAGCATGGTAATTATAGAGATACTATTAAGCTTGACTTGTGACAGAGAATCGTAAAAAAACCCCAGTGAATCTTGCTGTCAACCACAGCTTCAGCAGTACAGTATAATACATAAATATCATAACATTCCTATTGCAATCCTCAGGTCATTTAAGAAGTAGGGGCAGGTAACAAGGCTTTTTTTAAGGGAAAATGCTGGTTTTTTCTGCCATCATGAACTAAAGTAAATAACTGGTTAAAATGAATATCTGTAAAATAATCAACAAAATATAACAAGAAAAGTAAACAGTTAAAAATACTTCTGTATTTTCTGAAGTGTTCCAAAAAATGTGTGTTTCTTTTTAGACATGTCAGATGTAAAAAGTATTTTATATAACAGAATTTTTCAGATTTCAGCCATACATAAGGGGAGAAGGAGAGAAAGGGAGGAGGGGAGAGAGGGAGGATGGGAGGGAGAGGAAGAGGGAGAGGTGGAGAGACAGGGAGAGAGAATCTTTGCATCTAGATCAGCTCCGAAAGTAAAATGTTTTCATTCTGATTTTTGAAATAGGAGGAGTTTGACAGGGAATGGAAGCATCCTTTCCTTGAAATTTCCAGGATAAACTAATTAGCTAGATGTAGGAAATCAGGAAACATAAGTATACGTCCCGCTGGCACAAAGGTTTCTTGTTACTACATTAGAGAATGTGAAAATAGGATCTCTGTAATGCTACTGTGTTTAACAAGACTCACGGATCATCTGTGATTAAATGCAGGTCACAAAAAGTAACACCTGTAACGCTGCCAACTTCAGTGAGGCTCAAGCATGATAGTGTTTAAATGCTGGTCACATAAAATAACCTCTGGATTCTAAAAAACCACAGAATAGGTTTGCATTTCAAGTGCACACACACAAATACATACAAATATTCAGATTATAACTGCTGGAGATTAACTAGCAGGAAATTCTTATGTTCTTTAACAAGGCTTAGAAGGTTGCAAAGTAAGCATAAATGTCAACAGATATGTCACACAAAATCAGGGCCTTTACTAACACATAAGAGCAGTGACGTTGCTCCTCACGTGCAGGAATGCTGCTGGGGGAAGCTCTGTAGTTCATCCCACAGCACTAGTAATTAAAGATATTCCCACACTTCAACAGCACATGTTCTCTAAACATCACACTATCTTTATTGAACATTTGGGGGATTTATAAGAAAACAAGAGGACTATTTCCCTCCCCTCTTTCTTTCAATCACTTGAAGTGCTGTCAGTAAGTAAAAATAAGTAGAGCAGAGCACTGCTGCATGACCTGAACTTGCCGAGAGACGGCGAGGCAGGGGAGTAACTGCTTCCTGCAACATACACAAAACAGAGTTGGGTGCCAAAAATATAGCTACTCACATCAGCTGCTGCTGCCTTTTGAACCAACAGCTGAGAAAGACCCATTCATTCACATGGGTGGGCCGAGAATGAAACATTATCAACTTCTGTTAGTGCTGTTTTCAGAATAGTCGTTCACGGTATATCATAAAAAACCGACATTTTCAGAAGTAGAATAAAATAAAATAAAGTGAAATAAAATGAAATCTCCATTCCATTTCTTGCATTTTAAAAAATATTCTGCTTCGAAGTCCTGACAGCTCAAGCTACTTTTTCTAACATTTAGAATGCCAGGTGCCACACCAAGATATCAGCAAGTTTGTAAAATCCTGTTTGTCTATAATGAAAACATCCCTTTTGTGTCAGTTTAAGAGCTAAAGGCACTTTTTCTTTTTCCAGATAAAGTCATGCTGACATACTGTATACACACGTCCTGCAGTCTTTCTCAGCCCAATAATGGAAGCCTGTCTAGCTGAACCTTACCTGATGCTTTTCATTTACTTTTTACATGTACACTCAAACACCGATGTCTTTTCTTCTCTATTCTTACTTCTCCTTTCCTGACCTACTTTTTAAACATGAGGCTTTGGGAATACTATTACACTTACATTTGCCTACCGGATGTCTGGACTTCTGCTACAGTGATCTGTTCATTCCTACTATGGCATATGTACCTATTTTCAGGCATGTTAGATTTTCAATTCAAAAACTAACATGTTAGATTATTCACTGTCCGCATGAAAAAGCTAACCTTAAATATTTCAGGACAATGCCACAAATGAATGCATTTGTTGACGGTTTCTTAAAAGAGCTGACATTTTCAGAAGATGAATTTTGACTTACAAGTTGAGCTGGTTTGCTAGGAGTACTAGCAAGCATATTGACAAAACATACAACTTTGTCAGCTGTCATCAATTTAGTTCTTTGACCTTTGAAATCCAGTGAGAAATCTAGCAAAATGCACTATATTACTGAATTTATTTGAATCAAAAATACAATACAAAAGATCTGTCAATTAATTTGGCTTCCAGTCCTAGCTTGAACTTGAATTTCCACAGCCATTTCATAAAGGCACTTTGGGTACCGAAATGATAGATGTTAAAAAAAAAAAAAACACAACAACTCTCTCTTTCCCTGTTAACAGGCTCAGAAGTTGAAGAAGTGGTTTTATAAAAGCACAAATATTCTACTTCCTTACTCTCATCTCTTGAACTGTCTAGTTCACAGCCCAGCTGTTGAAGGAACCAAGCAAAATCTTCTTGTGACTCACTTCAGTCACTTAAAGTCTTCAACAATCCCACTTCTGAGGTATAACTTGTAGATGAAGTGGTTAACATATGTATGATCTCTTTAATTTATAGTTTCATATTTTCTTTAACACTAAACCCAAACTAGCTAATAATTAAAACAGAAACCTTATACTCCAAGGACTACTCCCTGCAAAGACTTGCGCAGGTGCTTTGCTTTGCACATGAAATAGACTCATTAAAATTAATGGGACAATTCACTGTACGTCAGAGTGTACAGATTAAATCAAAATGATTGGAATCACCAAATTTAATCAGGAGTTAAATCAGTAAGCAGAAGAGCTTGACTTAAATCGTTGAGTTTAATCTTGATTTTCATTTGTAGGGTTTTTTCTTTAAAGAAAAGTTGAGTCTTTTTGGCTGGTGTAATTTTTCATCTCTTTTTGCAACCAAGGAGCATTAGACACAATATACCCATAAACAGTGACCAATATAATTGTGTCATTTAGTACAAATTTATTCAAATTCTTAATTTTTACTTTTTATTAAGTATGAAATTAGTGAATAAAGTATTTCCTACTAACTGGATAACGGTTAAATCTTATTCTTTTATTTGGGCCTATGCTTATGGATAGAAAATTGTATCTCAGTTTAAGTAAACAGAAAAAAAAAAATTAAACTACTTTAGTCAGGGAGTAATCTCACTTAACTTCATCCATCTAAAAGTTAAGCACCTAGTCTTAGCCAGCCAGTAACCGAGGCTCTGCTTGTAGTCAGTGGAGATAAGAGGCAACTTTGGCAAGTGATTCCTCTTTCTAATAATGAGATTATTTGCCATCTGTAATGGCTATGTTCTCCTACTCTCTAAAAAGGGAAGACAAACTTTTTTCTTGGAATTCAACAGCTAATGCTAGGTGGAATGGTTCTCACTCACATTATTTAATCTAAACACTTAAGTGCACTAGAGACATAAACAAAATTATAAATCCACCAAAACTTACACTATTAAATAAATCAAATAATTTTAAATGCAAAGGATGTGCTATCTATATTTTGCAATTCAGATAGATTCATTTTGGTTAGCACAGTGTTTAAAATTTTAGAACTAGTAAGCACTACCCTCTCTCATATTATATTTTAACCATAGACTGAAAATTAAAAATAAGACCAACTTTCAGGCTTTTCTAATTTCAAATTGTTTCTTAACTTTTAGGAAACAAATCACTGAATAAAACTCACTTAATAAACTGAAATGCAGTAATTCCCATGAAGATTAGGATATTTCTGTCAGAAGCTGATTTTGCACTTTAGCAAACTTATGTTTCAGGTGACTGGCCAATGATTTCCAGTGGTTCACTCAGATGCCTTTCTAAAAAGCGTCTAACCTCAAACACAGTATGCTTAAATATGTTTTTGTTGTTTTTCTTATTTTTTCTTTTTTATGCTGGGAATTGGCTCTAGGCAAAACAAACGTTCAGAAAGTACTCACGCATAAGACCTTACCAGCTGATTATAATTTTATGGTTTGTCATTATAAGAATGTAAGCCAGAATTAAAATAACGTTCACTATACAATGTTTCATCTAGAGAACACATATTTCTTCAAATTTTTACATGTTTCTTGGGGACAAAAGTATTAGAGACAAACAAAAACAACAACAAAAAAATCAGTAGATTTCCTGTAGGAATATCCAAAGAAAGAAAAAACCTAAAGCATGTCTTTCACCTCTATTTCAGAACTTTAAAACAAACAATTAAAGCAGTGTTTGTTAGTAATTGCTTATTACATTTCCTATGCCTGATGAAAACACTATAGGAGGAAAAAAAAACAAAACCAAAAAGAGATTGAGAATTCTGCCTGCTGGTGCTTCTATTAAGTAGAAAATCACATCTCCCCAGCCCGTGAGGTGTTCTGCTAACAAGGTGCTGCTATAGACAATAAAAGTGCTGTTTGGATGCTTGTTCTTTTCACAGCAAATTTACAGCTAAAAGGAAAACGAGACTTATTAAAAGCACACACCATCACCACCACTCACCCGAGACCTATCTGCCTATAACTGAATTGTGCAAACACAGACATTTAAAAGCTTACAATCTCAGAGGACACCCTTTTTGTAAAGCCAAATTAATACAATAAGCTTTATGCTTGAAATATGCAAGGTTCTTAGAGACCCTCTATTCATAGGTAAAAAAAAAAAAAAAAAGGAATGTATTTTTCTTTATGAAAAAGATGAAAAGAAACATCCTACTTGAGCAGGATAGGGCTGTGATAACATGTTTAGGATAAAAAAAATTGATGCACAGTACTTGAAATTGTGCATACTTCAGTTGAGAAGCTACTGCAGAAGTTATTTGTCAGCTCTATCTAGACAACACATGAAGAAGGATTCCTATCATAAAATTAATGTGTCACAACACCAGTTAGAAAATAACCTCTTTCTTGGCTTTGAGGTAGTCTATTTTGATCTATTACCCTGTTGTAGACACTGTGATAACACTAGAATATGAAAATATAATAACAAGCATAACAACCTTGGATTATCCTTGGTGCCTTTCTCTGAACTTTTTCTAGTTCTACCACACCCTTTTTGGGACAGGGAGACCAGGACAGCATGCAGTATTCAATGTACAAGTGCCTCGTGTCAGGTTACAACAACACAATTATGCTGTCATGTTTAGTTTTCTGTTACTTTCCTAATAAACCCTACATTTCTATTTGGTTTTGGAGCACTCCTGTACATTTATCTGAAGCTTTCATAGAACTACCCACCTTAATGTTTAGAGCTTGCTCTGCAGCAGTAATGGTCAGCAGCTCAAGGTCCATCATTCCATTTGTGAAGTTAGCATTTTTTCATGCATAAGCATCACTTTACATTTATTTGTACTGAATTTCATCTACATCTTTGGTCTCTGCATGACCAGAGATATCAAGCCTGTAGTTCCCTACATCTACCCAAGAGCCTGTTATATAAAACAGCACTACATTTGCTTCCCTCCAGTCCTCAGAGTCCAAGGCAGTTTTAAGCAAGAGGTTAGGTACTCTCATTGTACTCACCCATGAGTTCTGCGAGAACTCTTTGCTGAACACTCTCTCATCCTTGAGACTTGCTACTTTTTGTCAATTTGTTCCATAACATCTTCTACAGTCTTTTTATTTTCAACAGATTCTCCATGACATCCTCTACAAAGAAATCCACAAGATTTCATTCTTCTTCAATCACGAGATTTTCATCGTGAAAATCTCTACAGCTCCTTTTTTACAGTGAACATTAACCCAAAGACATCATTTAGTTTTTCTGTTATGGTCTTATCTTCATCTCTTCCTCTATTCTAATTCTACTGGATCTGCAGGCACTCTTGCAGACTTGTTGCTTTTAGTGTGCTTGAGGAAATCTTCACTATAACTTAGATTTCCTTTACTAATTGCTCCCCCAAAATTATGGGAAACAATGTCTACCAGAAACTAATGCACCAATGTTTTCAAGAAGTCCAATGGAAAAACCCTGTGAATGATTCACTATGGCATGAATAGGAGTCGTTTGACCTGACCAGAAACATATCAGAGTTACAATTCTAAGCATAAGTTAGTCATCTAGACTTCTGCTAAAATCAGTGTGTGCGGCAAGGGAAACTCCACAAAGTTTATCCCAGCTGTTTTAGAATGGGGTACATTGCTTCTGGAGGTACCTTGATCTTTTTATTCATTAGGGAATATGGGAAACCATATTTTACACACAAAGTTGTGTAAAATGACCTACATATATAATCTCACATCTAGAACATAAGAATTACTAATAAGCTCAAAGGAACATTTAATTGCTCCCAGACAACATGAATTCACTAGGTAGTTGAAGTTGGAGAGGTGGTCAATAAATTAAAATTTTAGAGCAGAATATGCTTGAGCAAAAAGGAAGCTCACATTTGTGAAAGCCTTATGATTAGTGCCCATATTTACCATGGGAGAAACCTTGGCCCCATATTCTTAAATTATGTGAAACCTAATTTCCAAAGTGATGCTCAAATGCCCCTCCATTGCAGTAGCTTATGAATCTTAAGTTTTATTCTAGCAGTACTGTCAGGTTTATGTACATATGTGAACACTGTGAAGTCCAGCCATGGAAGATCTTCAGTTAGAGCTTTTCAAATGCCATAATCTTTTTAACACTGAGGTAACAAAGACACATATCACTGTGTGTGTTATACAACCTCACTTGAGAGTAGTTACTGCAGTTACTCAGGGAGTTTTAAGTACATTATTTAATTTCAAGGAGAATTCTCCATCTAATGCCCATGCAGCAGTGTACAGAAAACAGCACTTGAATTAAAAGAACACCATTAAATTGATTGCACACATAGTGGCTTCAGCTGTGAAACCATTTAAGTGTAAGAGTTGAACAGTCAATGGGTAACTTCATAAATGGAAATCGGTAGACATGGATGTTATGGCCACTGGGTCTCTTCTAATTATCTGCACATGACAGTTTCAGGAATCTTTCCAAAGGAAGATAAAATAAAACCCTTTGTGCAGAGTGAAAACTGGATGGTGTCACATGCAAAACATCTCATGTAAGAGACAGTACTAACACAGCAGCTCCTAGAAAATCACGAGATGAGGAGGAACCTCTTTGTTCGCTAATTCCCTTTAAGCAATCTCTGCAAGCTCTGAACTGCCTTTCTGTACGCTGCAGACTGCTCTGAGAAAATGCAGCTCTCCCTCTGTAAATCAGTGAAGAGAAGTTGTGGTTCAGTGATACAGCAAAAAGGAAGAGGGGGAACTCCATGGCTAGCGTCTCTTATCTACATTCCTACTTTCCCTGATCTATCAATAACATAGATGCCTCTTAAAAATAACATTTCCCCTTTCACTTCCCGGCAGGAACTGCTGAAGCAGACTGGGGAGTCATTTTCCCTAGCAAACAAGCGACTCAAGACTCCCTAAGATTACCAGGAACTCCTTTCCCATGCAAATCTAAAGCCCTCTCTGCTGCTGTTACAGGGCCATGCCTATTCCCTTCCTTTCCCCCTGCCCTCCCAAAGAATTTATTCTTTGGAGGGAGCAAATAGTAAACTGTTTGCCCTTCACAGGGACTGCCACCTTTGACAATTCAACCAAATTAGAGGATGTGAACAATTAGTGCCAGGTACGTGCAAAGATTTGGATGTGGTTTCAGGCACTGAAGGTGACACCTCCATTAGGAAAGCACGCCTGGAAGCTGCAGGCTGGGTCCACCAAGTACCAGGTATGCCTGTCTGTCACTAGCTGATGACTCATCCCATCCTAATGTAAGTATCTGAAGTAAGGGATGGCTCGCTCTCTCCCCATTAGCTTAAGACAGAGCCTCCCTCATCAGTATAAGCTTCAGCTTATACTGATCAGGTCAAATAAACGCAGTAACCACTTCGCATTTTACCATGATTATTTCAAGAAACAGTCTCCACCAACAGAAGTAACAGAGATTTAAAAAAAAATTCATCCAAAAGATGAACGTTTGAAATGTTGAAAGTTAATAAGAACGTCCTAAATGCAACTTAAAAAAAAAAACAATTGGCAGAAGGAGAAATAGATCTATACAGGAATTATAAACATGAAAATACTTGGGCATAGAGAGAGTAAAACAAAACCAAACCACATTGAGGGAAATAATGCATCTTTCAAGTTTTCAAATCAGCTCTTAATTATCAACAATAATTAGTCCCTATTCAGAGGCAGAAAACTAAGACTGGCCTTGGTAACGGGAACTGGAAATGCTATTACCTGACATCTGCAGTAAACCCAATCTTACATCAAACGCAAACTCCAGGGCCGACACGACAGCCTGCTTGGTCTTGAGTTCTCCAGCTTAAGACTTCACCACGGCTCTGAGCAAAGTATCCAGCCAAAGTGCCCAAGAGACATTTGTTCTCTTTTCAGGAAAAAACCCCAATGTTTACAATGTGCAATTTGGAGTTCCCTTGGCAACAGCTCTGAGACCTTCCCAACGTTCCCTGGCACCTATCCACTGCACACTGCTTTTAGCAACCGCAACGCTGATAAGTCATCTCGTTGTATTTTGTCTATTTTCTTTACAGTGGAATTGTATTTGCCACTGACAGTAAAAGAACGAAATACAAATACACATTTCATTAAAATGCTCATATTTTAAAAAAATAAAAGTAAAGGGAAGTAGTTTCTAAGCCATTAATATTGCAGATTTCTGGGCATCAAAGTGAAAGAAACATGTTGGGTAACTATTCTAAATTACTTAAGATTACCTAAGATGATGAACATTGCCAGGCCTCTTCCTACATTACTATTTGCAGTCGCCCTGACCCAGCACTATGGACATCTAAAGGTCTGATCTTCATGGCATATGCAGGACCCAAGCATCAAAAACTAGGGTATCCATTTCCCTGTCTTGGAGCCACACACTCTACTCTTCAGTTCGAAACACAAATGCAACAATAAAACCTCTGTGCTTGATACTAATAAATAAATAAATAAATAGATTGATAAATAAATAGTGTAACGCAAGAGAAGGTTTCTGAGCTATTAATCCATACCTTTTAAGCACTCCTACATGTTGTCAAGATTAACATCTGAATGGATTGTCTGCCACATACATCTCAGCATGGATACAGTATTTTTATAATACAAATGTGATGTTTACATAAATGTGCCACCCTCATTCCTTTTTTCCCCAGACTCTGCTTTTTTCAGTTTGGGTACTGCAATCCAAGCTATTAAAAAAAAAAAAAAAAGAAAAATCTGTGTTCAGGAATATTAGTTGGAGATTTATCAAGTAATGGCATGACCCAGGGTATTTTTAAAAATGTGAAAAATATAATTGCCTTTATTAAGAAGGTTCTAAAACCAGTCACATTTTTAAGGACCAGATTTTATTAAACTTTAACTTAAAATCTAGAATCACAATTTTGATGCCTGGAGGTAAGCTCTGATTTCACTTACACATCAGTTTAAAAGTATTTTGTTCAAGATTCTATGTTATCTTCTTCATTCTAGGTCTATCCTCAAAAAGGCTAGAAATTGTGTTTCTGGCACTGATTTGAATACTTTCACACTACTATATAAATCGTATTAAGGATGAAAACCTATTTTGTGTCCAAAAATCTTGTGAGCCAGGTGTATTAAATTAATGATAAAGATTGTTTTGTAAAAAAATTGAATAATAATAATAATAGATAGGAAAACCTCATAGAATCATTAAGGTTGGTAAAGACCTCTAAGATCATCAAGTCCAACCATTGACACAACACCACCATGTCCACTAAACCATGTCCCTAAGTGCCTCATCTACACGTCTTTTAAATACTTTTGAATACTTCCAAGGATGGTGACTCAACCACTTCCCTGGGCAGTCTGTTCCAATGTTTAACCAAAACATTAGCATCTGAATGACTTTTCCTATGTATAGGTTAATGGTGCATGTGAGCTGGCCTGGGTAAAATGTCTACCCAGAAAATAAATTCTGAGCATGAAGACTTTTGTCTTCAGTTGTGGAACATGATAGTTTTAATCTAACCAGCCTGGTTGCCAAAGACAAGGTAGCTACAGAGCTGTGCTTGGGATCAACGCGTTCTTGGATCAGAAAGCATTTGCTGCACTTGCACTTCTGCTGGCATGGGAGCTAGTGAGACTAAATTAAAGTTGTTTATGCCCATGCATGGGGCAGTCACCATCTTCTGCATGGACATATCCAAAGCCTAATGCAGGGGGTTTAGGTGATGTGTAATGTTAGGTGATTCATTTTAGCCACATGTAAACAACATAGCAGGAAGGATTCAAACACAAAAGATAAGTAGAAGATACTTCACAAAGTATGTTAGTAAAATGTTGTGGAACTTACTATTTGCAAAGCAATGGAAAATACTCAGAGGAAATATTTAAAGATGTTTGAGATTATTAATCATCACATACTTCGCTTCCTCAGGGAATGGAGTACATATTAACAAAATTCTTTTATTATTAAATCAGAAGACAGATTTTGAACAGAATGTGCACATCATGAGGGACTCTGTGTTGACAATGTGCTAAGAACAATGGCCAGCAGGTCAGGCGCCTAGCCTCTTCTCCTGCCACAGTGCAAAGCATCATCTATCAAAATATTTAACAAGGTTGCAGTTTTATGAAGAATACATACACTCTTGCTTACAGTGCAAAGTAAGTGGTAACAAAAACTACAGCATATTGCAAACAGAAAACACACCACATAAAAGACTTAAAAATACAGCTACTTCGCGTTCTCGACACCGCACAGAAAACCACAAATTATATAAAAAACTCATTTATTTTAAAAATAAAGGAATAAAAAGAAAGAGAACCAATCAACAAATTATTTTTCTGATAACAGAATACAAAGCTCGCATTCAGACTTCATTATCTAAAGCATTAAGCTTCCCATCAGGAAAGTAAATAATGTTCCTATGACATATGCACCTTAGGATGAGACTGCAGACATCCAAGGTGGCAATGAGACAAGTAATTATTTTTCCCCCTAAGATTGGAAAGTGTCAGGGAAGTTGTTCTGAGCAGACTGTTCAATTCTGTAACTCTGGCATTGCCCCTTTTGCAACAGCCTCCTCATCGGGCTGAGCAAGTAAGACAGCTGAATCAGGAGTTCACACTCCTTTTAACATGCATCTACATGGAAGATAATGTGGTTTTAACTATCTTACGCTAGTGAACAGAGCTGACATGAGAACAGCAGTGTCTATCACTAGATACCCCTCTGCCTCCAGCACTGAACTTGTGGAAAAGGAAAGCAACAGATTTAGTTTCACAACCAACTGTTCTAGAAAAGCCAAAGCATAAGAGCTCTACCTGAGTAAAGATGCTTAAAATCAGGTAAAATTTTGGAAATGTTGTATTTTATTCTGTGTTGTGAAGGAAACACAGAGAAGCTTCTCTATAAACCTAACATTCACATACAACACCCTATAAACATTTAAGCAGTCTTTAAAAAGTACAGAAAAACAAGATATTTTTGTACTTACACTAATTTCCTCTTCCAAACCCTTCTCCTGTACTTTGCTTTTCTTCCTTAGATTAATTTTGCTAAGTGTCTTTGCTGTCTTCATAAATTTTTTAAATGCTGCCTTGATCTTCCCCATTATTCACCTGTTATGACACAGAGCAGATCTGATGCTGAAGTAGGACTATACCTTACTAATTTATTTTTAGTGGCTTGCATTATTGCTTCTTACAGAGGATTAAGTATAGTGGAGTACTTTCTAAATCATGTATCTTGCCTTGGAAGTAAAGAGTGTCCAGAGCTAAAGAAATGTAAATCAATAAATCAGTAAATCAATATAGTGCAATTTCAGTGTCCAAAAATGCTTCTCTAGGTAGCAATTTGCCAGTAGGAATATCTGCTCTTTAACTCTTTAATCTCATTCCACTGAAATTAACAACAAAACTCTTGGGTAATTCTGGAGTGCCAAACTGACCTAAAAATCTGCTCCATAAAACACACGAATATGGCAGCATTTTAATTCCCTGATTCAGAAAATATTGCTTATACTGATAGAAGTAATATTTTTCCTTAAAATTAAGAGGCAAAACCAATGAGAGGTTAAACAACATCTCCTCCACATTGCCTTTAATAAAGTTGCTTGGGAATAATCATGACCAAATTTCATGTTCTCACAAGAAATTTGTGTATCAATTCACCTCGTCCTTGAATCACAGGCTTTTGAGGGAGGAATCCCAACATCAGGTGGGAAACCAGAAGAGCATGAAACAACAGACCAGCCATCTCATCATCCCTAAGAGCCCCACATGGGGAACATTTTCCTTGTGAGGAAAAAGAAATTTTTGAAGTGTAAAACAGCTAAAAAAGTAAAACAAAAAAAAATTAAAACTGTTTTGATGAGACTCACATTAGATCACACCTTAGTACCACAGGCCAGTGAAATGGCGCTGCAGGCAATCTGCAGGCTCAGAGCTACATTTAGCTCCAAGGTTGCAGGTTCTTTACTTTTGATCAGGACTGAACATGAGATGAAGATGAAAGCACTAACCAAGGATGTGAAAGACCTATGCTGATCTCCCCATAGCAGGTTATCTGGTATTAAACCTCTTGTTTCTGAGCTTTCCAACTTGAAAAAACAAAGGTATAACACCAGGGCTCCTGACAATTAAAAAAACCACACTTGGAAGCATCCATTGTTATTCCACTGCAAAATAAAACAAAATAAAATAAACCAAACAAATCAATTTTTTAAAATAGCCACCTTCTCTGATGGATTCATTGTCTAGCATGCAAGCACTTCAGGGGAAATACTACATCTCACATGTTTGCACGTTAGCTGAAGTAGCAAGATAGTCAGCTCATTTGAAGCACCTGTATGTATTCATTTATATATTAAATTAATAGAAATACATAAGATATCCTGTGATTGTAACAGTTACGTGAATAAGAATCTCAATTTTAATGTTTTGTAACTGTTGTCTTTCAAATATTTATCTGCTCTTCTATAACATAATCCATTTTTTGTTCTCATTTATTTCTTTTTCCATTTCTTATTTCTCTCTGGTATCATTCCTTATCTGTTCTCACAGTTGCTTTTAGAAATGGAACCTAGAGAAAATTCCTGATAAAAGATAACAGCTCTGTTTGCAGATTAAATAGTCCATGAGGATATTTAGCACATGCAGGGGAACCAATTCTGCTTGGTGTTAAGCACCATCAGTCACACTGAGCATCAACAACCACAGCTAGCTTCAGTTGGCTTAAGAGTGGCAGCATTTTACTGGATTCAACCCTCTCAAAGAAGAGAGAAATAAAAGCAAATAGAAAAATAAAGCCATGGCTTAAATATGACTGAAGGAAAACATTGCAATCTAGATGTAATGTAATGTAATTGTGACAGGAATTTTTTGTACATCCTAAAGCCAGAATTACCAACATCCTTTTACATCAAGCATCAGATATTAAATACTATATGTACTGAAAACCTCACTCTTGTACAGATGACGTTTCCTGCCAGCCTCTAGAACAGCACAAAAATCTGAAGACAGCTTAAGAGAGTTCCTGGTACTTAAGATAAGTATGTCATAATGCAGTGACAGGCAATCATTAAGGAAAATTTTGTATGCTGTAATACTCTTCTCAAAACCAAATAAATTAATCACAGCATGTTTAAAAAAAAGCTGAAATTTTGGGGAAAAAAAAAAAAAGTACTGGATTTTCTGTGATTCAGCCTCCCAAAATGTTCCCTGCTCTCTGAGAATGACATACAGGCTGAGGCACTAGTCTAGCATTTTCCTATGGGTTATCCTACTTAGAATTACCTAAGACAAAAAAAAAAACCAACCAAAACCAACAAAGGAGAATGGTTTTCTTACTAAGTTTTGGGAAATCAGGCATACTGAATTACATGCGTTAAGTTTCGTTAAAGCTGAACCAGCCCCAGGAAATCATCTTTTCTCCACCTTCTTAACACTCTGTGAATATTTGTGCATGTCTAAAGCTAAAACATACAGCTGCTCAGACTTTACAGTGGTGGGAGAGCCGAAAATTGTAGTAAGTCTCAGTCACTGATATAAGCACTTCACAGTTTCTAGTGTTTTTATCTTCACAGTATCCATCCAGTCTCCTGACCACAGAAGAGAACAAAAAGAGCTGGAGATTCACTTCACTTAACTTCAGCAACTCAGAGTTACTAGTTATATTTAGCCTGAATTAGATGCCTCAGCTCCTATAACGTTGAAAGACAACACACCAGCACATCCAGAAGTTCACTTGTCCCAGCATTTCACACACCTACCTTAGACTGGGCTGAATCAAACCTGGCGGTACTTACTTCTTCCTACTGGTTACAAGGGGATCCTAGATAATTAACTGATTAGACTCAGGCTAACCCAGCTCCACAGGCAGCTACAGTTCACGAAATGATTTCCAAAAAGTAAGTCAGACTCATACCTAGCAATAAATTTATACACCCAAGTTATATGGACTTGCTCATCTTAACCACGCTCATCTGGTAAACATCATACAGGGAAAAAGCAACAGAGCAAACCTCACAGTTATGCCAAGTCCTTGGTTAGTATTTTACTCAGTGGATCATCCTGCCTCTTGGAGTTGCACACATTTTTAAATCAGGCATATGTGGATGCCTTCTTATTTTCACAGGACTACAAGGCATTTACTCAGTAGGAGTGCAGCTTACATGGCTATCAAAGTGGAACTGTTCGGTTTCACATTAGTGAAATAACAAATTGGCTCTGCTCGGGAAGATTAACCTCACCTTTTTTTTTTTTCCCCTTACTATTTTTAAAACCACTTTTAAAACCTGAAATCAGGTTCTGTTTTGTTTGTGTAGCAAAAATGGGCCATATATCTATAGCCAACATACGAGTAAATACAGGATTGGAACATACTTTGCAGGTATGCAGAGACGTTCAGAAAGAGAGGTTTAATTATTATTACCAACCCTCTTAACCTGCATGTCACACAAATTAAGGTTCTGTAAACTCACTTGGCACAAGATTCAGTGTTACTCTTGTTGAACTTGTTCAAAAAGCTACCTTGCTAGGGATCCATCACTGCAGCGAGACAGCCAGGTGTACATCCTGATATGCAGTACAGATGACACTAAATGGCAACCCTTCTTCTTCCTGCCCACCTCTCCCCTCCACCTCTTCTTATTCAGCAAAACAGTTCAGAGACAGCTGATTTTCATGAACTCCACAGGCTTAAACTTGGTTTTAAAATCACTGACATACTACTGTGCCGACTTAGAAAAATCCCGTGGCCTTGGATTCAACAATATAGAAAAAAGAAACAGGACAGATGACTATGAACACCTGGAAGCGTCCCAGGTTTGACTTTCAGGAGGCAGATGTGTCTGTACATTTAAACCACTCGTGCACTTAAAGCTATATTAATTTTTTAAATTAATACACATTTCTGAATGCTGCAGTAAAGCTGGCGATTTCAGATACATTAATTAGGGGAGCATCATGCTGAATGCATCTTCAACTTAAAATGCTGTTATAAATGTCATATGTGCAAATGAATGCAGTCTATCTGTCAGCGGTGTTTTTTACTATGTTTCAGGGCAAAGCACAGGCAATCAAACAATACCAGGGGGAGAAGTGCAAGTTCTGGTTTTCAGTCTGCAGTGCCTTCCAAGGGGGACCGAGAGCCTCATCGTTCCTACTGAACACATGCTGCAGGAAGGAGGCAGAATTCCTTTCATCAATTTTACAGGGAAATAAGAAAGGGTGGTGGGGGTAGAAGGAAGGAAAAAAAGACAGAGATGACTCTAAAGAAGTAATTTCATTGTGCACAGTGTGTCTGGCTGTTGATGAATAAAACAAAGACAATTTGATTCATTAAATGGAGATTGCCAGTTTGTAAACATAGACTGCAGGCTATTGATTTAACTGAGTAAATTCCATCTATACTGGGATATTGTAGGCATGCACTAAGCTTTTTATATCACTCCAAGCAATTTGGCATATTTCTCTGTGTTGTACTTTTAGCTCTCATTAACAAGTGTTTATTTAATTTAATAGCACTTGTAGTGGGAGTACCGAATGTGTGCAAATTCTTGTAACCTCTATTAATAGGCTTCCAGCTCAGGGATACAAGACTCAGTTCTGATAAGCAAAAAAGACGGTCAGATGCCTTTAGCAAGGAGAAAGCCTGACAATTCTTGTCTTCATGTTTTGCTGTGCTGAGACCATAGTTGGAAACAATTTATCAAAACTAGGCCAGACCCCGAATCTATCAAAACATTCAAAGGACTTGAGAACTGCAAGATATTGGTTACCAGAGCCTAAAATTAAAATGTCATGGTGTCCCAGCTTGGAACTAGCAGCAATTCAGTGCCTGAAACTGCATTTTAGATAATAATTTCCCCACAGAAGAGAGAAAGCCTGTGAGCAGAACAATGCCAACACCTTTTCAGTTCGATCTAAATTAAGTATGAAATTTGGAAGAGCTGCTCCATTGCAGTCTTACAAATAGAGCAAAAGGGAGCAAGCCAGAAGGAAAGAGACGTTTCATTTAGTCCAGCTATTACCATTTTGGAGACCAATTCATACAAAGTCATGCTCCATTGAGTGCCTCACTTTCTCTATTTGGAAAAGTGTGTATTTCCATGGAGCAGCTTGCCTGCTTTTCATCATATTCCCAGAGATTGCTCAGCATTATAGTATGCCCTAGGAAAGTACACCTTACTTCTTGTTCCACAGAAGTTCTCATTCATCATCTCTTATTAAGTCTCAGGGTAAAAAATTTCATCTGTTTACTTCAATTGTTGAAACAAAGCAATCCATCACAGTCCATTCATTCTGCATGAATTACTGGCATCAGGCATAACAGATTTACTGTGGTCCCTGCCCTACAGATCAAAAGGTAAAATCTCGAACAAATGTAAAAATTACTGAAAAATTCCAATGTAGAAATGATTTAATGTAAATTCTCTTCTGCTTGCTAAATGTAAACTGACTTTTCCTGGTATTAGACTTTTCTTTTTTGTTCTTTTTCTTTTTTTTTCCTTTTTCTTTTTTTTTTCCCCCTAGGAGCTTGAATGCATTCATAATGAACCACTATGGAAAAAAAAGATTCAATGATGGTTAAACTTGATGTTTCTTATAGCACAGAAAAAAAAAAATAGCTCACTATAATGTACCAGGAGAATGAGAAAAATGATAGGAATTTTGATACTGTAGAACTGGAATTTTGCAGCTTCCCTAAAGATTTTGCTTCTGTCCCATGACGAATGAATAGAAAACTACAAATCATACAGATATAAAACAAATATTCTCAATTTTAGGAAAGTGGAAGTGATACTCATGCAAATAACAATCTCCTAAGCACATGTGACACTTTGAAAGCAATGGACAATGGAATGGACCATATTTAGGCGTATCCCATGATTTGGGATAAATGAAAAAAAAAAAAAAATCACATGTATTGGTGCTTTTTTTTCTTCCCAAACAACGACCCAACTTTGTTTCTTGCCAGGTGGTCTACAACAGAGCAATCAACTAGCAAGAAACTCTAAACCAAACATGATAGTGATCTTTGCTTCAACAGTGACAAACTTTAAAATGTTGTCTCAACTTCCATGTGCTGTTTCTTACAGCCAAGAAATCTAATGATCTCCTTCCATAAGACGACTACTATAGCTACAGACAGAAAAAGAGCTTATCACAACTGAATAAAGCTCAGCTGTGCAGAAGATAATTTTCAGACCAGAACAAGCTTCTGTGGGAGCTAAAAACCTCACCATCTTGGTTTTTTTCCAAGTGCGATAGGCATTCCTTTGATTTTGATAATACAGTATTTTATAGCATATATATGGTGTACACATAATTTACAAAACCCCCTTAAAAGTACAACAATGTTGTATAAACAATCTTCCACCTGGAGAAAGGAGAAAAAGAATGAACCGCATATGACAAACATTAGTCAAGCTGCTTAGCATGTTTCTGCAAGGCAGTGAGAAACTCCCTGATAATGGGAGTAGTAAGAATATAAACAGAGCAGATGTGGAGCAAGCAGACAAGGAGAGAGGATAAATTATTTAAAAGAAAATGTGGCAAAGACGCCTATCTTTATAAAGGATTAATAGTGCTCATTACATAGGTACCTGCAAATAGTTTGTATAGAAAGTGATAAATATATATTACAGAACTGATAAACAGAGTTCACAGTCATTTCTGAAAGGAAATAAGGTAATGCAGGCTATTAAAATTCAAATGAAAGATTTGTAAAAACCCAAGACATCAGCTTTTGGTGTCAGGTAAATTAAAGTAGCCCCAGCAGTCACAGCAAGGTCACCCCCATTTAAACAAGATGAAAACTGTGCTGTTGTAGTCAGTTGATTTGGACTTATTAAGAGAGCACTTGCCAGCTCGTCAAAGTGCGGTCTTATTCCTGTTAAGCTCCTTCTCATCCAGCATCTTTCCTCTTGATTATAAACGTTTTTATTCGGGTACAAATGCACTGCTGCTAAACCTACTGCAAGTCACCTGCTATAAATCTGTTTGGAAGTTTGATCGTGTGGTCAGGGGACTGACAGCGTGTTTATACATTAAACATACACATTACACCTACATATAAATTTCTTTTGCCTCTGGGTCTCCCCATGCATTTTATCCTTCTATGTCTCTCTGGACTATGGCTCTCTGAAACCAGAACTGACTTGGTATTTGCGTCTGACACAATGCCAGAGTTTATATATACACACATACACTAATTCTTGTTAAAAAAAAAAAAAAATATATATATATATAAAAAAATATTCCAGAAGGTGGTGTGCAGCACCAGAGGAAAGTGGTCATGAGGTCACATGTCAGCGGTGTCTGCTCACTGCCAGCGGGCTTTAAAGGGTCTCGGGGAGAACCCTGCAGAATACTGAGCAGGAGAACCCCTGCGGAGTCATTCATTCAAACCCTGCATCCTGCTACCAGAAATAACATCCTGGGGAATCAGGTTGGGGAAAGCAAAAAAGGCAAGGAAAAATAAAATAAGCAATAAACTAGACACTTACCTACAGCTAAACTGCTTGGAAGTGAAAACTCAGCAGGGAGGTAAATGTTGCTACGTAACTCGGAGACCACATACGACACAGGCAGTCTTGAAGACCCTCCAATTTCCATACAGTTTAATTGTGAGTTCTTTCCTCCTTCAGGAATTAAATCGGTGAGAACCATGTAAGTTGAAGTGGCTTGTTGTGGGCTCTATCTCTCGCAATCAGCACCTAGTTTCATTTTTTCTTGAATGCTGCCTCTGTTGTTGCAAGTGTTATTTCTCTGCTCCTGTATAACCGGATTGCAGAAGAAGGGGTGTGGGAATTTTTAGATGGAAAAGTCTCTTGAATTTGAGTGAGACAGCTCCACTCTCTCATTTCAAATCATGCTAAAGGGTAGATGCAGAGGCTGTAAATGACATGCAACTAAAATGTCAACAAGGCATCCATAAAAAAGATTGAAATGCAAACTGAATGGTCCAAATAAAAATGGCCGAACCTTGCCTTTTAGTTTTTAATTAAAAATCCACTGCATGAATGCCTTACAATAAGTTAAAAGGGGTAAATAAATGATCTTGACAACATTTGCAGAACAAAGAGGAACATTACATTTTTCTGTGACTGAAAGGGATGTGGTGAAAGTCAATCAGAACCAAGATGCAGCCTTCTTTCCTCTTATTATACTTTTATTAATTCAGTTACTGAATTCTTTGAGACTCTGCTCTCCCCCACTGTTTCAACCCTGCCCTCAGAATGAGAAGTTTCACCTTGACGCTACCTTTTAAACCCCCAAAAATTCTGCCTTCATGGCTGGTGTGGAATTAGCAGCCACAGAGAATGGCATTCACTCCCAGTTCATTGCATGGGAAGAAGATGGACAGCAGAAAATTGCTTTGCAGAGATCCTCCCAGCCCAGGTATGAAGGTGATAATTTTAATGCCAATTTGGGCGCATGTTGCTGCAACAGCCAGTGAGTATGCTGGTTGTGATTTACACATTCAAATAACAGTTACAGTACTTCGTTTTATGATGGCAACTATCCAGGACCATCACACTTACTACCAACTTAAGCGAAGCATAAGATCAAACTGTATCAGGTTAACTTCACATTTCATTTGTATTCAGCACTTCTTGGTATTTTCAGTACTTGGTAATATCTACGTGCAGTTATCCTACCAGACCTTTTATTGTCACAGGAAAAAATTATGCAACTCAAAATGACCTGCCATTACTTCAAAAAGTTTTAGACCAGAGTAGTTATTGACATCACTTCTGGTGATTCCGGAAGGGTGAATATTTCCTGCACTAAATCCTAGAAAGGTACAAGCAAACACTGTGCTGAAGGAAAAAATGTAGCTCCTTATTAAGGCAGCTATTCACCTTAAGAGTTGCATCCACAGTGTGCTTCCAAGCCACGTGCACACATTTCCAGGCTTTCTTCTCTCCACAGCCAGCCCTCCCTCCGCGCTTCATGCAGGTTTCTACAGCAATGCTTACAATCAAGTGCCATGCACACACACAACAGCAAAACATCCTTTATGAATGAATGAGGATGAAAACGGCATTTGATGCTGCCTTGAACAGAACGCAATTAAAATGAAAACAGCACTGTGTTTCATTCATTCATTCACTAATATTCTCTGACAATTACTAGACATAATCCTTTACAGTATTTGCCAATAGTGAAGAGAATAAAAAGTGCTAGAAATCATCTTCTTGGGGCAAGATGCAGCTGTGATGTGGATGGGCAAAAGACCAAAAAGGAAAGGAGGGGGTTGCACAAGCAAACACCTGCTCATGTGTTGTGTGACCAGGGAGCTCTTGCCCCATTCAGCAGGTTACAAGAACTGTGCGGCAGGGCATCCTCACCCACCGCTCACCTGTGATGGCAGCTCCTGTCCGGCCCTGGTGCAGGCAACCGCACAGCCCTGTCGATGCATCACATGGAACAGGACAGTGCATCGTGCCCGCTGGTTTAACAGGGAGCTAATGGACTCTTAGTGCTCCCCACAGGCAGGCTGGGCCTGAGGTCACTTGTTCTGGCAGGCTGCAGCAAAGAGGTGAGAACCACTGTCTCTGTAAATCACCTCTCAGGTGTCACCTACCACGCAGGTATGCTCTCTCCATTTTTGCTGGCTGAAGATAACCTGCCTAGATTCACACTTAAATAGATCCAGAAGTGCTCACTCAATTTAAAAAGCTGCTCTTGACCACTTATCAGTGGGTAGTTTGTGCCCGTCACCAAGTTTCAGCATGGTTTGCCATCACCCTATCCTTGCATCAAAGAACTTTATCTGGAAGGCCTTGATTTTCCCTGACCCTAAATTGTCCATAAGATTTCAAGCTACAAAAGGTGCCCAGATTCAGGGATGGATGTTCTGGAAGCTGGGAGAGACTGGGCAGAGGCCCAGGTTTAGCTCAGTGTGCAGGCACACGTCTCTCTCTCTGGATCAAGTCTGTAACTTCCTGTTAGCTACAACACAGCTTTCAGAAAGACATGCAAAAAAATCTATTTAAAGATTTTGTGCGAAGGAGAAACTGCCAAATACCTGTGCAAGCTGTTCTCGA
This sequence comes from Aptenodytes forsteri, assembly GCF_000699145.1. NCBI lineage: Eukaryota > Metazoa > Chordata > Aves > Sphenisciformes > Spheniscidae > Aptenodytes > Aptenodytes forsteri. The sequence goes on from NW_008794911.1 coordinate 5,551,834, forward strand.
GGTTAATTATTGTAACCATTTTAAAATCATGTTTCATTTCAAGTCTTAATATATTAGACTGAAGCCTTCAGTCATTAGAACACTTAATGCCTTTCTGCTAAACAAGGTGGCTCTCTACTAGAATAAATGTTTTCTCCAGGATTTCTCTAGAACATGAGATGTCACCCTTTTGCTCTCTCATTGATAAGCTAAACAGAACAAGCTTCTCACTGGGAGAAATATCACCTTTGTCAATCTTTTCAAGTTTATCAGTATTATTTTTGAAGGGACAGGATGGTGGCCTCACTCATGATGCATATTATTTCTAGTCCCTTTTAGCTAGTTCATGTGTCTGCAGGCAGTGTTTGGTCACCCAGGCCCCTCACCACACTGGAAATCATGTTCCACTGGTCAACACCAAAGCTCTTAAACCAACCTAGAGTGACTGCTTTTGAAAACACCTCCTTTTCTAGAAAGGTTACTTTTGTGTAACCCTGTTTTTAGTGGCATTGGGTGGGTGTTTTTTTTTTTTTTAAAGTTTATGTATTTCAGATTGAAATCCATCATAACGTCATGTTTTCCTTCTATGTGTTCAGTGCTGAAGTTGAGGAGATTGAGGAGAAAAAAAGTCTGTGTATGGAAAAAAAAGAAATAAAGCTCTGTTTGCAAGTGGGCAAAAATACCTCTCTGAATTGCCAGGAAATACCATTATAGTTTGCCCATATGTACCAGTATGTATTAGAACATTATTCCTCATTTGAAATGGTATAATGCAGTCTGTCACTTTGGTAATGTAATCATTTTTTTTAAAAACACTACAAATATTCCCATTTGCTTTCAGCATAAGCATGATGTGAAATTTCTGACTTAACTATCTCTGTAAAAAACTTCAGAAGAATGAAGATTAAGCTGAAGCTCACTTTCATTATATATCGCCAGTCATGGCAGGGCATTGATCCTTTGAACAAGCATTTCCTACTTCAGACAGAAAAAAAAAGAATAAATTGTTAAAAATAATCAGAAAAGGGCTGGCTATGGATGTTACAATGCACAATCCTGGTGCAATGGAAGACTACTATTTAAAATGTAATAACTTGCAGCGTTACATTCATTTCTGCAGTACTACAACCAATTTACAAATAAGAGGGACACCATCTGTTCTCTAAAGAACCATGGGGAAAAAAGCCTGCTAGCAATTAAGAGGTTATACATGAGACACGATTTCTGCAGATTTCATTTTCTTTTTTTTAATTTTGTTTTGTTGGCTTGGTCTGGAAACTATGTCATCACAAATACCAGTGGATGGTCTTACCAGTGGTGGTTTTTTTTCTGTTCTAGCCTACTTAGCTTATAGATGTACTTTTTAAAATCAATGTATTTGGTATTCATGACTAATGTGAAACAAGGGTGGTTTTTTTTCTGTTCTAGCCTACTTAGCTTATAGATGTACTTTTTAAAATCAATGTATTTGGTATTCATGACTAATGTGAATTTGTAGAGAGGAGATCTGAGAGATTTATGTGGATTTAGGTTTAGAGCTTTTCCCATCCTGGCAGACTGACATTAGTTGAACATTTATTCTGCTCTGGCTAATCTATTCTCTCTCTCTGGCCTCTCAATTATTCTTAGTTTTCCCTTTCTCTTTTTAAGTTATGGTACATTAGCGTAAGTACTGCTTCTTTCGGGTTATGCTGTTACTGAAACTTTGCTAACATGTGGACAGCAATGCTGTCACAACTGATTTCACTGTTACAGATTTCCACAGTCCTAGGGGGTTTAAATTTAAAAGAGACTATAGATTTGTTAATGCCTTTTGCAATTTGATAGTGTTAATGCGTTCAGTAATGTGCTCAGATCTTCGGAACAAGTCTGTGGCCTTTGAATTGTATTTGAGAGTGATTCCTATGCACACAATAAACATTCTGGCACATGATATAATTGCTATCCAAATAAGTCAATAAAGACATAGTGAAATGCAGAACAGTCATACAGGAAATGCAGAACAGTCATACAGGAGAAGTAAATGACACAGGCTGCAATATTACTTGCTGTCATATATGTTCTCTTTGGCCAAAAAAAGCTTTCCCTAAAAAAAGTGGTTCCAGTTCACTACTACCATAATGCCTTGAATAGTTAGCTGAGCTTTGGCAGCAGAGCGGCAACAACTATTTTGGTTTCTGTTTACCAATTAGCTGCAGCAGGTCTAAACAACACCAGATACTTTCTTTTAATGTGTCCCCACCCTTGAAAGAGCACATAATCCTCCTGTAGATAGAACAGCGTAAGGATTAGGACAAGTAGGAATTCATCTGTAATTTTAAGCTACAAGAACACGTGGGCTCCTGCAAAAATCTATCCTTGTTGCAAAAAAAGCTTCCACAGACACTGTGCTAAATCAATCCTCTGTGCCAACCCCCCCCGAAACCCTATATAAGGGTGACTAGTAAGATATGATTGCATCTGTCAGTCACACCAAAACCAGGATTATCGCTTTTCATAGTGAAGAAGGTCAGGACCAGTCCCTTAGCACAGAAGATAAACCAGACCAGCATCTTCAGAACATCTACACAGAACAATCCTGACTCACAAGACACAGAGGAAGCCAAGGGGCACTTTGGCCACACTGGCATTAGGAAATAGAAACTTGCAATATCATTAGTTCCTCTTAGCTGCTAAGAGACGTGTTTCAAGATTGACAAAAACTGAGCACGTGTAAATTCAAAACTACACAGAGAACATACAAAGAGACTTCACAGTCATTTACTGAATGATTTTAACAGCACAGAATTTAATGCCAGGATTTGAAAGCAGAGCATTTTACAGCTGCCAATAAAATTGCCCCAATACAACTGAGCACAGGTTTGGATTTCCTGGAGCTGAACCTTAATTTTGAAGGAATCCTGCTCTTGCTGATGTCTGGTAACAGCCACCATTACACTGCGGTAGGCAGAACTGGACTTTGATCAATAAGAAAAATTCAATGGTAAGCAGCAATTAAGTGGATCTGAGATGAATGTGATACATCTGTTTTCAGGATGGAGAAAACCATCCACACCAGTTACACTAATGGGAGTTACGCTTTTAAATTTGATTTGTACTGTATACTGGAAATCCTATTCTGTTACACCGAGCTACATGATCACTATACCTAAAAATGAAAATTAAGAATGATTATCCTGTTTCACTTTTTGCTAATGCGAGTGCCTGACAATGTAAATAAAAATGACGTCCTGACTTACCACAAAAAGTAATACTTTATGTAAAGAGGAATCTCTGCTCGTAGAAAATGGAGGGGAGTGGGCAAGCACACCTCTAGACTGGACCTCAGAGCACATCAGGGGCAAAGGAAAGCACGAGCCTGGGCTCCTCCGGCACAGCCAATGCTACGGAGGGACATGAGGTGGTGACAGGGACCAGCAGTGCCCATTTTCCCCAGCAGCAGGCAGGCAGTATGTGTGAAGCAGGGGGACAGGCTCGGACTCTCTCTGATTGGAAGTTTTCTCCTATGGGTACGGGCAGAGATGTACACAGGCAGCATCTGCTGCTCCCTCTGGGCTTCAGAAGCGTGTTTCGAATTTCGTTAGCTAGCAGAGCTTTCAGAGGCACCCACAGGCCAGAAATCATAGTATTTTTATTTACATTTGAGAAACAATTTGTAGTCCATTTGTGAAAATGTGCACGTAGACATATGGCATAAGAAAGCTCAAACATGTCTGGTTATTTTATTGCTTCACTTGTTCAGAAAAGGCTCAACGAGTAAAACTACTCCTTGTTTGTGTTTGTGGAATTGAGCCTTAGTGATTACATCAGAGCAGAAATCATCTAAGACAGAAAACATAACTACTCACCAATACTTTGCTTTAGGGTGCTTTATGGCAACAGGCTATTCACGCTGCTGTAGCTAGAGGGAGATTATATAGGCTAGGAAATCTAAGGCTAGCTACACTGGCTGTATTCAGGTGGATGGTGTATATGTGCCTGTACAAGATCAAATATTTCTCTGTTCCACTTGTCTGTCTGGTTTATCTCAAAAGACATGTTGCTGAAATGCACAAGAATCCTATTTTTCAAAACAGTATGTATGGCAGGACTATGTATTTCAGTACCCTGCATGCCCACAGGATCAGAAGGGCAGGATACCTCTTTTCACATAGCTACAAATGAAGAATACCCTCAAAACACCACTCTGCTGCTGTTTGGTCTTCCATTCAGCAGAAGAGGCCATTTAATGAAGTTCACCGAGTTTTGTCTTATCCCTTCTTCACTGCTCCCACCATAATTTCACTCTTAAGAAAGGAGAAGGGTGTATTTTTTATATGAAATAGATTACATTTTGAAACCGCCATCTATGAGTAGTCCCTGTAAGGTGGTATTGTTCTCACTTCCACTTAACTCTCCAGTTTCAGAAGTTTGTATATTTTTCAAAGCGAAAAAATTGTTCATTTTGGCACTTGACAATTTGGTCTGGGAGAAAAATAGTGACAGCACTGAAAAATAATTCTTGCAGTTATCAAGCTGCAAAAATAAAGAGATGCCTAGGTAAGGCAGAAAATATCTCTTCACAAATTGGTCTTTCTAATAGCAACTCATTTCTACCATCAATTTCAGTTTGGTAATGCAGGCAAAGACTCTCATTTGCACCTGTGGCATCAACGTAAACCTCTATTTTCTGTATCTCCATTTAATAACCCATGCCCTTCTCCTAAGGGAATAAAATACACATGCAAGCACCAGGCTCAGTATTACAAGTCTGCAGGTCAGACACTGACACAGCAAAGATAAAGCATCTCTACTGTAAGGGTAAATGTGGTTTCTAGGCAAGAGACCTTCTCAGAGCCTGGTCCAAGGCAGAATGAATGACCATCGCAACCCTTATCGCTACCTGCTGCATGCACAGGGCACATTTCTGTGGGTTTGTCTTTTTTCCACATAGGGCTTTATAATCTGTTTAGAGAGGTGGGATGCTATCACAACAAAATCTTCATGACAAAAAAGCCCTATGAAAACAAGGTAGCTCACTGCAGACGCATGGGCGCTTTCCCCTTGGAAGTTGATGAGGGGATAAACACGTACAAAACCATATTCTATTTCATAACCATATTCTATTTCATATGGCTTGAAAGCAATGGGATAAGAGCTTATGGAGTGCAGAAAAGCTGTACTTCAAGTCCAAATACTGATGTAAGCAAGAACCATTCTAACACTTACCCATTACCTGAAACACCGCAGCGGCAGGCTCCTCCTATGACTAGACCCAGATTCAGCCTCCAACCCTGCCCCACTTACTGCTCTGTTCTTCAGACTCCAACCCTCTATTTTTCTTTGGGACTTGAGCAGAGTCCCAGGCCCCAGGCTACTGCTCTGGAGAATTAAGTAGCCAATGCACACAGCACAATCTAACATTGCATACAAGCATTAGGCAGTTCCTCGTGAACAGCAAGGAATATGGTCTGCTCTGGAGCCAGCTCAATTGCAATAAACCATCCACCATCTCTGCAAAAAACTCAGGAAGGTATTTTGGCATTTGCTACAGGTTCTAGACTGCTCCCATAGAAATCAAATATGGTGTTACTATTGATTTGTTTGAAACACTTTACCTTCTATGCCTGGCTTCAATGAGGTGGTTGTCCTTTATGCTCCCTTCCTCCCTTGATGAGGGCACTCCTGATGGACTAATGAGGAAGAAAGAAGCAGCTACTCATTCCACAGCTAACGAGTCTTGTTTCTTTCTGAAGTGTATCATCCAAAACAGCTGGTGACAATTTTAATGATGTCTATCAAATATTTATCACTCTGACTACAGCCAAGCTTTAATTTGAACTCTACCGATGATAATCTCAAGCAAAGCACTTGAAAAATCACTAGAACCCAGAAAAAGAGAAATCTGACTGTAACTCTCATTTGTAATATGCCATGCAGCCATCATGATTTATGAAAGTATAGCAAAACCTGGTGAGTTTAACATACTACAAAAGTACTTCCTTATCACTCATGTAGCTGTTTAGTTGTAGTAGTAAATAATCTATATTTAAATCATGGATTCACTACAATCCACAGCATGCAAATTTCAAAACAAGCTATGTAGCTTTTGTGTTCTGTTCCATGAAAGAGGGGAAAAAGGAAAAGGGAAAAGGAAAAAAAAAGGAAAAGGTGGTAGGAACTGACTTACTGATTTACAGTTTAATTAATGGTCAAATAATTTGTCGAACATCAACAAGGTTTTAACACTGCCCTGAAGGACTATCTGGAAGTTCAATATTGTGTTAAGACTACAGCATGCTTCAGTGACCGAGATAAATCAATAGTCAACAAATCAGGGATCTGTATTTGAAAAATGGGTATCTGCTGTTTTCTGCTAAATGCTGGATTAATCAGTATCGTCAACTAATATTTTTGCCATTTTCAATACCACAAAAAAAGTAGCCCATTACTCGCTTGTTATTCCTTCCCTTTTTTACTTGCAAAGCTGTTAACCCCCCAAAGATGCTAGTCAGTTGAGAAAACCAGGAAGGAACAAGAGCAAATGGCACAAAAGATCATTTCATTTGCTTGACTAGGCACATTAATGAATTCCACTTACACTGGAAAAATGCAGTAAGCACCACAGCATCATACATTGCTTTAGCTTGAGTGATTCAGAGTCTGTGCCATTAAAATGTACAGTAAACTGTAATTAAGCAATTAAACATGAAAGAGCATAGGCTGGGCTGAAATAACGTTAGACCCCGAATGCCTTGTTTGCCTTATGCCTTTAGCAGCTTCTGCTTTAACTCTATTTCAAAATGACATATGCCCTGGCAGAGCTGTCCAACTGTGGTTATAAAAAGCTACCTCTTTTTCTTCCCTACCACAAAACAATTATTTAATTATTTTGTTCCTACACTTCTGTGTAAGCCCCTTCAATTCCTGTTAACACTTTTGCTGCTCATAGCAGCTGCCTTCCAGACAGTGTGATGACGGTTAAGAGGCAGGAAATGAAGAGCAAACATAGGCAGGCTTTCCTTAACATTAATAGAAATAATCATTTAGTCTACAGGATAGTTTTAGTATAACCTAAAAAGCATGCCACCATGAAAAATTATTTTAATTAGGATTATAGGTAATTGTAAAACCTTATTGGAAGAGGCAGGTTCTCTGCACCTCTCAGATCAGAATGCAAAATATATAAATAGGAAACTCAGATGAAGAACATAAAGTCAGACAAGATAAAGTGATCTACACTGTAAGGGACAGTTATGACTATATCTCCTTTGTACAATTTTTCCAGTAATTTCAGTATGTAAAAAAAAAAATCCAGGTCTCACAAAGACTCAGTGATGAAGTCTACCCTATATGCAGCAGCAAAGTGAATAAGGGAATACATATTAGTAAAAGAAAGTAGAGATCAATACAGAAATATTACAACATAAGACTTCATAGATGATAGCAGTGTTTGAAATGGTCTAAGACATGATGATATGCCATATCCATCTTTTAAACATATGTATTTGTGATCTCAGATGAAGCCTTAAAAACGGACTTGTTCCATGCCAGCATGTCAATGTTTTTCTATCAGAACTTGTACATATTCATTCTGACCACTGGATGACCTCATTCTGATTCTCATAAAGCAGAGATGACAGTTGCTGAAAGCATTAAGAAAAGATTAGGAAAAATAACTATAATTATATAGCAAGTGGTTTGCTAAGGAGAGTTTAAAAACAAACCCAAAAAATCCTACAGAGTTTAGGAAAAAGCATAGCTATACTTAACCTATCATAGTGGAATCTTTAAGCACCAGGTTTCACATTTTCACACGCGTATTAACTTATTTTTAGGATGTTATGTTGTACCCCAAAGCATATTTCTTTCAGTACAAACAGGAAGGTAAAAATTGTAAGAAATATTATTGTATAACAGCTACTGGCCAGCTAGGTATGATTCCATTTTTCTTTCCAAGAAAATGAGGACATATACTAGATCTGTAGGGTTTATTTTTTCCCCCTCTTCCTTTTTTTCCAAACAGATAATATGTATTTGTGCTGCAAATACTAGAGCCACTAAAATCAAATGTTAAAAGTAAGCATAAAAGACTTATGAGTAACTTGTGAGATGTGTTTTAAGGGAAAACCAAACAAACAAGCCTCGTCAACTTTTAAGATTAGAAAAAACAGGTATGTAAGGTGCATTATAATGGTTTTCACAACTTAGTCTGAAGCAGCTGGTACTGAACATCAAAGGGATCAATCTAGTGAGACTGAACACTGGCCTGATTCAGTGTCACAAATTTTTTTTTACGAGGCCTTCTCCCCGTTTTCAGCGCTGACTCTTGATCCCAGGCAGCATGAGACTTTCCTCCACCCTCAGACAACACAGGGAGTTCGTGTTCAGCAAAAGCAAACAGTGTTTGTGAGGTATCAAAGCCCTCCCTCCTCTCTGCATAGCAGGAAAAACATCTGTGCAGGGTCCAAGGCAGAACTTGGCTCCCAACAAAGGAACTGTCATGAAAAACACATGAATCTCAAAAAGACCTTTCTAGCCTTTTTCTAACACACACACACACACACACACTTATTTCTTCAAATAGCTTATTCATTAGTCTACAGGGAGTCTTCCACAGCACTCCTAACCTCTGTGCAGAGTCGTCTTCAAAAGAATGACAGTGAAGAAATTAGAGACATTTGTGAGATCATGCCATGTTTTGGAGACAGTGAACTCCCTTTTTTTTCTACCCCAGTGACTGTCTAGTCATGTTCCTGCCAAAAATTTGTTTTTCTCTTTCCATGTTTTCTGTTCTTCCTTTTTAAATTAAGATCACATTTGAGTCAAAAAGATTTAAAACAGCTGAGTTTTCAGGTTTGAATTGAGAATAGTCATTTACCCATTTGAACTCTGAAAATCAATTTTACTTATTTCCTCCAAAACTTTTGTCATATTTTTTCCAAATAATTTTTTGAACTGAGCCATATTGCAACTATATAATTAATCTGGCTGTGAATATTTAAAAAAAAAAATAATGGCAGGGGTTTTTATTTTTTTTTTTTTTTTTTGTGTATATAATTCTATTAGAATCAGCAGCAACACAAACTTCATTTTACTGACATCTTTCCAAAATAAATGAAAATAAATTAATTTAAAGGTTGCAAAAGGGCTTGGCTCGGCAGACTTGCAGACTCATGTCCTCTGTTTTTCAGAACAGGAGGAATGTGGATAGTGGCCAGGACATCTGTCAGACAAACTCCATCAACAGGCATAACTCAGTGAGCCAGACGTGTGCAATCTAATAATCCTGGCAAATCAATATTATGTAACATTGAAGTTGGTGGACTTGCAGTGGAGAAGAATTTAGTTGTGAATAATTATTATGATCAATTTATAGTGCAAGAAGACACAATTACAGGATTGGTACTGCAGGCCAAACCAAGCTTTTTTTTTTTTAACTTCTTTTTTTCTTTTTTTTTAAAGAGAAATACCAATCACGAAAACCAGCAGAAGGTGTAAAAGACTAAAAAGAATTATAGCTCAAAAGCAAACAAAAAGGAACCAGCGTGATTTATCAGAGAGATATAATGGGTCATCAGTACATGACATAACATACCCAAACCCCCCTAGAATCATTATTCAGAGATTAATTACCTCTAGGGGTCATGTGGTCAATCCCCTGCTCAAATAATGACCGATATTGTGATTTTTTTTCATAAAATCTAACTAGATTTCTTTTGTTGCAACTTGTGTCCATTGCTACTTGTCCTACCACCTCCCATTTTTAGTTGCAGACAGCAGCGAGGTCCCCCCTCACCCTTTTTTCTTAGGGCTGAACAATCCCAGACCCCTCAGCCTCTCCTCACCTTTTCCTTGTTCTCCTTTTTCTTCCGAAATATGCTCTGTGCCAATAAACCTTCACAAAGGACAGTTCTTGAAAGTTAGGAAAAGCCAATGCAAACTTACTTAATCCCTGTGTATGCTTTATGGTAGCATTTCTGAATACACAATCACACTATTTCCTTCACAAAGCTTCCAAGTCATTGACAACCCAACTCGTCTTCAGTGAGCACATATAGCTGGTACGTTATTCAATGTAGGACCTCTCCTCCGTTGCTTCCAGAGCTGGGTAACACGTTGAGACTGAGGGAGCAGATACTTTTGTGGCCCAGAGCCTGACCAGACCTGCTGAGCAGAGCTGTCAGGTCACTGTTACCAAAGAGAATGACCCTTTTCTCTCTCTCCTCCTGGTCGCATAGTCCTGCCCCATTGCCCTTGTGCTGACTCTAGCTTTAGCCTGACCACTCCATCAGCCAAATCACCTCACCAAGCAGCAAAGGATTTTTGTTGATTTTTTGCCTGATTTAGAGAGTCAAATCAGCTGAGACAAGCCAGTGCAGAAGAGGGACTGTGGCCAGGAAGCCAGACTTGGGGGCAAGCAGTGGGGAGATGGGAAGCAGGAAAGCACCATCCTTTTGGTATGCCACCGTGTCAGCTCCCCTGGCTCACCTAACCCCGCTAAAACAAATAACAGGTACTCAGGGGAGTACTTTGTCCTTCCCTCAGGCATATATTCTCCATACCAATGCTGGATTATGTATTGTGTTAACAGAAATGTTCCCGAATAGTTGAGTTCACTTTCTGACTACACAATCACTGGCATTTATGTCCCGGTTTTTAGAAGATTTTAGAAGATTTACACCGGAGCTGGTCTGTGCTTTACACTGGAGCAAAACACATGTGAGCTTGCTCAGGATGGGCAGCAAGCGGAGGGTTTCTAGCTGCTGCGAAACTCAGCTGAGCACAATGCTCACCACAGGCAGGAAATTTTAACAACATGTTAACTTAGCTAAATCCACATGGAGCTGGGGAAAGGGACAGGGCATTTCTGTAATAGAGAACCTGTCACTGCAAAATTTTAAAATTAGGCAGAAATCTAGAGACATCAGAATTTCTTAAAAACACAATCTGATATACTACACATATATAGGTAAACCAGGAAAGTAAGTAATTGCTTTAATAGTAAGCCATTACTTCTCTACACATTAAAAAAAAAAAAAAAAATCCCCAAACCCTTTCTGAAGAGATTGTCTTGCACGTAAAATTAACAGACTATATGTAAGACTGTCTCCCATAGATCTCTAGTAGTAGTGTGTATAATAAGCTCCCATATGATAGAGTCAAGTACAGCCTACATTTTATATAGGTACCAGGAAAGTAAGTAATTGCTTTAATAGTAAGCCATTACTGCTCTCTACACATTAAAAAAAAAAAAAAATATCCCCAAACCCTTTGACTGAAGAGATTGTCTTGCACGTAAAATTAACAGACTATATGTAAGACTGTCTCCCATAGATCTCTAGTAATAGTGTGTATAATAAGCTCCCATATGATAGAGTCAAGTACAGCCTACATTTTGGGTAGAGAATGAAGGACAAGAATGTGTGAGAGCCACAGAACCACACTATTTGGCTAAAGAAGGAGAAACATCTCCCTTCCACCCGGGTCATAAGCACTCCCTACAACGGGTCAGGACCAGTGTCAGGATCTCAGTTTCACAATGCGCAGGGGAAGCAGGCAGTGTTGAGATCTGTGTACTAGGTAAGAAGAGAAAATAATGGAAGAAAACAACGTTCAACTACACGTATGACTAAATACATCTCCAGAGGCATTCTGACTCCTAGGGTATGTTCAAAGCCAACTATTCTTCCTCTCCTTAAAGCCCAGTATGCATTTCCTAGAAACAAGGGAAAGGAAAAAAGATTAAGTTATAAATTTTTTAAGAGGTGTTACAGTAACCTGAGCTACATACTAACTGCAGATTTGGTGCCATCCCTTCATGATTGTGTTCCCACAACAGGGTCAGGGACAGCCCGAGGCTTCCTGGCAACAAAAGCAAAACTCAGCTTTGCCACACCGGTAATAAAGGGCCTGTTGCTAGAGTCAAAGGGCTCAGCTGGGATGCCTGGGAGAAAGAGCAACAACTGCAGGGAGCTGGGCTTTCTGCTCCTGCTGCCCATCACATGGTGCAGCAGACCTCCAGATCCTCCTCACCTGTGGGATGGGCGAAACAGAAAGCACAACCACAGTGTTTGGATGCCCCTGGCACTTAGCTGCCCTGGCTTTGGCCATGCCCAGAGTAAGCCCTGGTATAACAAACTGCTCAGGTTTTCTCTCATTAGCATGGAAGATGCAATAATGTTCATCATTTTATTCCTTGAAACTACTACTTTCTCAGTATTAAATGATAAGATATTTTGTACGTATTTTACTACATATTATACATTTCAGTTAAAGTGATAAAGTCCATTTGTGCTGCCCTATGGCAGTCCCTGCACTGTCCCGTTACTCTGAGAAACCTATGAACAGCATAAAATAGAGATTAAACCCGCTCCAAACTTGCAATGCATTGCCATGTCCTGCTTGCTCATCTGAGGTGGAAAAAGGCATGTACTCCTCAGTAAGCAAGCAGTGATACTTGCTATAAATCAAGTTGCACTTATATACGCAAAAAGCATGGGAATTTTACCGTTTGGTCTATTACAGAAGTACTCATCCTTACCTAGGTTTATTTCTTTAGCATTTTTTTAGCAATTACTTCCTAATGGCATTTATTAAACCTCTTTTTATTTTAAAGAAAGGACTGGACAACATTTAGGTGAGATTTTAATTTTTAAGTTGCATATATTGCTTGATAAGTGTGGATTGTCACATGAGCGTAGAAGCATATAGCTGGTAAAAATTACATACAAGTTTTTGAGTTTAAAATTACATTGTTCTGTAATAGGAACATTAAGCTTTGAAGCTATTTTGCATCCAGCAGTACCTACTTGACAATCCCAGATGAAAAGCACAGCTGAACTCCCCATGCCACACTGTGTGTTGGGAGCAAAACAGCTTACTCCCTTACTGTGAGACAAAGGCAGCTCAGACTGAAAATATAAACTTCTCCTTTTTAAAAAAACCAAGAGATTATGAGTGTGTTAAGAGCAAAATTCCAGCCACTCCTGTTGAAAACTTTATGCCAGATTTTAATGTCTTAGCAGGTCAACAAACCACATTCTTTTTAGCCCAAACCCAATGTAATAAAATATTTGAGTTTTCTATCATCCCACCTTGCAGGCTAATAAAGAATATCTCTGCGAGAACATAAGAATGCTGATTAGTCTCCTAAGATAACTACACAGAGGTAGATTGGATATGAAACCACAGTGTTAAGCGATCTTAAATTATTCCAGAGAAAATCTGATGATTTACTATTATGTTATGAATATTATACCATGTTGTCTTCTATCTCTCATGAAAAAGTACTAATAACCAAGCTCCATGTAAATATTTATGTTAGTTCTGGCTCAGCTAATTAACTGAATTCACAGTTTTTAACTTGCAGTTTGTGGGTCTGAAGCTCTACGAACTCCATCCCAGTGGTTCTCGATAGGTCATTAACAAAAGCAAGCCCATTTTCAGTAAAATAAGATTAGCTGCACAAGCAGTCAGCAGTCATTAAAAAAACATAGCAGCCTGTAAATTTAGTGTTAAAATCTCTACCTTATTGGTTTTTAATTGCCTACTGCATCAGGTAGATGAGTAGGATTATTAAAAAAATAAAGGAGAAAAAGCTTTTGATATGGCAGAGAAAAGCAAGTTACCTATCTTTACTGATTTGCTTTTGAATTCAAACTGATCTCCCCCTCACTGCTTCACAGTGCAATATGACAAGCCATCAAAGTTTTGTCATTTGCTACAATGCACAGCGGCATCTTGCGCAAGGACTTGAAGACATCCAAATGGCAGCAATTTTATTCACCTTTTTTCTCAGCACCTTCGAGAATTTGACTCCTCTTCAAGGAAAAAATATAAAAATCAATGCTACTACAAATAAAGAGGAGGTAAAATCAAAGCAAGATCACTAAATTCTAGCAATTTCTTCTGTGAGTAAACCAGAGCCAAGTCAGACTGCTGATAATATAGGAACACAAACAACCCTGGAGTTAGAATGGAAGAAACAAGGGACTCCTTTTGTCTACACTCCAGTGTAGACAAAAAAAGCAATCTTTATTTATTAATGGGCCAGATTTCCCTACACTTATCACAACTGGAGCCATAAATTTTCATACTGTGACCAATCACACACTGTACGTTCTTAATTATATTCTGAAAGGTCTGGACTTACTAGATTCTTTAATTAAATGTTCTCCTACTGACTTTAACATATCACTGAATGGGTAGTATTCTGATAACCCAAATACATCTGTTTGAGAGACCTGAACTATCCCTACTCCTAAATGAGTTGTCATATAATTAGAAAAGCCACAACTAAGACTATCGATCATCCCATTTATTTACTGATGAACTGTGAGTGACACAATTCCACAGAGAGCAATACTGAAATAAGAAGCTAAGCAGCCAGCAGGCCAGGCATGAGTGCAAACCAGAAACTTTCAGTTTGTATCTGGACTTGTTATTTTCCACAGATTACACTCATTCAAAACTTCTGTCCAGCCAAAGCGATCAGAGACAGGAAACAGAAAGGACGCAGTAACGTGACTCCTACATGATGCTGGAGAAAGCCAAAAGCCAGTTTTGCTTTTCCTCCTTGATTAACATCTTGAAGCAATCCTTTCAGTTTAGGAAAGGCATCAACTAATGTTTGTTAAGATTAAGCATCACTTTAGAAAATTCTAAAAAGGTAAAAAGGGTAAATCAAGACATGAAAGCCAGGACGTTGTCTCGCCCACTTGCAGTGGAGTTTCACAGGGATGCTGAGGGCAAATGTCAGCATAACTTCATGCAGAACACGCCGTGCACTATTAACATTTGGCAACTTCAATACTGATTAAGACCTCAACACTACAAATGCTTATTCACAGAAATAATTGCTATCCAGATAAGAAAGCCTACTGAAAACAGTGGGTCTACTAAGATGCTCACAAGGACTGAAGTCAGGGTAAGACTGTTCTGCAAATGAGAAGCTAAAAACAATCCAAAGCAGCCTGGCCTATTCTCTGTCTTCAAGAAGAGCCACACACGTTCTTGAAGCAAGAAAGTAGGGCCTTAGTTCTAGGTGTCCTGGTTTCGGCAGGAATAGAGTTCATTTCCTTCTTAGTAGCTGGTACAGTGCTGTGTTTTGGATTTGGATGAGAAATTCTCATTCTCATTTGGATGAGAACAAAGTTGATAACACACCGATGTTTTAGTTGTTGCTAGGTAATGCTTACACTAGTCAAGGACTTTTCAGTTTCCCATGCTCTGCCGACTGAGAAGGCTGGAGGTGCACAAGAAGCTGGGAGGGGGCACAGCCAAACTGGCCAAAGGGACATTCCATACCATGTGACGTCATGCTCAGTACATAAACTGGGGAAAGCTGGCCGGGGGGGCCGCTGCTCGGGGACTGGCTGGGCATCGGTCGGCTGGTGGTGAGCAATTGCATTGTGCATCACTTGTTTTGTTTTTTATCTCAACCCATGAGTTTTCCTCACTTCTACTCTTCCAATTCGCTCCCCCATCCCACCGGGGTGGGGGAGGGAAGAGTGAGCGAGCGGCTGTGTGGTACTCAGTTGCCGACTGAGGTTAAAACACAACACTAGGTCAGGTGTTCCTTCGTTAATCTTATTCTGTGCTGTGTTGTGCAAGAAATACCCATGATTTAACTGAGCTGTGGGTGGACAATGGTCCCTGACAGATTTAGCAATCTTTACCAAACATTCTGGCTAATTACACAATAATAAAATGCATTATTTTTATCTCCTTTTCACATTGAAATTACTCTGATTGCAAAATGGGATAGTAACCTTTAAAAAACACTTTGTCCCATTTTATACAACACAATAACAAGAAATGAGATGCAAAAATAACATATGCCATGGGATTATAATGCTACTGTTCTTTTGCATTTTGCAATACTGGAAATGAGAATTCATATTGCAATGCTTCAGTCCTATTAATCATTGCTATTTCAACAAGTGCTTTAACAGAGCAAACAGCAAAGACAGTTAACTTGTGGCTTCCAAACCAAACATTTCTCTTGTGCTGATCAAGAAGCTGGTGCCTTCCTGGTATATGGTTGGCATTAGAGGCAATCTGGCACAAAAGCAACCGAGAATATCAAGAGGGAGCTGCTGAAACCAGGCTTGCTGGGTTACACAAAGCACAGCTGCACGCCCAGACCAGCCTAGTCCCCAGCACAGAGTGATGCAGTATGAGCCTTGCCATATAACTGCTTCTTGCCTTTGAGATACATACATGCTTTCCCCTCCTCTTGCCTTGTGCTGTGTGACTTGCAGCCACATAAAAGTTCCTTTGTGTATCGTAGGACGAGAAGCAATATGAAGTGTATCTAACATTGGGATAGAGAAATGATACTTTTGTAAAACTCTTTTACCATTAAAATTCCACTCATGGACACATATATCTTGGTCTACAACTCAAGATGGGTGATGTTAACTTTAAAATGAGAAGTTTTAAAAAAGACAATCAGTTGCAAAATTTGGCCAGTAAAGTTCTGGTATAGCCTTCCCCAGATCCACAGGCATAATTTCTATTAACGTCAATGGGAACAAAGTATACACAGAAAGGTAAATGAAAAAAGCAGTAATTTATTATATTCTTCTGAATATGTTAATGTAGATTTCACACAGCAGACATGGATTTTCTTTTTCACAGTCTATGCCATGTTAATATCCGTATTTTTCTGCCTCTAGGTTTAGCACTTGGCAATAAGCCATTAGATAAACAATGAAGTACAAAGGAAAAAGCAAAACAAAAGCATGCTCAAACATAGTCTCTACAATCAGCAGTACAGACTTTGCCAGATGGAGCAGATGATGTGGTCAATGAAGGTGCAGAAGGTGAAAGAATTAATCTAAGGGAATTAACAGGATGCCTGACACCAGACTGCTCCCCAAAAATCTCGTGTCAGCTCCAGCTGTCTGTGCAGAGTCAAGTGCACATGGTGGACATGCACTAATTGTGTGTGCCTCTCTCTGCTGTTACTGAATTTATTGATTGTTTTTACTGTGCTCATCTAATTTCTTTTCCATTAGTTTGGCCAAGAAGTCTCCACTCCAAACACTTTGAATTGTAAATTATAGCTGCTAGAAAACTAATCTCCAACACTGTTTCTTGTGCATTTTCCACAATGTTGCCAAAGGTATCGAAAAAATGCCCTTTCTTGAGAACTCCTACCACCTTCTTCCCATCTGCGGCATAGTATGCTTGCTGGGTGCATCTACAGTTATTTCTGGGTTTTCCATGCGTATAGCCTTCTACTGTTCCCCATACACTATACTGTGGCTGCTTCTTTTCATACTCTTTCAAGATCTGTATTTTTTCAGTTCAGCCTACTTAGCATGCTGAAGATGCAAAGGAAGAAATACATAGTCCAGGATGACAGTCGGTTTTATCAATAAAGACTTCAATGGCTCCCAAAATGTTTTATCTTCGAGACTCAGCATAACAATATTCAGTCACAAACATTGGAAGACTTGCATATAAAGATCTACTTCCTATAGCAAGCGCTGATTTTTGGGTGCCTTGTACTACAGTCTCAGATTTTTTTTCTGCACAAAATATAAAACTAAGAAAGTACTTAACTTTGCATAAAAAATTTAGAGGTAATAACCTCGAAATGATGGAAGTTAACTTCCATTCCCACAAGGTATATATGTGTTTGTGATCAAGTGCACGTAGAGAAAAGGAAAGGCCTGTAGCCATTCTGCTATTTAGAAGGATCGTACCTGTTCCCTGCAGTTTCCTTTACTTGTTTTTAACTCTACTCCAAGTCCTTTCTCTTAAAACTGCTGCAAGCCCCTCAGAGGGCCTGTGAACGCTGTGCAGCAGGGCACAGTTCAGAGAGACTGAGAAGCTCCCTGCCTGGCACACGTGCAACTGCAAGCAGTATTACTACGTCAGTATGATGTCACAGCTGACCTAACAAGGGCCATATCTGAACTACCGGCTCAGGTTGCAACCACTGGTTGCAACTGCAGGGAGAGGTTAACGAGGCTTATTAACCAGTTTAATGATGCACTGCCGTAACACCCAAAGTACCTCTGCATGCTGCTGTAGTGTGTAACCGAAACGCCTGAGGGAACCAGCATGGCTTTCCGTGGAACGGGGCAGCCTGTTCAGACAGCACATCCTTTGGGACTCTCCCACACTCGCAACTTGTTCACCCTGTTGCTCCCAGAAGCACATTTCCAGGAACTTACCCCTCTTCTCCATATCTCTCCAAACTGGCCATGATCTCACCTAAACTGAAAAAACTAGGAATCAGATTCTAGTCAGAATTACTCTTCAGGGGACAAGCACAACATAATACCTCTCCTTTCTCAAATACTCTGCAACAGAAAATCATTAATCTTTTCTTACAAACATCCCAACAGTCCCATAAATGTGGCAGGCTATATAGTTTGAAGACTTATCAGAGGAATTGAGTTTTTTCAGCTTTTTTTCTAACTATTGGTGAAGATGAGTTTGGTGAAGATGAGTTCAGTAAAAATGAAACTTTTAAAAAATGAAGATATTGGGAATCTATCTGATACAACAGTTGACATTTTTACCCCTTTCCACAGCATCTAGATATTATTTGTACTTTTAATCTTGTGCTAAGACCTCTGCCTCACTGCCAGGAAGAAACCTACAAGCAAAATATATCCTTTAAATTTTACTTTTTCCTTGCTGTCACCTGCTGGCAGCAGCTGATCAAGAAATCAATGACAGCAACAAATTCTGCCTTTTGTAACATTTCCCATATTGCATGTGGAAGTGGCAAATGCATACGCAAGAAAATCTAAAGAAATTATCTTTTGCCTCGTCTTCCCCTTTGCAGATTTGTTGGCCTACTGAATAGCCAAACTTTGCAGAAATGCTGACTAATACATCTTGTGTTTACAATTCCTGCTTTCTTAACTAGTGTTAAGTCCAAAAGTAGCAATAACAATTATTTGTTGCCTTGGAAACATATGAACTATACATTCATGCCTTTCTCAATGTATATTTTTTTTTTCTATAATGCTGTAACAGAGATCTACCAAAGCCTGCAATTTATCAGCTGGAATAAATATCACCTTCTATGATTCAATTATTTATTAACTGCTGGTGGCCAAATTTGACTTTAAACAAGGTGCAGATCACTTTTGCCATGTTCATGCCTGACCAGTGTCACTAAAATGTTTACCAAATAACGTGGGGTTTTTTTCCAGCAAAAATAAAAAATATAAAATTTGCCCTTTATTATAAAAGAAAAAGTTTGCTAGCAGTTATTATTTATCTTTTTCGTATCCAGAGTTTCTTTGACTCGGCACGCTAAGTCAACTGCTGGCTTTTAAAGATAGCATGTTGGAGGACATTCCTAAACCACCTCTTTACACTTATTTCCATATGCATTAAAAGTCTTTGCGTGCCCTACAGTGTATTTGGGAGTCTATTAGCAAAAAGCTGTAAAACTTTTACATTACTTCCACATGAATCATACAACAGTAACTACATAAATATCAGTCAAAATCATTGGTGTCAGAACAGCCAAACCTCACAAGCATCTCATGTTATCAAAATACCCTTACCATCCAGTCTAAATACATTCCTACCCACCAAACTAGCACAGGGATATATTTGCCTTCTTAGCCAATTAATAATAAACAACTGTCTGCTTTCTGAGTTAAAGGCAAATGATTAAACATACCAACCAAGTCTCACTCCTATTACACTAACCAACAATGCTCCCAATAAGCAAGGCCCCTAAGCAGTCTACATTTGTTTTTGCTTTTGGCTTGCTCTACGACAAGAGCTAAAAATGGAAACATAGCCAACACCATTTTCAAATGCCATTTTCAAAGGTGTGCTTACATCCCATTTTCTAAAAGGCAGACACCTAAATTGCAGACAGGCAAGTCCTGCTCCACCGAGAGCTTGGGGAGAGATGCCAGCAGGAGCCAGGCAGCCTCGGGGCACCTGCTGCCGCTGGCACCCGCGCAAAGAGAATTGCACAAAAGAGGGTAGAAAGTTCCCTGAAAAGCACTTTGTAGGAATTGGGCCAAGATTTCACTAATACTTGGACCTCCCAGCAGGTGTTATGTTGCTTAAAAATACGAAGTACCTAAGTCATAACTAGATGTGTTCAGGTTTCCCAGGTACAAGCAATACCAGGAATAAGCCAGGAACTTTATAACAAAGCTTGAAAAGCAATAGACTGCCATTTTACTACTGCTCCATGGCTGGTTTCTCAGAACACAGTATTATACTAACAGTAGCAATACCTAAATTTTCAGAAAATCTTTTCTTTTTGATCACAAGGTTTTTTATTATTGGTATTTATTACTGTAAGTAAGTGAAACAAAAAATCAAATAAAGACCTTGAAAAGTATGAAGGCTATGACTGAGATGTACGAATAGACCTAGCAGTCAGGCCTCAAGTTCACATGCTAAGGAAAAGACCCACTATACTTAAGATTTTATTAAGATGGAAAAAGTCTTAATATACACACAATGTAAAATCCTCACTTTTCTTCCCTGCCCATTACTCATCTAGATTTCCAAAGGTACTTTATGGGAAATTATTATAAACAGCAAATGATTCTGTACCCTATACTGGGAAAGAAGAAGAAAGCAATTTCCCAACAGTCCCCAGCCATCAATCCTCTTGAAAAATAAGCTTGACCGTAAGCTTAAGGCACCACCGGCCTGAGCTGGAAAATCCCCAAAGGGCATTCCAAGCTATGCTGGAGCAACTGACATTTTTTATGTGAAATGTGACTTCTAAAAACTTTCTAGTTGAAAAAGTTTTTTAGTAAAGTAAGGTTTACTGAATGTGTACACAGTGAAAGTCAAAAAAAAAAAAAGATACTTGCATTTTCACTAGCTAATGCTTCACAGACTTTAATTAGAATGAACTTTCTCATTAGTTTCCTTATTTTGAGGAAAAATTCTCTCCCCTCTAAATGAGATCAATCAATTTTTTTCTCTGCACTAGGAGTTTTTTGATGATCAGTTATAACAATCATTTATGTTGATGTGTGAGGAACTTGACAACACGGCAAAAAGATAAAACATTGACCTTTCAGAGATTACTATTGTACTGTGCTATATACTTTCTGATGCATATCGATGTCCTCCTTACCTACTTCAATAGGAAAAGATAATTAAATTTCAGTTGAGCAATGTACTAGCCATTCTTCACAGCTTGGGACTCTCTGCGGCAAACAGTGCCCACAGTTGACATCAACATTATTAATATAAAAAGAAATAATCAGCAACAGAAGCCAAGCACAGAAGGCTGTCCTCCAGTTTGATTCTGCCTTTCTTTCTGGACAAAACCTGCTGCTAACTTCAGAGAATACAAGAAAAAGTTTATGTTTAAGAATGCAAAATAGACTGGCATTTTGAATGCCTAACCTTTTAGCCAGATAAATCTATCTGTCTGCTGGATCTACAGAGGTACCATATTCCAGATAAAACAGTCTTATGATTTTTGCACAGATGTGCAACTCATTATTATAGGCACCCCAGATAACTCAGAAACCTCTGCTTTTGTCCAGATCACATCACGGATCAGATAAACCTGCCAGGGCATTTTAGGAGAACCACAAAGACATGCCACTAAGAAGTAAGACAATAAGAAATTCTGCCTGTCTCTGTGGTGGATTACTCAAACTGAGGAACACTGATGGATTATTCATAAAGAAAAAAGGATACTGGCTATGATTTGCTAAATTAAAGAAAGCTGTCCAAGTCTTTAAGAGCAAAAGTAATACCCACACCTTGTCTTTTGAAGTTTTTGTTTAACCACTAAGAGTTGCTGAATTTGTATTCCCCAGCTTTCGCCAAGGCAGTATTCACTAAAGAAGGTATTCTAGTCAGTAAAACCTCTCAAAAAAATCCTTACCTGCTTGTAATTATCTAGCTCACTTCCTTCTATCATTTCTACTACCCTCATTGTTAATTATTTTCTTCTAATGAAAATCAAGCGATACTTCAAGAAGAATCATTTCCTTTACCTGTCAGTTCCTTTTTCCCTTCCCTTCCATTAGCTCTCACTAATCCCTGCCACTCCAACACTCCTTCCAGCACAAGTATCTGAGAGCTCTTAGCCGACATTTCTGAAAAATGAAGTGCTTACCATCCTTACGTTTTTCTGACCTGTTTAAAACTTTTACATATAATTTATTATATTTTATTTATTTTATAAATATATATATTCTTATAGTTTGTTTATATAGCACCAAAATCTGAATTACAATGTCTGTTAAAACCTGCTTTTCAATAACTTTGTAGGAACATATTTGCATATATACAAATACTTGGAAAACCCCTTGTGTTCCTTTGTGATTAGACAGCACTTATAGCAGCACAGTTTGATAATACACAAATCTGTTATTGCAAGAAAGCAGATGAACAAATGTGTGATGACTAACTTAGTACAGATCAAGTCCTTAATATGTTAAACTAGACATTCCTGTAACATCTCACCCCTCTGGTTTGTCAATGGACTCTAGTGCACTGTCTTGGGAGAATCCAGCTCTGCCTTTACCTGTTTCTGTGGCAGAGCCTGAAAATGCCACAGGAGACAGATAACGGTGCTGCTCTTCAAAGCAACACAAAATATCATTATCTACCATGATCACTGCAGAGCATTTTCTGGATATGGAAAGCTAAACATATGAATAGCGTACAGTGGGAACTGAGGTCTTCCTTGCAAAGCTAGGCTGATGTTTTTGTGTGCGTGAGGGGGGATGTGCAAACGTGTGTGAGTGTGTGTGAAGGAGAGGTAAATGTACTGACAAGCTTCATCCAGAAGCTTTACCTCAAACTCCAAAGTACAACGCAACATCTTAAGTTTGCCTATTTATGGGAATGAATGTCACAATTCTAGTCCAGTACACGTAGAATAATACATCTTAGGATATTGATGTTCAATAATATTACACTAGCATTTTCCCCAAGGAAGTCAAGATGATCAAGTCATGATGAGCAAACTGATCTAGTTGAAGATGTCCCTGCTCATTGCAGGGTGGGTTGGGCTACATGACCTTTAAAGGCCCCTTCCAACCCAAACTATTCTATGATTCTATGATGATTCTATGATTTAAACAGGTAGACTTTCCATTGGTCCACTTTTATAGAGCATATATCATAAACAATACATCTTGCTTCCATTTTTAATATATCAGTTTGTGGAGGAAGGAAGAGAATCCTTGAAGTTATTGAATGTTTCGCCTTATACAGGCACCAGTTTCTAGGACATTGTCTTAGTTTAGCCTTGTTAGATAAGACTTACTTAAATTAGCTGGATTAGATTAGAAGATTAGTGCTTATTAGCAGGTCAGTAGATCAGCATGTAGGTTTGGCAATATTTTCACCAACTTTTGAATTCGCCAGTATTAATTGCACATTGCTAGCATTTGTAACTAGCAAGGTGCAGACTCAGAGCTTAAGGACGTGACCCAGAACCAAATATTGCTGAGGGATGCAGAGTCAGAACTGCTTTAATGTGTTGCTGTCAGATATCTGACAGCATTGCCAGGTAAAGGGTACAAAGTCATACCATTCAACAACCATTACTGCTACTTTCTGAGCATTTAAACACCGAGTTTACCCCAAAGTTCTTTCATAAGGATCAAAAATGACTGCGAACAAGGTTTTTAGAAGTCCATAAAGAACATAATAAAACCTTTAGGAAATTCTCCTGAAAGTGGTGGAGCAGAACACAAAACTTGTAGAGACTACTTTTGTTTTGTTTTGTGACAATTGCATTTCAGACTGTCCTAGTTTCGGCAGGGATAGAGTTAATTTCCTTCCTAGCGAGCGGCTGTGTGGTACTCGGTTGCTGACTGAGGTTAAACCACGACACAAACCTAAGTGCAATGCATCATTCCATTTTATTCTATTCACAAAGGACAGTGTTATAATCCTATTGGCCAATGGCATATTTAAAGGGGGCTTATAAGAAAGATGGGGAGACTTTTAGTAGGGCCTGTAGTGATAGGACAAGGGGTAATAGTTTTAAACTAAAGAAGAAATTTTTTACGCTGAGGGTGTGAAACACTGGCACGGGTTGCCCAGATTGGTGGTGGATGCCCCATCCCTGGAAACATTCAAGGTCAGGTTGGACACGGCTCTGAGCAACCTGATCTAGTTGAAGATGTCCCTGCTCACGGCAGGGGGGTTGGACTAGATGACCTTTAAAGGCCCCTTCCAACCCAAACCATTCTATGATTCTATGACTCTAAACTGTTTAACCTCTATAGCTTTTCTTCAGCTGTATTAGAATAATAGCTGTCCAGCAGTATAGGCACGGACAGTATATACTTGCTACGTATTGTTACTTCACTAGCTCATTTTCTAAGGGAAATGACAGCACAATTTAATTTTGCTTCAGTTGTTAAATACCTTCTCATAATTGAGACAAAGAGAATACTTTGCTGAAAACTAGTCAACACTAGAATGTTGCTTGTTTTAGATGACTAGTATAAAGCTTTCATTTGCTTTTAAATGAAACTAGATATTAGGAACATTTCTTTACCAAGAGGGTGGTCAAACACTGGAACAGGCTTCCTGGAGACGTGGTTGATGCCCCAAGCCTGTCAGTGTTAAGGAGGCATTTTGACAATACCCTTAATAACATGCTTTAACTTTTGGTCAGCCCTGAAGTGGTCAGGCAGTTGGACTAGATGATTGTTGTAGGTCCCTTCCAACTGGAATTATTCTATTCTATTCTATTCTAAATAAACTGTAAAATAAATAAATGAATGAATGAATGAATAAATAAACAAATAAATAAGAGACAGAAAAAGTCATAAACTGCCACTCCCAGGAAAGTGTAAGGTGCCTAGCAATGTGCATCAGGGCTGCTACATTCGTTGTGGGTAGATGGAAGGTGAGCATCAAAGCATCGGCTCATGTCTATTATCAGCTTAAGGAATTTCAAGCACAGCAAGTCTCTGCTGAGTTTGCATTTGGAGAAAGGCTGCTTGATTGATAGTAATTAATGCCACAGTATTTTTTCTCTAGGTAATGAGTAACTCTTTCTCTCCCCTTTGAAGCACTGCTGTCACTTTACTGCCAAGGGTGTAAAATCTTCCAAACTCTGCATTACACCACCCATGCGGCAGTATGGCCATTAGAGCGCTGACACCTAAAAGAGGGAGGAGACAGCCCTGAGGAAGGTCTGCAGTGGCTAAAATGTAATCTCGAATGGATCCTGAATGATTTTGTCAGAAAATGCTCTCAGTGTGTCAAAAGATAGCAATGTTCAGCATTTTGTTGGTCATTACCTTGCTTTAAAATAACCAACAAACAAACAATTCTGTGAAGTAAGATCACTGTGAATGCTTTGATTTAGAGATCTATACAACATTTCATTATCAAACTTTATCAGGTAAAGCCCTGTTTTGGTTAGTGCACATTTTTGCAAGATAATTGCCTAGTTTTCAAGCCCATCAACTGTAAAACAGATATATCCTACAGCTCGCTTTCACATTGACTTTACATTGTCAAATTCAGACATGCAATATGATTTCTAAAAGCCAAAAAACCAAACCCAAAACGTGGCATGCATTTAGATGCTTAACTATGCATTTAAGAGCCAGATCTTTTACCCTACCTTGGATGGACAAGTAAAAATAATCTTGACAGAATGATACATACTTTATCATTGTTTCATCAAAAGTGTATCTGAAGAACTAATTTTTTTTTTTTGCAATGTCATTCATGACAAAGACATACATAACCCATAAATACATTACTATCTAACAGCTGTGTATCTCCTCTCATCATCCTGAGCTTTGAAAACTGAACACAAACATACTGGCTTGTTATCCTTTAAAAGGCATTGATGGACACTCTCTCTCTCTTTCTTCCTCTGTTTCATCTGTCAAGCATTAATCACTGCCTTAGTTGCAAATGAAACTTTTATTGGGCAGTTATCATCTAGGTCTATATAAAATCCTTGCCCTTCACTCCATATATTAGGTAAAAATGCCATTGCCTGAGGTATATATTATAAAATATGAAATCTAATAAAACAGATGCTATGTTTCTTATACCATCAAATTCCTGGATTTAACTAGTGTATAGAGCAGAAATGCCTGATGTCTCTCCCTGACAACTCCCACCATTACATCAGCGAAAACAGAATGTTCTCCTGGCATTGCAATACATGCACAAAACCCAAGCATAGTGTTTCTTAATCTTTTTCAGTTGAGAGGGGAAAAAAAAAAAATCTCCTCCTCTCTTTCTCTCCCCTCCAAACCTACGGCCCCTGTGGTATCCCTTTACATACTTTTGGAAATTGAGAGTAAGGAGTTACGAAGCAATTATGAAAATAAAATGTTATTGTTTTAAAAAAATGTAATTTTACCCTTATAATTGACAGTGAAAAAAATATCAGTGATTAGTATGCTTCTGACTATGCCTGGTGATAGACTGACAAGACAGAACCTGCATTAACATTGGGCAATTATTGTATGCATGACCTTTATTTTCCCCCATTGTTTGCTCATATGCACAGGGATGTTATGGTGCTTCTATGCTTCTGTAAAATTTGTACAGATTCCTAGTTTTTTGTATGAAGAATGATCACAGTGAGTGAGCAAAACCATGCTAAATAATTAATGAGGAGTCAGTAACACTCAGGCTGTCTAGAATATCTGGCCCAATCTTTCACTCTTTACTACATGAAATGGAATTTCTGACCAACTCAGCTGTCTATACACAACAGACAGAAAGGGAAAAATGTTAGGTGTATGCCAGCCTCTCCAGCCTTGCAGTAACAGGATGTCAATTGGCAGCTGTTTCTGTAACAATTCCCTCTATTAAGTATTCTTTTGAACTGGGATTTATGCAGATGTTTATGTCAATACAACTTTAGCACAAACATCTAACAGGGGATGAAGCAAAAACCTTCAAAATAAATAATTTAAGGTAGCCCCTGGGACAATGAATGGAAAGCCAAGGGGGGGAAGAAAAAACCAAATCAACAATTCCTTTAACAGTGAAACTTCTGTATTTTTTTTCCATTTTTTCCTCAGAGGCTATTCAAAAACTAAATGTAACACGGATATGGAGCTACTCGTCAGCTTAAGCAATTTTAGCCACAGCTTTTCCTGCTAGCCTTTAAAAAAGGAAGAATCCCCCGCACCCCAGAATGTTCTCTCTATGCCTGAAACAGGTAGCAGATCAGAAGCTTTTCACAGGTTCAAATAAACAAAAAGCAAGTAGGAATACTGGTTAAGTAGGAAGCCTTAGCAGTTGGTACAGGCACCAGCTATTCAACCTGGTTCTAAACTTCTTCAATATCCAAAGCCCAAATGTGAAAAAATGCATTGATTAAATAAAATCCAAAAGAAATGGCAGGAATATTTTCAATTAAAAAATAAGATGTTTTGACTACATTCTTTTATTTTATTCTCTATAATCTCACTGCCATGAGCTTTATTTTTTTTTTCTCCCCATAAAGATTGTTTTCAAACAATGCAATTGAAATAGTATCAAGTTTGGCACATAATAAGGTTGGGATTAATACTAGCAAAATCTTTCGGATGTCTAATGTTGAGATGCATAATTTTCTTCGTAACATATCCATATTGAAAAAGCTAAATTGGTTCTCTCTTTTTTGATCTTTTGTTTTCTTTTATGATGGGTTTGCCACTTGCAAATTCAAGTGTTACAACAAAGACCTAGATGAGTGGAGGCTTATGCAATCCTCCTGTCTCTTTTTTAAAACCTGCTATTTGGGTTTTAATACACTGATTGACCACTGGAGCTTTCCTAGAAGCAGACTCCCACTGCAGAAGACACACAAAACTTATCCACAAATAGCAGCTTTGAACCAAGCACCTAAAGGACGCAGCAGGGTGCCAGTATGTGAAAGTTTAACCTTATGTGATCCTCACTCTTGTCTTCACTCAGACAAATCCAAAAAAATGGGAATTCTATGCCAGACCAAATGTAAGACAGATTACCATTTGAGTATAAGAAAATTCTTTACTAAGTAGTAAATCAATACGGAGGGATGGCAAAATTACAGGTAAGAAAATGAATTTTCCTTTTTCTTGTGTTACATCCACTACTGTGGACAGAAGTAATAATTCATGTGAAGTAGCAAAGAATGACTATCATCCATCAACTGCACAGAAATGGTAATGAAAGAGTAAAATACCCTCCCCCCACGGAACTCCAAAACTCAAAGAACTATGGGAATAGAGAAAAAACTGCAACAAAACCTCTAATCGAGTCAGTAAATCTTTTAGAAGGTAGAATTAGCTGGAGATTTTTTTTTTAATGAGTTAAAGACCATTCAATTATTTTAGAACACAAGATTTCTGCTTCTACCCAGAACAGAGGAAAGAGAGGACAGGCAGCAATTCCTGCTGCGAAGCAGCAATGATCTCCAAATCCTAAGCACAAGCTACAGTCTTTTTTTTGGCCTGTTTTCAAGATCTTTCACTAACTCAAATTTGTGAAAGACATGTTCTTTTCTGTATGCATAAAAAAAATATATTTTCTCCAATTTATAGCATTTAATTTCTGAGTAAACATTAAATATTCTAGGAAGAGGGAGATACACAGAGAGGGGAATTTTAGACATCAGCTTTTCACACAGACACACTTCCCTTTTCATGCACAAAGCAGACAAAATGTGTATGTGCCCGTAGCTTGGTTTCTATCAGTAGTATGAATCTTCCTTCCAAAGGTGTTTCTGAGCAGACTGGATGATTTGCTATCTAAATAATACATTTAAACACAGTTCTGGAAGAAAACTGATGTTTCTCCATCCAAAAGCACCATACCTCCTCATAATCATATCTCTGGCAAAATGGAAATCTGAAAGGATGTTCCCAGATTGCCAGCTTTCCTGCCTGAGAAGAATGGAGTAATTTGACCTGGCAAATTAGGGCACAGAATTATATAGCTTTTTCATGAAACTGCCATACACTAACAGGAGATGCAAATAAGCTTCTTCCACAGGTCAGAATGGTTCAGATACACATTATAGTCAAGACTATTCCCAAAAAGACAGAATGCATTTCAAAGTTTTTGAAAAAATTTCATTCCACCAGAATGGTATTAAAAAGGGTAAAAGAATTGGATGCTTTAGGTTGAAATCACCCATCTGCTGGAAAGGTCTAAGCGTCTACATGCAGGGGTTTTAATATATCAAATTAATAATACTGGTTAGTAAGTAAGAAGACCACCTCTGTTAGTGCCATACACCTCAACACATGCTCCCTGTGTGGTCTGAATAAATGATTTTAAGGAACAACGTAATGAGAAGGAGAAGATGTTGCAGCGTGAGGATGAAGCACAGCTAGACATGCTGGAGGTGGGTTCATTAACTCAGGCTTTCAGAAGCCACGTCCTATTCAAGCATTCTCATGCTCTCCTTCGAAAAAGAGTTTAGTCCAAGTTCTCTCACAAAGGCAATTCGTATCCTAATATCTTCATTATGTATCCCACGAAGTACTAAGCAAGACACTCCTTGGATGTTACAGATGCTGTGCATTAAGTTGCCAGACATACAACCACAGTGCAGAGATTTTGCTATATCCCTTACTCCTGCTGGCTTGAATAGTGATACAGAAAAAATCTGCCTAGATTTTAGTTTTGCTTGAAAAGCACTGAGATTCTGATTCATTTTCAAAAGATGAACATACTGATATAATTAGCCACCAGTCTCTGAGGGGGGGAAAATGGTTGGTTTTTTGTATTTGGTTTGGTTTCTTTTGTCTTGAGAAGGCCTCAATAAACTATAGAAAACAAAAAGAGTTCAAAGGAGGATTAAAGATGAAAAATGAAACAATACATTTAGAAAAGACTTGGAAAATCTTTAATTGAAGACTGTTTGGTACCATCAAAGTGAAAACAAGAAAACCTGCACTATAACTATTTGTTTGTGGAAGGAACAGTAATTAAGCAAATAAGCTAAATGCATCTGTAAAGAAAGATGTTTGCTTCATCTGTCTCAGCTTTGGGTCAGACCTACAAAATGCTGAATCAGTCAGCCCCTCAAAAATAAACAAATTTTAAATCTGCTAATGCATGGAAGATTAGGGTTTTCTTAAATTCTCAAGTAATCAAATACTACTGGATCTGGAAGATACACATGTATTGATCTGCAGCTACTCCGTCCTGTTCCTTAGTCCCTGCAAACACTGGCTTTCTGAAGGAGGATGTTTGCCAGGTAAAGGTTGGGAGCCAGGGCAGCTGCCTGGATTCAGAGCCAGAGGTGGTGCTGAGTAATACAGCACAGAATGTGAATCCAACCAAAACCATTTTGGATTATACAAGGTACCACACTTGCTAAATAAAATATGAATTCAATTATTTTATTTGTTATTTAAAGTGCTTAATACTTCAGGATTGGCTGAGCAACAAAAGCAACGAAGTTCTTGTTCAACAAGACAACAATTATCCCAGAGGAGTAATTGCAACATGTGCTTTAATTCTCAACCTTGAAACTCAGGGTGATTACACAACCTGGAATTCAGAGCATCTGAAGGACACTTACAAACATATCCATTATTTACTATTCTGAGGAAAAGGCATGAACATGTCTGGCAGCTTTGAACATTTGAGTTCCAGCGTCAGATCATATCACAAATAAGCACAAAGCGTTTGCCGCTAGTCTAGCCAGCTCTCAGAAGCCCATTCATATAACACTGCTCCACTTCTGATTTATTTCTTTTTACTTTAAGAAAAATTCCCATGAGTCTCAGTTTTCATAAAGTCCCTGGACTTCCATCTACCATTCTGAAGGCAAGAATACAAATGAAGAAAGTTCCCACTATTACATGAGGAGAAAAAGAAAAGACTGGAGACAAAGTCTTGACCTCATGCAAGACGCTGGCAAAGTTCATTGACTCAGGGGAACCCAAACTTTACCCTAAGGCCCTTCTGTCAGCATATATGGACACAGACAGTCATAGCTGACATTTTAAAATGGAATGAAAGGCAAACACAGTGACAACAGAAGGGTAATAGCAATGAATCTCCACAAGCTTTCCTAAACTGTTGCTGTGCTAATTTCTTCTGGAAGGAAATACTGTTATGCTTTCCTCCGGTTGTGGTAATTGTATTTCTGTCATTCAGTATTGATAAAATGACTGACACCTTGTCAACATTTTAGCATGTTAATCTTATAAAGTCTGTCCATAATAAACCAGTAATAAAACTTCCCAAAGTTTTTTTTCTAAAACAGATAAAAACAGTTGCTCCATTTTGTCTCAAAAGATTCTACCACTGAAAGCCCATACTTCACTCCTAGCTGTTGGGATATCAACTCAAATGCAACTTTTCCAACTAATTTTTGCTCTGGGTCTGCTGAGATGATTTCCAGGGTGAATACATGGATTCCTCTGCCTCAGTCACAGGGTCCATCTAAGCAACAACAGTCAAGATTTGGCCAGCAGTAGTTATTCAGCACTAGAATCAACCAAAATGCTTCAAACTGAAATGATCTGGGAAACATAAATGACGCTCTGGAGAAAGACAAAGTGAGTATCTTTTTATGTATTTCACAGGAAGCATAGAAAATTGAGCAAGAAGAAATCTACCGCATCCCTCTGCAAGGAAGCAGGCTCAATTAGACCTCAGATATTCCTGCCAGACTAATACACTCTCAAGCATCTCTACCACTGGAGATTTTCATGTCATTAGGCAATTTACTGTAGAGCTTAACTGCTCATACAGTCACAAGGGTTTTCCTAACCCCTTACTCTCATTTACTTTGCTGCAATCTAAGCCCAGCACTGCTTATCCTATCCACAATGGATGGGAAGAGCAAACTATTGCCTTTCCCTTTGCAACTACTTTTTAAGCACCTGAAAAATATTTTTCTGTTCCACTTCAGTCTGCTGCCTGTTTTACTAACCAAGGCCCTTTAATGTTTCTCTACGCTTTCCAGACATGTAGGTCACATTTGCTACATCTTTGTCCTCTCCTTTGGTCTAGTTAGCTGGCTTGCATCCTTCCCAAACTGCAACATGCAAGACTGGATGCAGCATTTCTGTTGAGGCTGTATGAGCTCAGAAGAGAATAGACAGCCTTATGTTCTTCTTCTTCTTAGGATCCATTTTAGCCTCTAAAACTTCTAATATGAATCCTTTGTCTCGCCCATCTTTTCTCATTCCTGTAATGATGCAGACACTATTCTGAGGAACAGATTCTTGCACATTTTCACATAGAATTGGCTTCTATTTCTTTCAGAATGCTGCTCTCATTTGTCATGATCATCCTGAATCCAACCCTCCAACGTACTTTTAATCCTCTCACCTTTGCTTCATCTGCAAATTTAGTAAGTATTTCTCAGTTGATTTTTCAAAGCTGACAACCTATTAGTAAACGTGTCTAGCATGTGCAGTAGCTTCCGAGTTCTCAGACGAGAGCACAGAATTGCTCATTTCTTTAGTTTCTTTTCAATGTTATAGAATCCATAGCTACAGAACAAAATATACCTATTTCCTTTCCGTTATATCCTGAACTCTTTTTTTCCCCCCAGGTATACTGCCACCCAACTAATTTTCCTGTTCTTTGCAACTGTGTTATACAATCTGTACTAAGCCCCTCATTGCTGAAGGAATGATAGGACAGTCAATGTACATAGTGTTTGTCCCTACTACCTTTGCTATTGTGCAACTTAAGATAACATTTACTTTTAAAAGCCTAAAATGTTTCTTGTGTTGTATAATGTCATGGTTCAACCCCAGTTGGCAACTAAGCACCACACAGCTGCTCACTCACCCTCCCCTCCTCCCTGGTGGGATGGGGGAGAGAATTGGAGGAGCGAAAGTAAGAAAACTCATGGGTTGAGATAAGAACAGTTTAATACTTGAAATAAAATAATAATAAAAAAATAATAACAACAACAGCAACAACAACAATAAAAAATTGCAATGAAAAGTAAAACAATGACAGAGAGAGAGGAACAAAACCCAGGGGGGAAAAAAAAACCCAAAACAAGAGATGCAACCGCTCACTGCCCACCAACCAACGCCCAATCAGTCCCCAAGCAGCGATTGCTGCCCCCAGGCTGCTCCCCTCAGCTTCTGTACTGAGCATGACGTCATATGGTATGAAATATCCCTTCAGCCAGTTTGGGTCAGCTGTCCTGGCTATACTCTTTCCCAGCTTCTTGTGCACCTCCTCGCTGGCAGAGTATGGGAAGCTGAAAAATCCTTGACTTCATATAAACACTGCTTAGCAACAACTAAAACATCAGTGTGTTACCACATTATTCTCATGCTAAATCCAAACCACAGCACTGTACCAGCTACTAGGAAGAAAATTAACTCTATCCCAGCCAAAACCAGGAGATACAAGCACGGTATCATAGCTGTTAATCTTTGCAGATAATCTGCTTGATATCAATGCAACTGTTCATGAGAGTTACACAATGGATTCCAAAAAAGCCTATTATTCGTTTGGTTTAGTATAGTTGGTATAGTATAAAACAATTCATGACATACTTTGTGGGCAAAGCTATGCATATTTCTTGGATAAAGTTCCTAGTCTATCAGTCTGCACTGCCTAGTATCACGATATACATAGTACCCAACTCTCCATTTTTCATGTGCCTGTGGTGAAGTCATGTCCCATTGAAGCCTGCTGAATTTCAGTCTTAACCTTCATGCAAACAAACCTCATTGCTTCAACTGATCTTTCTTGTAGCAAAGGCCTGGAGGATGGGCTCTGGTCAATAGTCACTAATTTCATGAACATATCCTACTCTGGTGTTAGTACTCTTAATTGAAGTGTGGAGGGAGCCTAAAGATATTTCAGGTGGGAGGTTCTGCAAAATAAGGGATGTAATTAGGGAATGTTTCAGGATGATGGAAAGGGTGTTTTCCGTCATTTGAGGCCATCCACTGATCTTCGCAGAAAGGAGTTTCTGAAAAACAGGAATGTGGGACACAGCTATTATTACTGTCACTGAAGTACGATACATAGGTGAGAAACAAAAACTGTCCCTCCATCAGTTAGAAAATCACAGCTCTGGCTAATAAAAGCTCTACATTTCATCTCTGGTCTTTACTACAGAATTCTTTAAAACTATTAGCAGCATCTTCTGTTTTCTCAGAATGATAGCTGATAAATTAGCAACACAGAGAAGAGCTCCTAAGCTAGACAGTTCACTTGGAGTCGTTATATAAATGGCCTTTCTGAAATGTGTCCAAGACTTAAATTATTCTGATTAGTTGATATCTGTGGAACTGACAACACGCCTTTTCACTGTTGCTCTCGTGGCAATTATTATTCCTGTTTCACTGCATATTTTACTAGCCTTTCTCAAGTGTCTAGTTATAAATCTCTTAAAAGCCTGAGGACGGTTCAATCAGTAGAGGTAAAATAAGAACAGATCCAAACTGCTATGATCCTTGCCTTTCCTGTACAACTATTTTGAAGTTGAAAACAAGTGTCTCCCTACATCCAACCTGAAATTGATCAGAATGTACTTCAAAAAGGAATGGGGGTGCTCTTAAGCCTATCCATTATATTTATGTATCACAAAAGGATATATAATTCAGAACAACAAAGTTATGAGTTACTGCACACAGTTTGCTTCTTTTTGTTCAACTAACTTCTTCTTAAAACAGGACGCTAACTGTAAAAATAGGATTTATAATATTCATCTCCACAACACATTTTTCCTTGTAGATAACAGCTCTTTTCAGATTCAAGAAAGCTCTAAAAGATCTCATTTATCTAATCTATCAGAACCAATTAATTTTACCAGAAAAATATTCCTCTCATACCCTCAAACATCAGACTTTTCGTGTTCCCATAATTCATCTCCCCAAACTGCTATCAACTCTGTAATTGGAGTTTGTGTCTCTTTGTTCCCACAGTTCTTTCAAACACCACTTCAAGTTCCATCACTTCTCATTAACTAGTAACTTCTGCAGCTCTCTTTGATAGAAGAGTCAAATCCCCCAAGTCAAAACTTTGTAAATTAGCATTCATTATTCCATGTTTCATCCTGCTCTGTATTATCTGCTGCTGAATTAGGAATAGAAACTAGTGTCTCGGTTCCTAACATGTTAAATAACTGCTCTTTCATTGCCCTCTGTACAGATCATTCCTTTGACCCCTGTGCTGCCTAAGAGTGATACAATCCACAAGAGATTCCTCTAACAATATGGTGTGACATGCCATCGAAAATCAGCTGTGAAGTATTCTCTGACACATGCTGTAAGAAATTTTCTGTGCTCTATGATGAAAGCAGATGCAAGCAACCTTTTAATTACTTGCACTACATTTCAGCTCTCTTCTCACTTTCCTTCTTGCTCTCCCACACCCAAATGGGTAAAGGGCTTAATCCTGGTATTTTGAAAGATCCAGCCCAAGTAATCTTAAATGAAATATATATACGTATATCATACTGAAGCAAAAAAAGACTAAACATGCATCAGTACAGAAACTGTTTCCATTTCAGTGGGTTTGATATGGCAATACAAGGCTGTCAATTGCCAAAGATGCCAACCATCATTTTTTGCAAAGAGGGCTCCAAAAAACTTTCTTATTCTACCAAGACTCTTTCTCTGTTCGATAGTACAGAACAAAATGGCCAGACAATAACTACTTCCATAAATATGAATACCATGAATGCCACCAAAAAGGCAAGGAGATAAGAAGGAAAATCTTAATTACCAAGAAGTTGGATTACTAACTGAAAAATTCTCTACAGGAAATACAAGATGATAGCAAAGGAAAAAATGGTGAGTGGGCTTAGGCACTCAGGAAGCAAAGCCAAGAGCTATCAGTACAGACAGACTTTGCCTCGACAGAAGATGATAAATGTGCAGAGGAACTGTTTGTAAACTGAAAATTCATCCAGCTGATTAGGCAGAAACAATTTTTCCTTAGGATCTTAGCAAGGTTTTGTTTTGTTTTCTCATCTGACAATACTTTCAATTATTGAGACAGAATGACAAAAGAGCATATGCGCTCAATGATCAGAGGACCTGCACCATCAAACTGGGCATCTGCTACTCAGTTCTGAAGGATGCTGCAAGTGAGACTCAAGTGAAAACCAGAATACTGAATAGTGCTGAGCCAGGTTAGGTGGAGCAGGACCAAGGAATGGGGCTATTTGTAGAGGAATTTAACACAAGGGGTCTGTAGAAAGTAATTTGTACCTGGGCATGCACCCTGTAATTGTTTTGTCGTGTTTGATCAGCTACATTACAGAGAGATGACTTAGGCATACATACAGCCAATGACAGACCAAAGAGAGGTGCAAAGGTGATTCCATTTCAATAAAATATCCATGGCTTTGCTCCCAGAGTCAAAGTGCACTGCCATGACCCAGCCATTAATCTGTGAAAATATAACTGGATCTGGAGGTACTGTATCCTTGAACAGGATGCATCACAGAAATAACCACCTAATTTATGAAGCTGAAGAGTCTCCTCTGACTTGATTTCATTCTAACCTGGCTTGCACCTGCCCCATGCTGTCCTGAATTGCTTACTCATTTTTGAAAACATTATGGCTACCTACCGCATTCACCAGCTGTAACAGCAGCTGTTATTTCTGTTGCTCTTTTTTCCACCAAAAAAAGGTCTTTTTCCTTCCATCTTTCTCCATAAACTGACAGCCCGGTAAAACACATTTTGCAAACAAAATTCTGAAGCATTTCAGAAATGGGGAGTCCAATCAATGTGTTGATTAATAGTTGCTCTGTGACAGAATCAATGGGGTGCAATGTTACTTATAACTCCTTTCTATTGACTGCACAGCATTTATAGGAAAGATGGTCTTACTTCAATTAATTTTTATTTCAGTAAGTCTTACAAATATTTCTTTTTCTTGCATTGCTTCAGATAAATCCCTGAATAACCTTCTTAGTAATTCAGTAAGGGCATAGTTTCTCAGATTTTATGGAGACAGTAACTGTTTATAAATGTATGTTGTATAACACAGCTTCTATTAGAAACCTTTGTAATCTCACCACATTGTGGGAAAGGGGAGAGGGAGAGAACTCCTTTTCATTGAAAGCATGGTTAGCAGTGAGTTTCTTCAAAATGGTAAATGGAATCACAGAATGACAGAATAATTGAGATTGGAAAGGACTTCCAAGATAGTCTAGTCTTACCCCTGCTCAAAGCAGGTGTGTTTAGATCAGGCTGCTCAAGCCCATGTCCAAGCGAGTCTTGAGCACCTCCAAGGACAAAGACACCACAACCTCTCTGTGCATCCTATTTCAGTATTTGATCATGCTCCTGATAAAAAGAAAAATCTTAATATCAAATCAGAATATCCTACGTTAATATAATTTTTGTTACCCAAACTTTTAAAATATATGACTGATTTAAAGTCACACTAATTACAAAAACACCTCCGTATTCACAGCTTTTTGTCCCCCAACCCCACTAATGCATAGTTTGATTTGAATTTCTTTTGTCTCTCCATTCAATATGTGAGTGGTAAATGAAATTATGTAAATAAAATCTGTAGAGAAATTCTGCACAGATGTAGGGGAAAAAAAGGTTCCAGAATAGAGAATGAATGTGGCAGTGCATCATCCCACAGCCAGAGCAAGCCTGACAGTTGTCCAATAAACCATTATTACAAAAAAAAGTCTTTACCCAGTCCCCTACTACTCCAATACGTAAAGCTAAAAATGTAAACAATGGGTGGTTTGCATTTCTTTAGGTAGACACAACAACTTCCATTTGTTTTATTATAATAGAAAGCCCTTTTCAAACTGGTAGCAAATGGAGAACAGATCAAACTCTTTAAAACTTTGAAGTTGTTTAACAGCTAAAGCTCCCCTGCAGAATATCGGGAAAGAAGGGATGTTCATAGCCTCTGAGGAAAATTAAGTTGCTGTGAAATAAGAGCATTTAAGAATTTTATATATCACAGTGCTAAGAATGGTACATACTCCTGAAGCACATTTTTATCACCAGTGTTGGGGATGTTCACATTATCCTTTTAAGTGACTTACTCTCTTTGAAATTCAGGAGAGCTCTCAGACTCCATAACTTTTGGCAGTGAGTTCTTACAGGTTAAACATGAGTCACATGAAAAACAAAACAAGACCAAAAAAAAACCACACCCTCTTGTTTTCTTCAGGTTTTTTATTTGTTCCTTTCAGTTTTACTGGATATGCCTTTCCAATAATATGAGAAGATGAAAGCAGAGCATTTGGTTTGCATGCTCAATCCTTGTTAGTTTTTCCATCTTTCCTCAGTTGGTGCCTTTCAGAACTAAAGAGTCCAAGACAAAGAGATACCGTCCATCTGGGCAGATCTTTTAACCCCCTATTATTTTCTAGCTCATTTCTGATCCCCCTTATCTTTTGATTTTACATAGGATGACCTTAAGTGAATTCAGCATTCAAGCAAAGGACAGTCACTAATATATCTTTAGAGAACAGCAGGAGAAAAAAAGCACAGGGAATGTTATACCCAGAACAGATACAATGAGGCAAGCCAGGTGGCTACCTGGGTTAAACAAAGACTAGAATGAGTTTTTCTAAAAATGGATAATAGGCAACCTCAAAGACACTGAAAATGCAACAACGTCGAAAGGCACCTTTACAGAAAGCCCTAGAATGACACACAATGAAATCCCATGTTATCCCATTCTGATCATCAGGATGACTGGGAATAACATAGAAGGAAGAAATCAGATATTTGATCTGCTTGCACCTCAAGGTGGTAATTTGTTTTCCATAACTACTGCAGCTAGGGCTCTAGGAGGCCTGATAAACATTTCCAATCTTGTGTACTGCTAATTCAGTAATGCCCAAAGAATTACAACTGCTGAAATGAGTATCCATAGCCATAAAAAAAGACTGCTGAAGAGTTTACTGGGTCTTTTCCCTAAAAAAGCTCTTGTATAGATGGGACTAAATAGAGCTATGATGGTAAGAACAGATGGCAAAATTATTTCTTAAGTCATGTTAAACCACAGTTTTGCTCATTCTGTTTTCCATACTTTAAACTAAATGACCAATGGCGGTAAAATTTGCCTTTTCCAGTAATAGCAATAGATTTTTCTGCTGCCCCTGGCTACTGCCAAGATCCTTGATTTTTTACTTGGGAAATTATAGAGGCAAAAGGCTATACCATCCCCTTAATCATTTTATTTTATGTCTCAGCTCTTGTAAGGTGCTTCAGCTGCAGAGTCTCAGACTAAAGTGATTTAGTAGTTTATATTTTCAGAGGGTACAGTCACTCTGAATGGAGTTACTCTACTTAAAAGGTAAATATGAGAACATGCTTCCACATTACCCCTGGGAGACTTCTCCTGAAACACAGAAGGCAAGTTCTCTCCTCAGCTGGAGTAGGCTGAATATAGGTGAGTTTGTAAAATGTTATCTGGGTTATCTGGATCTATTTCAACATCCACCTGCACTTCGAAAGATGGAAGAGTCAGGTGGCTGATTTGTGAGGGTATAAATCATCCCTTAACAAAAACTCTTAGGAATTCCTTAACATCTCTCTTGGAGGCAGCACAACAACTTCAGTCTCCAGT
This sequence comes from Aptenodytes forsteri, assembly GCF_000699145.1. NCBI lineage: Eukaryota > Metazoa > Chordata > Aves > Sphenisciformes > Spheniscidae > Aptenodytes > Aptenodytes forsteri. The sequence continues at coordinate 5,591,251 of NW_008794911.1, forward strand.
GCTGGTTTCGCTGCCTTATGTTAGCTGCTAATTTAAAGCTAATTGTAGAGCAGGTCACATTCAAGTCACTGGAAAAAAAGCCCAGTTACTTTTATGGTGCATGACCAAGCCCTAAAAGAAAATAATAAAACCATTAATTAAACCCATTTAAAAGGAGAAGCAACAACAAGCAAACACAATCCAGCTGTGGTTATTTAAAATTATGTGTAATTTTTCTAATCAGTTACTTTCCCAGGTAAGCACAGGGGCCATCGTTTTCTAAGCTTTATAAAAACCAAACCACAGAGCACCTCCTGTTGTCACACACTACCACACATGGCTTGGCCTTTGTAATCACAGTATTTGGGCTGTAATTTGCAGACATCTACTAGCACTTTCAGCTAACACCACCTCTTATCCATCCCTTCTTTTTCCCAACAACATGGAAGACATCTATGAAGCATCAGACCTGATAACTAAAGCAATGCTTCCTCTGGGTGTCATGCAAAAAGTCCATTACCATCAGAAGGCAAACGTGTTGCTTTTTTTCCATAAAAGGGTGAATTCAAAACATTAAATAATTACCACATTTCAGAGAATATGAGTGCACTCAAGCCAAAAATACTGGCTGCACAATATAGCATCTTCATTTTACATCCGTGATAATGCAGAGACTCAAAACGTACCCTCCTTTACTTATTTGTATACAACAACAATCAAGACCCTTTTCCAGGCAGCAGCAGGCGTACCAAAAAATAGAGTTCAGTCTCCACTGCTATTCTGTGATTCAAGATTGAGAAGAGAGAAATCCCAGCAGCATGGCACAAGATAATTAAAACATAATAAACTATAGCTCAGCTTTACGAGTAAAGTAATCTGTACAAGAGTGACAGGATGCCAAAGCTTTGGCACCTACAATGCATAAATAAACAACATACCATGTCCAGACTGGGCAGAGCATGATATCTGCTGTTCACTAGGCTATGTGAAATGCTTACTGAGACCTTGGATTAAGTATATCTAGTGCATTCCCTCTGTTCATCCACCATCAGGCTCAGTAAAGCGAACAGCCTGTGAAATCAATAGCGTCCCATTTGTTCATTTTTAGGAGAGGCACAATGGTGTTTTATATAAAAGAGCCTGAACTGCCAACATTTCAATGAATCTGAAAGGACTTACCAGCCACTGACCCCAAAAGATAATCAGCACACACTAGTGAGCGCTCAATGCTTCCCCACTAGAGAGACGGTTTAGTAATGGTGACATAACCTTTAACTTCTGGGTCATCAGATATAAAATATCATTACTGTCCAGTAACTATTCAGCGACCCAACAAGAAGAGTTGGCAATCACAGTCCTTTTTTTGGACTTGTGATGAGCAATTTCTGGCTAGACAAGTAGATCTCTACAGTGCCAGGCTAAAGGATGCCAAGTCTATTCTGTTCCAGCCAAGGACTCACACAGGTATTTCAATAGGATTACTCAAGAGCTTGACAATTGAGTACAAGTTTGAAGGTTATGTTGGACTGCAACCAAAGTGCTCAGCACTAAGTCTGTACATGTATTGCAAAGAAATGAGAAAGACCTAGATCCTGAAAGGTTCTAGGTCCTGAAAGACCTAAATATCAAAATCCCATTGTTGTAACATGCTTAAATACCTCTGAAGATATAAGCCAAAACCACCCTCCATAGTCCCAGTTACTCTGTTGGGAACCTTAGTGAAGAGGACAGTGACAAAACAAGCATGAAGACAGGCAAATCCCACGTGGCACCCAAACATGCTAGAGAGAGCCACCATGGTTCACTGTACTGTAGCTCAGACTCTTTTGTAACCATACAAGTTTCTGCTTCTCTCATTTCGCTGTCATCCATCAGCACTAAAGACTCTTCAAAACAAAAAAGAAAATGCTTCCAATTCCACAACAGTCCTACAAAAGTAGCCATAGTTTAATCACAGTTACAAAACAACCAATACATTACACTGAGTCATACAGACCCATTTCCCTAATCTTTATCAGGGAAATATCTACTTTGTTTATAAAGACTAATTTCAACAGGTTAACTAAAACTCTGTTATAGCTGGATGTTAAAGGAAAGAAGCCATACTGGTCCTTAAATGGATAGTCACGTAGCACATTCAGCTGTGGTGCATGTTTTCTCTGTAATTTTCCTTCTCTGAGTGTGCAGTCTTTGAGACGCAGAAGAATGGACAGCACTTGTCAAACTATGATTACTCCAGAAATGGAAATACATAAAATAATAACTGATGCAATCAAATGCACATCCAACTATCATTTGCTTGGAACATAGACAAGCAAATAATAAATGATTCAATTTGTAATTAATTCACAGAAAGAAGGAGGAGTAGAAAAAAACCCTATATAAACACATTCTTCAGGACATGGCAGAAAATAATGACTGAACAAGCATCTCAAAAGGAAAATTAATGCATGACAACAGGAGCCGCACATGTGTAACATGGGGATAGACGGCAAGAAAATTAAACAGGTTGCTTATGGGAAAATAGCCACCTTCTCCATATTTTGCTCAGAAAAAACACATGGTTCCTAATTGAAATCAAGGCTATTATTCAATCAGAAGCTTCTCATGAAGTCAGAAACTGTAAAAATATACTTCTGAAAGCAGAGCCCCAGGAGATAACTGAAGCCTTAGAATCACAGGGGTGATTTTCTTGGACGCTCATCCCCAGGTTACCTAAAATAAAATCCATCAGACAAGAAGATATAATGCGGTGACATAAAGGTCATAGTGAGGGAGATGTAAATAAAGAAAGTGGAAGAAAATAAAATGTATAAACAATCTTTTGGGAAAACTATGTGTGAGTACTTGCAGATGCACACATGCAAATTCAATTTTACTATATAAAACATATACCTGAAAAAACCTCATAGTTTAAGAAATCCTAATTCCCCTTTGAAAGGGCTGTCCAGAATCTTCACATACCTTAGCAGTGTTTTAAGAGCCCTGCGGTATCTGCAGTTTTCAGAACTTAATCACAGTTTTCAAGATCAGACTCAAGCAGGTTTTCTAAAGGAAACACTTTTTTTATGTTTGAGTCCTTGTAAAAGGGACATGACGTCTATAAATGCCCCAGATGTCATAGCAGTGCTGCACAGCCATGTCACAGCATAGCCACAATCTCTGGTTTTAAACTGATGGAGATTTAAATGGAAGCCAGACTCACAAAGCAGATCACAGCCTGACAATTCACACATTACAACTGCCTCACTAACAGCAAGAAATATCTTTATGGAAGTTGTAGGGAGGGAAAAAAAGGTGTTATTTAATTAAAAATTCAGTTCATAAATCCCATGATGCCATAGGGTTGGAGAGAGAACAAAACAGAACAACAATTTTCTTCAAAGGGTCAGTACTGAAATTAAATCTGTGGTCTTCTCAGCCATGCAGCCAGCTCTCAAGGACATCCAGTGCTAAATTAAAATATTAGAAGAGCCTCATATTCCTCATATGAGGAGTAGACCCCACTCTGTATTCCTATTCCAGATGTTAGCAGATAATGGCTTGCTAACCTTATAGTTTGCCTTCAAAGTTCCGTCGCCACCAAATGAATTTTGTCACTGCTGCTCTGAAGTTAGGGTCAGAGGACAGCAGGGACAGAGATCTGTTCACACCATTTGCCATTTAGTGCTACATAAAACCAGTGCACTCATTAAAGTTAAATGCCAACCATGTGAAAAATCCAGTGGCCAAGTCCTGCAGCCATGGAGGGTGATGCAATTTTTGCCTAAATGAGAGAATTTAGCCACTCTTTGTCCCAAGCTAGACAGAACACACACCATACATCATACAGGGATATGAAACCATCTCTCTGCAGCAAGGTGTAGCACCAGCAAGGAAGGCTTAGGGAAAAGATTATCAGCCTAGGGTATGGCAATGCAAGCTGGCACGGTCTAATTTATGGGCTAACAAGTGTGTGGAGAGATCTTCAAATAGGGAAGCAGTACAAACTACTCGGAGTATCTAAGACCCAGTGGGCAAAGGTGGCCAAATAATGGCAAGAAATTAAATAGGCTTAATATACTCCTGGGCTCTCTTAGATAAGTGCCATTAGCTCCCACATACTTCATTTTCTAAAAGATCAATTACAAAAGTCCTGCCACTGAATAAAGATTGCAGCTTTTATTCTTTGGCTTCTGGGGGAGCGGGGGGGGATTAGCCTGGACAATGCAGAAATTGTACAAGAAACAAAAAAAACATGCCAATAGATTATTTCTTAACAAATCACATGATTTCTTGAGACTCATGGCATTTAATTTTGGAGTCAGTAAAGCTGAAGACATCACTGCAATATACAGGTGCATGGTAAAGCTTGATTCATGAAAGCAGGGGTACAAGCCTCTCATCACCAGTATTGAAAAAGCCTGAACACTCTATCAGTGTGAATCTGTTCCTTGTTCAGTCTATACACTGGAGTAGGGAATATATATTCCGACATCACCAAAGAAAATCTAAAATTTCACATTCCTATTTTATCCAATTAGGCCGATAAAAATCACTTTGAAGAATATATTAAACTAGTGTCAGGCAAAACACTGCAGCACTTGCTCCTCATAAGGAGGAGGGTTCCAGCCAGAGCAAATTTGGCTGCTACATTCATGTCCTTATTACTATAACGTTATTTTGACATCTGCTGCCCTATAATCAGTGCTTGGATGCTAATAATGACATGGGATATGATCTGTACATCTAATCAGTGCTTCAGCAAACCAAAGAAAAAGACAGAGTCAGAAGCAAAAGAAAGAATTCAATATCAAACTAACATGGAATGGAAGTTTGGGTTCTCAAGTGTTCCCATTACCTGATACATTTTTGATACGCAGTAAAAAAATATTATTTATATTAAATGAGGTACTACCAAAAATCAGTTCCTAAATCACAGCTGTATTTCAAACAATTGCTGCAACACATACCTTTCCTGGGAGCCCTGAGGGCAGAGGTGGCTTAACCTCCTAGAGCTTCTCTTCACATGATGCCAAAACGTGTGCAGTTGGTGCTGATGGGGCAGGGTACAAAGCTCTTTTAGCCATCCCTCCACTTCCTGCTAAAGTCCTTGGACATAAGTCTTTATTTGTGTGCAAAGAAGCACAGGCAACATAAATACCAACTTGTTTGAATCCTGCAGCCCAAACAACACAGTTGTGATTTCACTCCCCCTGTGATTTGAATCAGGGTGGAGGCTTCCTTGCTGTAGAAATCATTCAGATGTATTAAAAATTGTCGCTACCCTCAAAGACAAAGGCAGAAAGAAGGAAACACCGTTCTCAAAACTGCTGGAGACTAGACACAGAAACTGATTTTCAGTTAGGTCCTTTCACACAGACAACACTTGAAAGAACTGGTATTGGAACTGGATCTCCTGAAAATTGGTTTGGTGACTTTCCTACAACCATAGAATGAAACTATATGTTGGAGTCTTCATTATTTGAAGTCTTTAAGTAAGATTTCTTTTAAAATACACGTATACTAGGGCCTTAACAATACAATATCAAAGTTGCAAACTCCCGAAGAACCCTAGGAACTTACACTCTGTTACTCAGTTGCCCACCACAGAGCTTTTTAGGTTAGTTTGACGATGGGTAGGTGCTGCTTATGCACAGATATTCCTAAATCTGTCTTCCAGTTTTTAAACTAGCCTGTACAGCCCTGCTAGCCCTTGGATACTCTGAAGAAAGATGCTAAGACACTGGACAACGGAAGAGTGGTTTAGTGCTCTTTGTCCCCTGTAAACAGATTTGCAAGACTGAAACAAGCTCCAAGAAGGCAAAAGCAAGAGAATATAGTATCAGCACCTCCAACAGTACAGTTACTTTGTTAGGCTGACCAGCTAGCTTCTCAGGCTTACCACATCAGCAAGCTTTTGGAGCTAAATTTGCTTGGTGTCTCTAAAACAGCTCTTCTGGCCACTGGTTCTACCACTGTTTCAAGATTCTCTTTGCTACTGAACCTTATATTGAGCCTTTCCGATTTCTTTTGCTGAAATGACATTTCAGAAAAGGGAGGAATGGCACAGAGTAAGGAGCTGGGATCCTCTCACTGTTTCCCAACTTCAAATGCCAGAGTCCTGCTTATTTGACCTTTCAAAGATTGCTTCCTCTTTTCCTGTCAGTGGGTGCTGGGACACACACACCTCCCCCCCCCCCCCCCCCACCCCTCTGCTC
>NW_008794911.1:5597736-5612286 GCF_000699145.1 Aptenodytes forsteri
CCCCCCCTTTTCTTTTTTTTTTTTTTAAATAGCTCTAGATGTTTCTTAATTACATTAAATTTCTGGCTTAGCTTTAAACTACTTTTGCTAGTTAAAAGCCCAATACATAATGATAAAATTTTAGTAATCGTTATCACACCAACTTTGTAATGACATAAGCATTAGTCACATAACTGAAATTACTTTACCTTCAGGAGCCAACACAATCTAAACACAGTACCTGAGCATAACTTAATTACAGGATTAGGGAATGGGTTGTCTGATGTGCGCGACAATCCTGTATCCCTTCAGGGGGATGCTTGAAGGGCTCAAACACAGTGGTGTGATGCTTCATTTTCAATCCTCCACTACACGGAGGCCACAGTGGTTTTAAAAACCAATGAACAGCCATCCTCTCAGTATTTAAAACCATGCTGCAAGGTTTGGACAGACTGCAAAGGAGTACAGCAGGGCCATGTAAGTACCTATCACAGTATCATTATAGAAAAACCTAGAGTGAAATGCACAGTTAAACAGCCATGCCATAAAGGCTGTGCAGAAGCCAGCAGGTTAGATACCCAACTGTGATGCTAAGAAACCGCTCTTGTTGGGACAACTGGAGCAGTAACAGCGAGGTTATGGTATAACCCATGCCTGCAGACAGTGCTGCTGGTGACACTGCAAGCTGAGGCTCCTGGACAAAGCCTGGTTGGGATGCTCTCCAGGCAGCATAAGCTGTGGAGTTTGTTTTAGAGTCTAGCATGCATGATTTAAGTGGTTTTTTGGGTCATGGCAGAAAGGAAATTGCAAGGCCAGAACATGCCAAAAAAAGTGGACTGCCTGTGAACATGTCTACTTCTCTTACATCTCCAACCACAGACTTTGGGCAGCACCCTTCCCCTGCACTGCTCCTGCAGGTGTTTATCTGTGGAAGATTCACTGAGCAGTGTTGGAGGGCTCATTCATCACCTCCCAAGATGGACAAAACACTTTTCTCCACAGTATTGCACAGCAGGACCTGAAAGGAGCAGTTTAAATTATGCAGCAGTTATACTGGAGTTAGGACTCCAGCACCCTACAGCCATGTGCATCCACTATATAATGTTTCATCAGTTTTAGGTACACGCTCTTAAGAGAGCTCTTTGACTTTCAAAGGGAAGCACATTCAGAACCTCACTGCTTTATTGGTTACTGATCTTTGTATTTACAGCATAAATTTATTCATGACCAATGTATAAGTGTTTGTTCTTTACCTCAAATATCTCCTCTTCTCTGTTTTTTCTCCTTAAATATATTTATAGAAAGCTATTACATCTTCTTCTAGACTTTATTTTGTGAGACTAAAGAAATTTATCCTACCTCACAGAGGATAAATTGTCCCTTTTCATCCCAAATAGGCTTCATCTGCAGCTGTTGCAATTTGAATGAATTTTTATTGTAAATTATGATCAGAACTTTATACAATATTTTATGCTCAGTTATACCAGTATACTTCCTTCTCACTGCTGAAAAAGCTGGTTCTCATATCATTTAGCAGGACATTTGCTTTTTCCACATCTGTTGCACATTTTTAAGGTCCAGTCTTTGTGCAGTAAGGAGGCAGATGATAAGGTTTTTTTCAGCTTAGAAGCAGAAATTTTGGCTATCAGTCACCAAATGTGTGAATTTTAACTTTATCATTTTGTGCCTTTTTTGTACTCCACCATCTCCTAATTATTTTTTACATTATTTTCTAGTCCTCCCCTGACACAAATTAAAAGGAATCATCAGTACAACAGCAGAAGTTACTGGCATACTCCCACTTTTTATGACAAATTTATCATGGAAATACTAAGAAAGACCAGTCCCAAAGCCAATTTATGAGAATTTCTATTTGCTTGGAGGGAAGGTACTCCTACTTTCTCTTTCAGAGAGTCTTGCCGTGTCCATTACAATTCTTCTGTTAGTAACAATTTTCCCTAGCTGAACTAACAACTTCCATGTGATACCATACCAAATGTCCTTGGGGAAAAAAAGTAAAATAAGACCTACCACAAACTCCTTTCACCAAAGAATAAAATAATATTCCTTCCATTCTCAAAAATTCCATCACCTAGATCTTAAAAAAATCCAATGGTAAATCATTATTTTATTATATAATTGAAATTCTAAAATTATTTTTTCAAAATGTGTTCTAAAGCCTAAGAGTATAATTGCCTGCTTCACTGTTTTTCTCATTCTGAAAAATGAGATATATGACAAAATGTCATGTATTACTGAATAAAAAAACAGATTCTTTTTTCCTAGAGAAATACTGAAAATCAGAGGGTGAAAAGGTGAAAGCTTCTTTTTTTTTCTTGAATGAATAAATTTTCCCAGTTTAGTAAAGTCTTAAAAAAAAAGGAAGAAAAAATGTGTTTCTTACAAAACCATCTGCAAAATAAACAATCCCCCCTATTAAAATACAAATTAATCCTCGACTGATATTCAGTTGAGAATGTTTTTGATTTGTATTATCATTATGGGGTGAAGAGGGTAGGGAATTTCTTTGCCAAAACTGTTGGACAAACTTATGAGAGATCTTTTTGAGTATCTATGTTTAAAAAGGCTCCTCTTTCAACAAAACGCTTTGTATAATTTGCTTTAACATCTGTGGGCCTGCTGAGCTCCTTCTTTATTCACGTTTCACTAGACCTATAATTAAACCCCTTTCAAAAATGCATCACTTCAGGTGTCCTAATGAAGAATCCTGAGGAAGCTGGTAATAGTTTGCTGAGGGAGAGTAACAAAGCTGCTTCGCTACTTACAACTATTTCTCGCAAGATTTGTTCTCTTCAGCAGATGGAGGGCTGCAGTAAAAGACAGAGACTCAGGGCTGAAGAGGTCATAAAACTCTCAAGAGCAGGAAATTACATAGGCATATCTGCCAATGCGGTCTATTTATGAAAAGTCATTAGGCGTTCCCAGTCTCTTCAGTTCCTGCTTCCCCAAATAGGAGAACAGTACTTTAAGAGCCGTAAACTCAAATCATCTTGTTTTAATTTAAGCTTTTTCTTGCTATTTGCTTTTATACGCTAAGCGTATATCTCATGCCAAACACAAAAAGTATCCACCTGCTACAGAGAAACCAATTAGATGTATAAGTAAGGGATTTTCTCCCTTGAAACTCGATCCTGCAGCCTATGCAGAGTTTCGAAGCAGTAAATACCTACTACAGTATTGATACCACATGATTCAGCTTTTGTTTCAACATGAGTTTTAGCCCCCGATTCTAACCACCTTTGAAGGCCCTGCATTATTATGCCACAGCCATAAGACTCAGGGAGAAGTCACCAGCCTCCCAAGAGCGGGGTCACACATCAGTTGACCGGACCCTTCTTCCTCCTGGGTTGGAGAGCTCCCTGAGCCTGACGCGCCTTCTTCCTCCTGGGCTCCCGACAGTCACTGTGAGCAGCTGGATCCGGGCTGCTCCATCAGGGACAGTTATAAACCTTAACAGGCAAATTGTTACTGGAGCCACTGGGATTTTTGCCAGAATAAGGAAAGCAAATTTGGACTAACATCTGTAAGTACAGCAGTGCACAATGATCATCAACATGCGAAGTTGCTTGTACAAACGCTAACAAAAAAACCAGTGATCAGAAGAACCCTGATATCCTCATGTAGTCACTTTATTTGAATGCATTATGAGGTACTATTATAAACAGTACAAGGTACTAATAGAAGTGAAAAGTTGAAAAGTAAAAGTAAACTTCAAGAAAAGATAATTACTAGATGCTGTTTGCAGTCCTGATGATTTATCCCTTTGACTTGTACTAAGTATAAAAAAGATGATAAAATACTGAAAACAGTAATTAAGCTAGGATAAACAGGGTTTTGCTCTCCTGAATACACCAAGTTGTATCAATAAACAAAAGGAAAACTTGGAGTGGAATACACTCTTAGAACAGTAAAAGGAATGGTACGTCTGGGAAGTAAATACACCAAGTGTTCAAAATAACATCCTTGTTATAGAGACCATGAAAACCAATGTATAAATAGGCAAATAAAGAATGAAGACAAAAAAATTTTACTGTATAACGGATTTCGGGCCTTGACTTTAAATATGTCTATATATACACAAAAGCATATATACATGTACCTACACACACCCCTTCTATCTGTACATTTATATAAGAGGTTACACACTAATGACAAAATGACTTGCAATTGGGCACCAGTCAAAATAGGGTCATAAATATTATCACCATATAAATCCACAATGTCCTACAACTTCTTCTAAATATTTCAAATTTATTTTACACCCTTCCAACACAGTTGTGACATTTTACATTTCCCTAAATAATATTTAGCAGCAGAAAACAAAGACAACCAGAATCATAAGACCTGGCAGCCCCTTGTACACACTGCTCAGTGCTTCCCAGACCAGCAGCTTCCCCCAGGCCAGTTAGAGCTGCAGAGCCGGGCTCTTCAGGAATCCATGGGAAATGTTCTTCAAGAAACACAGATTCAAATGCCCTGTGAGTACATGGGACTACTGATCAGAAGTGATCGTGTCCCAAGACTGACTATTATCTTTTCTATCTATTTTGCTTTCAAGGGCTAAAAGGCTAGAGTTCAATTTGCTCCCAAGTGAAAGGCTTACTAAGCTGTAAAACCTTCACATTACTTGGTATTATTAAAAGTTAATAGAAAATAAACTCACCCAAACTCAATGCAAAAGATAACCTTGTATATTGAACATCTAGAAGTGATTAAGGAGATTTTGGGCATTTAGCTCCCACTGACGTCAGTGCTAAATGCCCAAGATGAAGTAATTAGGAAACTGTACAGCAACAGTCACAGAACTGCATGGTATCACTGTAAGTTAGTTTCATCTTATTAACTTAATTCTCAGTTTTCAGTTTTGCTGAGAGGGCTCCAAATGTATTGTGGTCATTGTAAAGCCAGACATTCCAAGCTAAATGGAGCACATGTTTCATGGAAGTCACTAAGCAAAGGATTAGAAAACTTTTAATATATTTTTTTCCTATAAATCTGCTCTAAATATTCAGACAATTGTATATCTTTCAGAACTAAGACAATAATTTTACTTGATGACTTGATTAAACTTCCAAACCAGATAATTGTTCTTTAGAGAAAAGAAAAACATCCAGCTGATGCATTTAATTTATAGCAGGCCTTAAAATAAATCATACAGGTCATTAATTTTATATTGTAAAAGGCCTATAAATTAGATTAAATGCTCAGTTGCATATATTACACAAGAAAATTAACAGTTCACATTTGGCTGCCTTTTCTTGGTCATGATTTCTTTGGGAACAACTCTTCAGCAACTTGGCATATCTTTTTCAAGGTAAACTGAGCTGATGAATGATTTATATATTTATTTCTAGGCTACACAGTATACAATCTTCAGATCAAGGAAAGAATTGCTGTGCTGGGCTCCACATCCTATAGAATATGGGGTTCTTCTAGCACCAGAGCTTAAATTTTGGAGTACCTCTGCTGCTGGTAGGTCCCAAAGCTGAGCTCAGTCACAATATCAAGTCAGTTTTTTGCTACCTGTGAATATGTAGTGTAATTCAGTGAAAGACCAGGTACATTTTATGTGTAGCCCAGAAGAAATGTTAGGGAGTCACCTACTTTTTCTTTTGCCCTTGCACACTGAGGCAGAGAAACTCTTGCTCTTGGTGAAATGCATCTCAAGGGAGCATTTGGAAACATGTCTTAGTAACGTAACTATCCTTGGGCTATGGCATTTCTCCAGATTTGTCCTCTTCTAAGGAGATTTCTAGGGCCTTCATTATCCCCTTCACATAGACACAAGAGTTGATGAACACAATCCTAGACCCTTCTAGGTCTCCACTTCTTTGACAAGTCTTTGCTCCAGGACAGTGTGGATCGCTGCCTGTTCCTTTGGCCTCACATAACTTCCACTTCTACTTCTTGCTCATAGCATTGAAGGAAAAATTAAAAAGTAAAAAGATGAGAAAGATGAGAACAGAACTGCGGGAAGGTTTTAAAAAATCTAAAGTGACAAAGAAATACAATCCGTAACTTAATTAATAACTTCAGATGGAGGTGGGGGGTGGGTGGGTGGGTGTTTTTTGGTTTTGGGTTTTTTTAATTTGTTTTGTTTTGTGTTTTTTGTAACACATATATTAGTATTCCCATGGAAGCAAAGCAGATTCCCTAATTACTGCAGCTCTACTCAGCAGTAAGCTTGAATGGCATCTTGCAGCAACAGAGAGAAGAAAAACCCAGTCTTGGATTGCCAAATATTTAAATAAAAGTTAAAGAGCGATGGTGGAGTTCTGACAGAAATTGTAAAGAGGCTATCGGCTTGTGTTTTTGTGAGTAGTTCTTGTATATTCAATTTTAAGTCTGTAGTTCCATCACTATGAAGTATACACAATGTCTGCTCTGAAGGTTAAACATGAAAACACAAATTAGAACTGTGAGATTATTTTTCTTGTGCCTACACCAAATTTGCTGTGTGTGATCTTGGCAAGTCATTCAATACTCCAGTGCTCCATTGGTAAAATGAAAATAAATAATAGCAGTTATTAAAAAAAAATAAATAATAGCAGTTATTAGACACGGCAGTTTTGTGGCTAAATCTCCATCAGTCTAAAAAATACTTTAATATACGATGATGATGAAACCTATAGAAAAGCTTATAAATAGTTATTTCAAAATTCAAAGACATCCATTCTAAATCCACAAATGCTAAGTAAGACATATTACAGCATAAATATCAAGAGGGATGGGGGGGAGAAAAAGCACACGACATGACTTTAAATCATGAAATGCACATGGGATTTCTCGGGGTGTTTGTAGAATGATGGCTATTATTCTTCAAATGCCACTTGGCTGGATAAATATGAACAGCAGGAATAGCTATAGTTCAATGAACTTCCTACTAGTATCTTGGCAGGTGGGTATCAAAATCCCTAAGTGAGTAAGAGCAGAGATGCCTTGTTACTGATAAAAAGAGCAAGTTGAGAGGGATGGGCATCTCTGAACCAGCAACATGTTTTAGGATTCCTGGGAAAGATGAAGACTTGAGCAATTTGCCTTGGCAAACGAAGATAAATGATCCACCATGTCAGTTAACAAGTTAAGGAAATACAGCCCACAATTGCAGAGGGATGCGCAGTGAGAGCAGAACATATTTACGTTCAGCATTTCATTTATAATGAAGCCATTATTTTCAGTTATATCTTAGTGCTTTCTGCTGTGATTTGCAGTGCCACAATGATGGCCAGAGGATACTCTGTCAAGCTACAAGTTAAACCACTATTACCACAGTACAGCTGTAAACATACAGAAAATTACCATAGGGCCAAATGAACTCAGCCTGTACTTATCTTTATCATCATTATTCATTTTTTTCCTCTTTCCCCCTCAGAAAAGCATGTTTATAGGAGTGTATAAACGACTGGATCTTTGAAGAAGTGCTATGGACCAGCAGGGCCCCACTCTGCCTTCCTGGCCTGTCCTCCCCCCATCCTGCGATGCCTTGCTAAAACAGGTGTTCAGGAATGAAAAAGGAAGCATTGCTCCTGAATGCCTAGAAGCATAGCTCAGCACAGACCCAGACAAAAAGTCTTTTCATTCCTCAGATATTTTTTACAAGGCAGCCATTGATAAGAGCAGTCACCTGGCAGGGAGATACAGGTTGGGAACCTTCCTTTTTCAGTTTACCTGTCCTATATAATTAAGAAGTTTCTGACATTCCTTAAACTGTGCAACAGACAGTTCCTCCTTTCTGTGATTTTCAGGAGTACAGAATCAGAAAAAGTCTCGTTTGGTTTTTTTTACTTCTTTTTAAAGACTGAAAAAGAAACTGAATTTGAATAGAAAACGCAGTATTTTCCCCTAAAAGGACACTGCTTCCCTACAGAGCTTCTGAATATATCCTTTCCTATCTCCACTTTCTGGCTCCCTACAGATTTAAATTAAAGGAGCAGAATATTTGTCCTCAAAGTAACCTATTTTTTTAAATCAACATGGTTGTTTTGATCTCTTTCCTCTAGACTTCCAGGCTGAATAGCCCCACAGAATAAATACGGCTGCTGAAATGTATAGAGTGAGCTGAATCAGGCCTTTCATTCCTGCCCAGCAAATGTTCTGATAGCTCTCACAGTCAACCCATGGACGCTGCGCTACTTGCTCCTCTTTTTTGCATTTCAATATAAACATCAACAACAGGCAACCAGAACCTTCCAGCCTCCAAATCCCAAATACCTTCAAAGAGTATAATGAACAACTTTGGGAAATGCAGTATGTTTCCAGTACCAAGGTGAAAATCACTCCCATTCTCTTCCTAGGAGTGTACAAGCCATGCTTACTGCCCATGGGAAAATGGTATCTAGCTGAACTGTGACCAAATATCCCACACTGCAATATTTCACATACACTAAGGGTTGCTGAGCACAGTACAGAATTAGAGGGAAGGCTTTGTGGGCTAAAGACTCTTTTCAAATTGGCCCAAACTGCTCTTATAGGAATAAACTGTGGCTGTGTTGAAGTATGTGAGGGCAGAATTTAACCTCTTTTTTCCTAACTTAAATTCTAGATATAAAAGGCCCTATAAACATTTTAGCAACACCTACCAGTGTGTTCTAGCACAAGTCAGTTGAGCGAAGACTTTACATATGAACTTCTCTTCAAGCACACACTTCAGTCACAGTTTTAAGTGCTGTGCCAAATTGAGACTTGCAAGTGTAGCACCTATTTTTCTTTCTACAGTGAATTTACATCTTTCCTCTCTTTGCCTTCTCCTACTTTATGGAAAACCTCAAAATGGATTTGAATTCTACTTAAAAGTAAAAAAAAACTTTCCCTAGATCTCCAAACTATAGATTGCTGGAAAAAGAGAGCCAACTGGCTAGCTCTACAACTGTACCAGCATCAGTCTCAAAGGCTCTCAGATAATTAGAGAGATGAAATTAAAACTGCAGTGCATTTATGATGTTCAATAAAACATGATTGTGTCGGTGCAAGACATAACCAAACACTGGACAATCTCCCTGGCCACAGAGTTTTTAAATTTCAGTAGGAATGCTGGCTTGGTGTGCACCTCCACTAAGCTGTGCCATAAAACAGCAGAATAGGGATAAAATAATGAAATTCAAATATAGGCATGGGAGGGTCAAGGCTAAAGCTAAAAGAATTGTTTTTATTTTACAGCCTACACTAACTACAGCAAACTTCTGCAGATAAAGCTGGACAGAACTTCCTATCCTGAAGACCTCACCTTCAGATTATTATCTATGCCTGCCTGGGGAAAAAAATGTGATTCATTAACATCTCTGGGTCACCCCTTGAAGTTAACGGCAATTTTGTTTGTGTAAAGAGTAGAACAAAACCCCATAAATTTGCATTCAAGAAGCAGCATGTAATAAGTGTTTACACTTAAATTTGATGTGAGTTGTGTGTGCTTATTGCTTCTCAAGCTCAGGCCACTTTTCAGTCCCTTGGAGACAGATCATAAAATCTAAGCGAATATTTAGTACGTGCATTTCTTCAATGTGTCTTGCACATCATTAAGAAAAAAATAAAATAAAAATAAAATCAAAATAAAATCCCAACGCCCAGCTCTTAAAGGGGAATGCAACATGCATGCATTAGAGGAGAGATTAGTCTCTGTAGTCCTCTGCTGTTGTCCACTACAATAATATGGGGAGGTGGCAGTCAGTCTTTTCTGCAAACTGAAAGATCCTTCTCCCCAGAAACTTTTTCAGGACCTGCAACAATGCTGCAAAACTTACTGCCACTGTTGCAAATGGCCTGGGACTTTTGGGTCAACTAAATTCCAAGCTCCAAGATTAGAGAGCAATCTTAAACATCTGCATCTTTTTCAGTCCACCCATCTGTAGGATGCCACTTGCATAAATGTTTACTTAAAAGTAGCAATGTAAGTGCAATACTAAATAAGGAAAGTTTTCCATAACTGGAGCCTAGGGATGAAATTTGATTTTTGGTGGTGGTGGCGGGTTTTTTTTTTTTTTTTTGTGTTTTGTTGTATTGTTTTGGGTTGTTTTTTTTTCCCCCACTGATGGCTTTATTAATGTGGAAAAGATAATTTAAATTCCTTTTCAAATTAAGGCGGGGGTGGAACTCATATACTTTGCAAGCTAAGAATAACAGCATTTTGAAATTTAATATATTTTTTTAAACCTATCACTATTTCTGCAGAACAAAAAAAACACCAACAGTGATAAAACAGCAGACGCTGAAAAGCACTGATTGTATTAGAAGATCTGTCAGTTCTGTTTTCAGCCAGATACTTACTCTACAGGAAACTTCAGCATGATTTATAGCATTAGAGGCACAGCGTTGTATGTGGACCCTGTATAAATACGTGTTATACAGCATTTGTCAATAATCTTTCTGCTTAAAAGTTCATGAAGATACACTCCCAGTAAAAGCTGCTATCATATTATCTAATATATTTTTTAAACCTATCACTATTTCTGCAGAACAAAAAAAACACCAACAGTGATAAAACAGCAGACGCTGAAAAGCACTGATTGTATTAGAAGATCTGTCAGTTCTGTTTTCAGCCAGATACTTACTCTACAGGAAACTTCAGCATGATTTATAGCATTAGAGGCACAGCGTTGTATGTGGACCCTGTATAAATACGTGTTATACAGCATTTGTCAATAATCTTTCTGCTTAAAAGTTCATGAAGATACACTCCCAGTAAAAGCTGCTATCATATTTGTGCAACAAAATAATAGTATTCTACCTCTTAAAATGCTCATTTTCTGAGAAAGATAAACTTTTTAAATAGTCAAAGAATTCGAGTCAGCAGTGCTGCGAACTGATTGCTTTGGAAATCTTTCTTCTGATTAGTAATTACTGAATCTGGATTATTATTCTCAAATTTTAATTACAGAAAAAATAATTTTACAGTTTGTGAAACACCATCGTTCTCTTATCTCCAAGAACCCAATGGCAAAACCAAAAAGATTGGGACATAGTCCTTCCAAATTGTCAAAGTGCCAACCAGCAGAAATCTGACCCAGTATTTGTCTATCCTTCAGACACACTTGTGTTTAGGAAAGAAACTTATTACATTAGACTACAAAATGTGGCAGATTGGGATCTCCTGTATAAACAGCTGCGAGACACATCCTTCTCCTGTTGCAAGCCTGGGTGAGGAGAACATCAGAAATGGCAAAGTCTACAGCAGTCCCAAACTAAGCCTTGTTGTCTCTGCACTGATCAGAGCCCTTAGTCAACTCTAATCTGGATTTTTTTCCAGATAGACACAGGTTATTTGATCAAAGATCTGACTGGGATTTAAAAGCTTAGATTAGGAAATTCAAGGATGAGAATGAAGAGAGAAATTACAGCCCTGACTTTGGTGAAGCAAGGGGAAACTGGAAAGATAAATGGGCAATTGCAGAAAAAAGCAACTCTCACGCTCTGAGACACTAACAACGCATTTTAAACTTTGGCAAGGTAGTAACTTTTTCAAAACCACCGTCCTATTTGTAAAATTAGGATATTACCTTGCCTCCACAAGGTCTTCCAAGAATAAGAATACTAATGAATATAAAGTGTATAGCTATGATGATTATGGGAATAATTGAGAAAGCTGTAAGACAAGTGTGGCCTGCAAACAGCAATGGAGAAGTAGAGCGCACAAATTTCATGCTGATGAGTGATGGGAATCAAAGTCTGGGGTTGAACCTCAGAGAGTACCTAAACAAAGTTAGGAACACAAGCTGGATTCAAGCTTGCACTAAGACATAATGTTAAAGGATTAAAATTAGTCCAAGGAGCTGAAATAACACAAATTCATACCCAGAAAAAACAAAACAAAACAAAACAAAACAAACCCCAAACCCACAATTAAGTACAAAGTTTGACCTTGGTATGGCAGAACTGCCAATCCTCAGGCATCTCAGCTGAGGCAGACTATAAACCTGCCTCCGTTTAAACACTAGACCCCTTTTCAGGATGTATACATGGCTAGCTCAAGAGGCTGACAAAAGATAATGGTAGTTCCTTTTCTCCATTCAAACTGACAAGTTTACTATAGGAAGAGTCATTTTGCAGGTCATTTATGCTATTCTAGAAAATGGCTCGGAATTGAAACAAAACCAGTATTACCAGCTCTGTAATAAGTGTCCATGTAATCATGCATGAAACAAAACAGGGGCTGAAAGAGCCAAGTACATTAGGTCAAAAAATACAGAAAAACAGGCTAAGCAAAAACAGATAAAGAAAGACAAGCTTTCAAACGAAGCATACTAAAATTAAAAATTCTTTGCTATTGTAGAAACTTAAACGGTTGTCAATGCCCTTGTTATCTTCTGTGGTACATTATACTTGCGGCTGCTGCTATTTTACCACGTGCCTGAAGACTGTTATGGCAAAGAGCATTACTGATGGCCTGCAGTACATGGGGGCATATGGAACAGACATCCATGACACAATGGCTTCTCATCCCAGGGAAAGACTTGATGACCTAGGTGGTCCCTTCTAGCTATGCTATCCTAGGAAACAAATTGCTAGGACAACTTACTATTATTATTATTATTATTATTATTATTTTATTTGTGCACTGGAAAGATGGAAATGCCTCCAACAGTTTGCAGTATTAGAAGTGAAATGAGAAGGTTTGGGAAGGGCAAATACATTAACATTAACAAAATTGGAAGCAATTATGGTTTTGCTTAGCTTGATGTTTAATAGAGGAAAGACCCCTTCAGTTTTCTGTGGTTGAATGCAAATACGAAAAGCTGTGTACTTCCACAGTGTACAACTATACATTTCAATTATTGTCTTGCATAATTTGCATAATAAACTAAAAAGCATTGCATTACATATACTTTATTCAAAAAACTCTTTTTAAAGAAAATGAATAACAGATGTAATAAAAAGTAAATGGAAACCAGAACTGATGATAATCTATAATGGTCATTCACCCTATCTGGTTTTTTTTTTTTTTGAGATTACAACTTAGATCAGTATATATATGTTTAAATAGGAACCAGTAATAAATTGTGTTGATATTGAGGTCGGGTTTCTGCAATACACCAAATGCTAAGCTTCTAGTCCATAAATGCCTTCACTGCAAATAAACCATAAATCTATTATCTTTACAGCAGCTGCAATCTGGAAAATGTGCTCTCTTTTAATTTAGTTGTCTCGAGAATATCATATTAACCAAGAAGCAACCTGAACGAGAAAAATTGCTATAAAGTAAAAAAACCCAACCAGCTGGATGGTCAAGATGACTGGCTTTTTCAGCCATTGCCCCTTTTCCTGTCATCAAATAAAAGTAAGGTTTCTACAAGATAAAATGGTCTGTTCTTATAGGGCTTACAGTATGTAGCCAAATTCTCAACAATGGTAAGTCTCAATTAGAGATGACTAGAAAGTTAATTTCCCACCCTAAGTCAAAATTTTGATCTTGTTCTGATTAAAAGTCAATAGTCAGTGTTTGCTGTAGGATATGAAATGAAATATGTATATATACACACACACACAAATCCAAAACAAAGTGCTTTTCAATTATGCCTATGCATCCTAATATAATAATTTTAATTTAAAAATCAAAATGAAAAATTTGAAATGAGACATTTTATCATCATCAAAATAAGAAACTCAAAATTACTTGTTTTGACACTTCCCAGTTGAAATATTTGACAAGAGCACGTCAACTTTGACATAATTTTCCATAATTTTCCAATTTCAACTAGTTGTTTCCTTGAACATTTTTGACTAAGCCTATATAACACCTGGTAGTATTAAAGAGAAGTCAAGTATTCTACTTTTCCAGAGTTTTTTTGTTGTTCTACAAGTATTTATAATGCTCAGAGGTTTAAAAATACTATGTTCATTCTCCTCATAATTTTATTTTCACCTCCGCTACCTCTTCCAAAATGCAGTCTTTTCTGTCTCTCTCTCTTTTTTAAATCTCACTTGACTAACGAAGGCAGGTCTGATCCATCTGACCTAGGGCATGGCCAGATAAACTACTGAAACACTGGAAGTGAGGAGGAAGCAGTCTCCAAAGCAGGCAGGAAGGGCAACAAGGAGATGAAGGATGGGAGAGAAGAGCCTAGGAACTCTGAAACCAGTCCAGCCACAAAAGGATTCCTAACAGAGGGCGTTGGGTTTATATCTCAGCGTGACTGAGGTTGAATTGCAAATACATACTGTCTGGCTTGCAAATTCAAAAGGAGAGTCACATACACCCACACAGGAAAGTAGAAACATGTAGCTGGAGAATATCAGGGAGCAACGATATTAATAAAGACTCATACTGGCTCCCAATTCTCTATGGAGGCCAAGGTAGCATTTTCCAATGGATTTTTAGTTCAACTGCTGACTCATCAAAAGAAGAACCTGCATAGTGATGAACTCCCCTCTCTTTAACACTTCACCCTTCAGAAAACACTGAAGTTGCAATGGATGATACTTCCCTTTTACAATCAGCCTGCTAACAACTCTTGTGAAGAGGAAAGCTATAATTATTCAGCCCAGATGCAGTATTGCCCATTTATTATTTACAGGATTCACATTATGACCAAAGGGGGGGGGGGGGGGGGGAAATCTTCT
>NW_008794911.1:5612299-5618679 GCF_000699145.1 Aptenodytes forsteri
TTAAATACGACTCAAAGTGCTTATTACTGGATAACCACTGCATCCTAGTCTGCTACTAAATGCAGATGAAACTTCCAACAGAGTCTGCCCTACTAACTACAGCAATTAAGGAAAGCTGCAGTAAAAACTATAAATGGCATTTCATCCCTGTAACATAAGCAGCCCTTTGACACAGTTCAATTACATCTATAAAGAAAAAGACCAGAGCTCCTAGCACCAACTGTGAAACAACATATACTTGAAATGTTACCAGAGATAGGTTAAATGGAAAGGTTTATATATTCCATTTGTGGAACACTCCCTATTCAAGTCAAGGATTTTTCACTCAATAAAATGACATGGGTGAAGTGATGCCTGCCTAAAGTCCAAAAAAGTCACTATGAGAATATCTTGAAAGAAAAAAACCCAAACAAACCTATCTGCTTATAATGGAACCTAGGTAGTGTTCATATTAAAAGATAAAAGTTCTAAACTAAGTAAGAACAAAATCTGGTTTTAAAAGCCTTATTTCATGACATAAGAACTCTAACTAAAGCAGCATTTTAAATGTCTTTACTTTGTCTGCAACCACAGAAAGTGTACATTAAAATCACATTAAAGTCACATATATCATTGACAAATGAGAGACAGAGGCCTTGAGCTAAGAGAGCACTTGAATTCATGCTTGTATTTTATCTAGCTGTGGAGTTCAAGGTGAACTCTTGTGTACTTAAAGATACCCACACAGAATGATTCAAGATAGCTGGGTGAGACCTTGAAAGGTCACATTGTCCAGCCATTTGCTCCAAGGCAGGAACAGCTGCCTTTCTGGACAGAATGACATTTCGGACATACGTTTATCTAACCTGTTTCAGTGATGAAGACTACTCAGAGATAATCTGCTCCCCTAGCCTTAACATTTAGAAGTCTGCCTTGCTGCAATTTAAGTCATTACTTTTGAGGAGTAGTGAGGACAAGTTGAGGACAAGTTATTCCCTTCTCTGTGGAAGCCTTTTACACACTTCAAGATTGTTACCATGTCACCTCTTGGTTTTATTCTCTCTAGCAGTGTTCTTTCCTTTTTTTCTTCGTATGACACTCCTGAATTAGTCCACATATTTCTTAAAGTGCAGTGCTTGAAACTGAAGGGAATATTCCTGTTGGGATCTTACCATTGACGAGTAGAGCAGATGCATCACTCTTGTGACGTCTTGTATCTATCTTCCTATTAATCCTTACATTTCTCTTGATGTATCACCCCATCAAGATGTTTGCCACTTTTGAAATGGTGTGTTCAACTCAAGTGTCAAGCTTGACCCTGGATCTAGCCTAAGAACCTGCTCCATTTGCTTGTTTCAGAAGAGAAAAAAGTAGTTGGGCCAAATCCAACTTGAAAACACACTCCTACGCACTGCCTTTTGGTTGAGGGAGATGAAAATGTTACACAAGCTCTTTCAAACCCAGAATTTACAAGGACACTTAGCACAACTGATTGCTCAATGTTGACAGCAAGGAGTGCTAATTGAAGCTAAGTTTATTAGTTGGATGAGGAAAAAGAGAAGAGGAGGAAGCGGAGGAAGTGTTCCATGATGAGACACAGCATCCAGCACGCACAAACATTACCTCAGGGCAATATTTTATGCTCATTTGTCAGAAGCCACAAACAAAAACAAAACCCACGTGCACTTAGTATGGTTTCTCTGCATACTTTTCCATGGAAAGTAATCTCCTGGGTTCTTCCAGTTCTTGCTGTGATTATGCAGTTCTCCAGTTTAGTAAATATGACATCTGCCAATTGCACTGCATTAACACTCCCAGCTCAGCCCTCATCAAACCTAATAGTTGGATATAATTTCACACTGCTGGCACGTTTGCAACATTTCCTTGTACTGGATGAGAAATGCTCCTGTCAAATTACCTTTTGTTCACTCTGTAGAGAGCCCCAGCACACGCTTACCTTAACTACTGCCTTCCTAAATTGCTTTGGTATTCATTTTCCTCAGGAAGCATGAATCACACCGGGAATTCAAAATACACTCACACCAGTTACCCCAGCTGTGTTCTCAGTCTAAGAGACTGCGGCCTCGATAAGTTTTGAAACTGAGGCTGCTACAGAGCTTCCTTTTTGCCAGTGCTTTCAAAGTTACCAGCAGCAGAACTGCTCAGTACTTTGACAGTCCAATGAAACCACAGTGACTTTTATCAAAAACAGAGTCAAATGATGCTTTTATTTTTATTTCTTTTAATAAGAAATTTTTATTTCCTTTGTGGAAAAAACTAGTAGGATTCAGCTGAGCATATTTCTTGTGTGATAGTTGTGTTCAGCGTAATTTAAAGCAAAGCAACTGACAGGGAATTGCTGCACAGTAGTCCTGCAGGAAACACAAGCTACAGGTCCAAACCTCCATCTCCTGAGGTCTGTGCAGGTGCAGGGACCTGCAGCACTGCTCCGCCAAAAATGTGCCAAAAAGTCCTTAATGAAAATGCTAACTCACCATAAGTCTGTGACTATTTTCCTCAGTGAGTCTCTCTCATCACCTGACATTATGAATTCCCTCATGGTCTCAGGAGTCTCTTCCCCTAAAGGAAAGAGCTCTCCTGAACTGCAATTTTTTTTTGAGGAATCTGGTATTCAGCAAGGCAGTAGATGTTGTCCCAGCATTTTAAATGGCCTGTATGTGTTGCTAATAAATTGTTGCTCAGAACAGAACTTTTCAAACTGTAAAGACCTTTTCCTCATTTTCTACGTTTGTTTATAGTGTAGAGGGCTGGTTTCCCTGTTATTTATCATCAACTCCAAGTTAAGTGTCAGATAAAACCTAGCATCTGAGTCAAGCATTTGCTGGGTTTTAAGTACCTGTGTGAGGATGTAAACTCTGAAGAGGAATATTTACAGCCAAACAAAAACATTGCTTCCCCAAGGGATTTTTAAACCTTCAATGAACTATAAGTATTGATCTTACTCTAAATTTATGGAAATGAGTTTCTGTGAAACTGAATTTAATACCTAAGTCAACCTTATCATAGTCTTAATTTACCCACTATTTACTAGAAATATTTCAAACCACTCTTTCAGAGGAAATGACAATGGCAAAAGGCACAAAAAATAAAAGTAAGAACCAGGTTGAAAGTCTTAATTTACACTATTTACTAGAAATATTTCAAACCACTCTTTCAGAGGAAATGACAATGGCAAAAGGCACAAAAAATAAAAGTAAGAACCAGGTTGAAAGTTAAAAAAGATTACTTCTTTAGAGGGAATTCTTAGTAAAATACATATGATACGTAAATAGGATTTACTCTTAAATGTCACTGGGATCCTCTAACCCAATTGTCCCCATTTACATATCATGTACAGAAAAAAAAAAAAGTAATTTTGAATGCAAAGTGTAAAAAATACCTGACACACATGTTGTCTAATATTGCATTCTTTTTGATGCTTCTAAGATAAAAGCTGAAGGTTCAAATGTGTAACGATGAAAGTTTGGTTCCGGTTGTTTGTTTTTTTTTTAAACAGAGTAAAGCTCAGGCAATACAGAAAATGTGACTATTTCAGCAGCAGATAAATGCTAGACAAACACTGCTTAGTAGTAGTTTATCCCATAAAATATAATTCTACCCCTTTCTGAATGCTGATGCTTGGAGACAGCTGCAGTGCAATGAATATAAATTATACCAGGATTCTGGAATATGCTTTGACAGAAGAAAAATTACAATAACAGCCTCCTAATTCTGACTGATGGTGTTTGCAAAAGGATGTAACATTTTCAAGGCTTCTTGTGGCAACACTTCAACAAGCAGTGAGCCCTCACTTAAACAACTGGGAGCCTTAATTGTTGCGCGAGCTTTCAAAAGACCATTTGCTTCAGTTCACTAAATTCATGTCATATTCAGTTTGGTTACTGTAAGACACACACGCACACAAACCTTGCGTTTAAGAACCTTCATCCTTGATTTATAGCAATTTTGTCAGCAAAAACGAAGCTCTGACCAGGCACAGGGGAGGATGGATGGAGCGCTGCTGGAGAAGAGCCGCGTCCTGCGCGGCTGCCGCTGTGCCCTCTAGCGGGGACAGCCCCGCTCCTGCCAGCGCAGCCTCGCGGGCTCACACCTTGGTCACAAAAACCTGGATTTTCAAAACACCCAGAGGCAGCCCGACGAGTTCCGGCATGCCTAGAAAATGATTTGACTTGAATTGATCTGACCTGATTTTACCCAGCAAGGTAATTCTGAGGAGCAGGCAAAAAATGCCTGTGCATTTTTTTCTGTCTCTTGGAATCATGGCATACCCCTTTGGTAGCATCCTCAGACACCCTCTCCTGGCTCCAGCTCTGCCAGGGCATACTAAACATTTGCATTTCTTGCTACTGTTATTTCATTCAGTTTCAATAAGGTGTTTTGCTACCGCGTATTCAAAGAATATGTCAAAACAGCCTCCCTTTAAGAATTTGCAGCTACTTCAAAGATTTATTTTTTACTTTAATTCTTCAGAGGTTTTATCTGAGCTGTCTGAGGTATACAGTAGATACTAAATAGAGTAAAACTTTGAAACAGCACTTTTTATTTCGACTCACAGAGTCTGAAATTGAATTTCCCTGGCTTTACATAATAATTACCCTGTTCTTACTGATTAGACACGGTCCCTCACTGCATTTTTTCCAAAGAAGAGCAGTATTAAAAACAAAAAAAAGGCATGATGAAAACATGTTAAATACAACTCTGATTATGTTAATGACATTTAATTATTGCTGTCATAATACAGTCTTTTTAACCAAGAGGGAAGGAAAAGATGCCAAGGTTATAAACACCTAGCTGTCAAAACTGACATCAGATTGTCCATCTTACTAGTTGAAGAACACAATCGCTTGGTATATTTTCTTCAGAATGGATTAAATATCAAAATAACATTTGCCTTATTAAAAACTCCTTGATACTTCGTATCACATTCAGGAAGACACAAGACTAATAAATGATTTACAGCTAAGCAAGCTGTTGGTGTGTCTTCTATTTAGCACCTCCTGGTGCAGACATTGATGACTATTACAACTTAATAGCCTAAATCAGTGATGTGCAGTGATTATTTGCCCACTGATAAATTATATTTCATTTAGCACTGACGTTTTCTTTTCCAGATACAATGGCTGGAAGATTAATAGACTCTGTGAGCTCAGTCCACTGCCACACAATATAGTCATTTTCTTTTTCTAATCTCACCACCACACTTCATTTGTCCTTATAACTAACATTAACAAATACCAACATTTGTTGCCTAAAGCCCTGAGAGCAGCAGCACGAATTTTGCGGCAGTACGTGAAGAGTCTCCTCCTGGTTTTTCCCGTTGGCCCCAAGTGACATGTGAGCCCCAGCAACCTGCTGAGCTACCTTGTCATTTAGCAATTCCCAAACCCAGCGGTAGGCCCCTGCCTGGGAAAATCCCCGCTCTGTCTGGCACATTATCTCACCGGACACTCCAAACTCCCCAGTCTCTCTTGTTCAGGCCAGTTACGCTGTGACCACAAAACTCTTCACATTTGTACCAAACCTTTTAGAAAAGGAAGAAGGGGAAATTCTGTTGCACCAGGGAGGCCAGTGGACATGTTTCATCTGATAATAATCTGGCTGGTATTTCGAATATAAAGGCACAGCTTTTGAAAATAGCTATAAGCTAGAAGCTGCTGCAGCAAGGTCCCCTGACACACAAAACCCACGACTTTCCTCACTTGTTCCTTAAATACCTATCCGCAAACACACCAAGCTTTCCTTTAGCAGCTTTCCCCTCCACAGCACAGGAATGCGGGATACAGAAGGCTTTAGTGATCAAAAGGGAACCCCACGCTGTGGGAAACAGTGGCCCGAGGGAAAGCACTACAGGTGCTGTGTGTCGTGCATTAACAGGTGTCTCCGAGGACTGACAAGAGGACCCTAATACTATCACAAACAAACTTAAGTCAACAGCGCGAGCCTCTCGCTCCTAACGAACGGGTCCCACAGCCCTGTGGGGCTTCTTCCATGATCTCGCTCCTTCCCTCAACGCCCGGTTTCCAGGGAAGGCTGCAAGCTACTGACTTCCGCGGGGGAGGAGAGTGCCCGCTAGCTCTCCCAGGCAGGATCCGCGGGGAAACTTTGCCTCCCCTTCCACGGCTCGCTGCCGGGAAAGCAGCGGGGCCCCACCGGCCCGGGGGATTTCCGTCACTCTCTTCCCGGCGCTTGGGTGGGAAACTTTAAACTTTGCTCCACGGCTCGCTGCCGGGAAAGCAGCGGGGCCACACTGCACACTGCCTGGGGCTCCCGGGGGAGCTGGTGTCTCCGTCCCTCTCTTCCCGGCGCTTGGGTGGGACCCTTTCGCCTTCGGGAACGTCTCGGACATGGCTGGGAAAGAGGCTCCGGGGACCCCGCGAAGG
>NW_008794911.1:5620232-5624273 GCF_000699145.1 Aptenodytes forsteri
TCCCCTCCCCCGCCCCCCCCCCCCCCCCCCCCCCATTTTCCTGTCCTTCCGGGGAAACCAGCCTCCCTTCACTCCTTCCCCCCCCTTTTTTTTTATTTTTCTCTTCGCAAGTCGAAGAGTTGCTTATGTACACTCATCATTTCAAAAGTGCAAGGACTGGGGGCTCTCTCCTGAAAAAATTGATCTACATGCTTAATTTAACGCACCGTGAATAATCCCATCCCCTACATTAATCTGTGAACAACGGCGCGGAGACAGAAACTAGCCGAGGGCACATCAGTCAAGCCCAGACAAGCGAAAGGGGCACCGGGGACCGGGCGGCGGCTTTTTACCAGTTCAGCAAACTGTGGCGCTGGTAATCAGTTGAACTCCATGTAGAGAACCATGAATGCACCAGCCTCTCAACCCTTGCTACAAAATAATTAAATTAATTAGGACGACAATTAAATTAATCAAATATAAATAGGGACAGAGTGTCAAACATAGCAGATAACTAATACTTAATCACAAAAGATCAACCAGTAACGAGACTGTGTTTTACCTTAATTTACCACTGTTTCTGAGATTAAGAATTCATCAGCTGTATTGTAGTTGTCCTCTACTTAATCACAAAAGATCAACCAGTAACGAGACTGTGTTTTACCTTAATTTACCACTGTTTCTGAGATTAAGAATTCATCAGCTGTATTGTAGTTGTCCTGCTCTTTAATCTTTGATGTGCTTATGTGTAAATCAAAACAGAACACTTGTGGTTTTAAGAAGTATATCTGAAGTATAAGCAGAAATCTGCAAAATCTTTTCAACATGTATTCAAATAGGATACTGGAGGATAATACCAGTAAGGTTTATCCATTTGAGTTTACAGTGGGCCCTTCTAGTTCAACCTTTTTGCACATCCCCTTGGAAAAAATAAAGATCCTTTTCAACCAGTCCAAGTATTGCTAAAAAGTAACTGCAGAATTTCTTTCCTAAGAGAAGATGACACTGAAGATCTTATGCTAAGTAACAGCAGGAATGAAATCCTGGCCTCGCTGAAATCTGTGTGAATGTTGGGAGTGTGACGACCCTGTATAGCAGGTATATATACATATACCTGCATGCCACAGACTTTTGTGCAGATTTGGTCAAGTTGTTATTTTCTTAAACAAAATGGGAGAGGGAGGTTTCTTCATGCTGTTTGAATACCAGTTTTTTCTGTGATGCTTGGTTGGATTGCCTAATTTTTCCCAAGTTTTGCTGGAGTTGCTGAGAGGGCTGTTGAGCTTTTGGCCTTTAGTGGAAGGGGTAGGGAGCTAGTCGTAAAGAAGGACTGCCTCTCTCTGAGCTGTTTGTCAGCAGTATTTTTAGATGACAATAAGAACAGTAAGGTCTGGAGAACTTTCAAAACCTGTTTTAATCTGCTTTTGTACTTTTTAATCATAAATTAGCATATTATAAAGTTATAGTAAATCTTAAAATATGAAAGGCTTGAATGATTTGAGAAAAAAGTTTACATGTTGCTAAAATAAATAATAATAAATTCTTCAAGCCCCCTATATATAGTATAGAAAAGCCTAAGTGAGGGCAATTCAAATTTTCTTTAATTTGCTGTCTGCTTCTTAGTCTTACTATTCACCTCAAGAAGGTGAATAGTATTGCTATTGGGAATTTGGCTGAGGCATTAGGTTTAGTATTGTCAAAGCGAGGTTTATAGTTTCAGATTTATGTTCTTCACAGATGAACTACAAAAACTTTGTATGCTGAAGAAAGGAAAGGATTAGCAATAGTCAGCTGAAGCATGCACTTGCAGATAAAAGTACCAGCAACATACTAGGTCCCACAGTCCTAATTTGCAATGCTCTGTGCAGTTGTGTGACAGTTGTGCAGTGTGCACGCTGGGAGGTTAGCATACAGTCACTGCATTCAGTACTTCTTGTGCTCCGCAGTAAAAATCAAACCATGCTCTCCAAGGAAGGCTGTATGCATTGTCCCTCTTGTATTAAAAAAGATAATCAGGACATAGCTGTATCTTGGTATAATTGTACATTGTACATTGGTATAATAAAAGCACAGGCAAAACATTTTATTGCGCTGAAAAAAAACCTCAGATGAAAGCTAATAATGAATCCTATAATGATTAATGACAACATGTCATTGCTGGAGAGGCATTCATAACAGAGAAGTATATGCGTTCATTGTTATTTATAAAGCACAAGTAAAACTGAAAGAACAACTCCTTGAAGGCTTCCTGAGGTTATGAGCTGTGTTTACTTGGAACACAGTGCCTGTGATAAGTTTTCATTTCTCTTATGTGCTTTTATCTTCACCATCCTTGCACATTATCTCACCTCTCTTAGGGATATATCTTGCAGCGGCATAAACAGCAGTGGTTCCATAGAAAACAATGTGAATGCTTTCATTTTCACCAGTCAAGAATATGGCCTTATATTTTTCTCTTCTTGTGTAGCTCCAGCATCCCTGATTATAACATCAATCATTCAGGAAAGAAGAGTGGGAAGATTCTCCCTGTTCATTGTATTCCACTGTAATACTGCTTGCAAGTGCTCACTCTCATTCACACATTCATTTAAGAATCTGCTTTTTTTTTTTTTTGGTCTTTTTTCTTTTCATATCAACATAGTTTTTTCAACACATCTTCTGGGCTTATTGCATCTGATTATGAAAAGCAGAGTTTTTAACATTTCTTTTCTCTGTCTTTTTTAACATGCCGTTATCTATTTGGCTCTGATAGGTACAGGTGAGACACCCTCAACTGCACTCCTGTAAGCATTCAGTGCTAGCCTGGAAGGATACCTGCTTTTGAATTTGAGAAGTCAGGGGAGGATCTCTGCTTCATTTGGGAAAAAGCAACTGACAGGTAATTGCAGCATCCATGTCAGCGGAGAGAATACCTCTGTATTCTCTTCCAGGAACAAACCAAAGTGAGTTTTCCTGTTTAGTGAACTTGCACTTGCTGTTGTTCTGCAGAGGGTTGTGCCTGCATGTTAATAAATAGACTACAACCAGCAATATGTTCTTCTGTAACTGAGCAATGTCTAAAAATTACCTACTTTCGCAGCTGCAGAGAGAAAAAGATCTAGATAATTTTAGAGCCATAAATAATACTTGATCTTCCAGGATTAGTCCCCACAGGGACAAAATCGAATATGGGACCCTGATGGGGCAAGCAGCCCGAAGCTTGATGTTGTGAGTATTACAGATTGAAGCTGCACATAGACTTCAATGCCTTGGAGGGAGTTTGCCACTGAGATTCATCTCCCTCCCTTTGGAGCTCTGCTGATAGCTGATTAGGGCTCAAGAAGGTGAATAGTATTGCTATTGGGAATTTGGCTGAGGCATTAGGTTTACTATTGTCAAAGCGAGGTGTTAGAGCTGTGAATTTAGAGTGCTGCCCCGCTGGCAGCTGCCTTTGACACTGCCAGTTCAAAGGAGGAGCACAGCATTTTAGCTGAATCACTAAAGGGCCATGCAAAACTCAGACGTGAAGCAGAGAGGTAGCTTCCTTGTTAAATAGGGAAATACAGTAACTTTCCAGAGAAGTGGCACTGCACTCTTAAACGAGCCTTTGTTTCTTCCCCTGTTCCCCTGGCTGGGAGAGCCTCGAGTCTCACCACTCAGCTTGATTTCCTGGGGCAAGCGCCGAGGTCCCCTTCCTGGCTGAGTCACATCCAGTAGTCATCTGCCAAATTCCCTGTAACTCCGTGCAGTGCTATACGCAAATGCATGAGTTTGCGTAATTGTGATTAATTAGAATATGCCCATAATCTAGCTCTAAGAGCTGTGTGGTTAATGCTAGTGCAGCTTTGTTCAGTGAAGCTTTCTGCTTATCTCTAGGACAGCAGTATGACAAACCTCCCACATGTACTGCCTTAACGCCTATGCCTCAGTCTATGGTTAGGGAGAGGTTCTGTGGGGGTAAAGAGATAGTTCAGATTCATGGTGCGGTAGGCACTTTGTGATGTGGAAACTGGAACTCAGTCTCATTATCTCATGTAGTGATAAAGTGGTTCACTGGCAATTTGGGGGGGGGGGGGATTAAAG
>NW_008794911.1:5624287-5639145 GCF_000699145.1 Aptenodytes forsteri
GGGGGGGAAAAAAGAGAAACATTTTAGCAAGCAAGACAGCATGAAAAAATAATAAAGTCTGAGGTTAAACAAAAAGTTCAATCCAAACCAGTTTTGATTCCTATTTGAGCTCTGTAATGATTTTAAAAGAATGGAATAGTTTTTGAAATGGAACATCCTTTCAAAATGAGAAACCAAAAAATTCCAGCTAAAGTTCAATTATTTGAACTAGAGATGCTTCAAACATACTCTTTCAATGAATCTGCC
Organism: Aptenodytes forsteri; assembly: GCF_000699145.1. Classification (NCBI taxonomy): domain Eukaryota; kingdom Metazoa; phylum Chordata; class Aves; order Sphenisciformes; family Spheniscidae; genus Aptenodytes; species Aptenodytes forsteri. Next base: position 5,624,534 of record NW_008794911.1, read on the forward strand.
TTTGCAACAACATTGACACAGGCACCAGCAACACTGCACCAAACAATGCCTTTGCCTGCTTGTGATCAGGAGCTCTGAGGACGTTACTCAACTTCGAAAACCACAAAGCAGCCAAGTCCAAAACAGGGCCTGGGAGTTCCAAGTCCCACATCCCATCCTTGCAACTCCAGCAAAGGCTGTGGTTGTGACCCTTATTCGACATATGTCCAGTACAGTGATAGCTATGGGACCCAGGAATGAAAGAAGAACCAGAAGGCTCCCTGAATGCTTGCGACAGGGCCAAGTTTAACAGAGAAGTTCATAATTCAGTGTAGCACTGGTCAACAGGGTAAGTTAAAGTCACAGGAGAACTGAAAGAGGCTAAAGGATGACACAGAAAAGAAAGCAAGCATGGAAATAAAAGTGAGAGGAGAAAAAAGCAATTTTGCCAGTGCCATTTCTCTGTTGTGATGGAAAAACCTAAATATATATTGACACAAAATTTTGTGTGATGAACCATATGTGCACAGCACCCAGGCTTTTTATCAAGGATGGCCACAGGGAAGATGGGATGGGCTAAGGAGAGGAATGGGGGCCAGAGCAATCCATTAGGTCTCATTCAGCCAGGGTAGTGGTGCTCAGCATAGGACAATATTCAGAACGGACACATTTCTTGGTGGGTATGTTGGTACCAGTAGTCACTGAAGTAGTCAATTTAAGGAAAGCTGAGGGAAATTTTTAAATAGAACAAAAATTTTCAGCTAAAATTAAAACCAAATATGTTTCAAACATAGCTTTTCAGTGGCCACATTTTCCAAGAAAGCAACCTTTACTAGGATCTACAGAAGTATACCAAGCAATTCCACACTAAGGCCTTTCTTACTCATTATCTGGAGCTGGTGGGGGGCCTGAGTAATCACTATGGCCCATACAGTTGTGAGTAGAGTTAACTTTTTTAGATCAGTCGAGACCAAAGAACAAAATCTGCTGCTGGGCACAGCAGAGGAAGCCAGACAAGTGTTAGGACTGGTGTAACAAAAAGTAATCAGGTTGGGATTAGGTTTTTGGTCAGCAAGCCTGGGCAAACTTTAATGCTGGAATGGTCTTAACAAGTGCTTAGCTGAGACAACTGACACAGGAGTAGCTGTGGTACAGACCTTCTGTAGAGGGTCAATGCCTGGTGTTAATGATGGTTGTGGGGGTAGGGGGCAGCTGCAACCAGTAGCAGAAATTTGGGAGTTAAGACTTGAAAACAACTAGCACATTTTTGTGCAGTGGCCACAGCAGCACAACAATCTGCTGCACATCCATCAGCTCATTGTCCATTTGTCTTTTCCCAACTTGCTTGCAGATGAAGTCACACCACTGACTGCTCTAGTAGTTTGTGGCCAGGATGACCTCTGTTTCTTGGATTGCCACAGCTTGGTCCATTATGGGCATCAAGACCGTGCAACATGTTTAGGGTCCAGCTCATGGTTTGCATTAACTAAGCTAACTATGTACATACTCTATGGTGTTATTTCTTCAATTTAACACCTGGAAGAAATAATACTGTTGAACAACTGGCTCTGTTACAATATGGGGACTATGCAGTACAGAACTTTGGCTTCTGCCCTACCATATGGACAGATGTCTCCAGGTGCAGCCATCATATCTGGTGAGCCACAAACCAGTGATTGTGCTGCATTGGGTCATGCAACAGGGAAGATACATCTTTATCCTTCAACCCAGGTTGTCCCCTCCTCACATGCATTCAACCCTTTTTCCCTTCATCTCAATTCTCCATCCTCCTGATCCTCTCTGAAGTTGAGCTACATATCTGAAATCCAAGATCCTGTGTTGAACTCCCTATTTTCATCCCCGTCTCCACAGCATAAACTTTGGTTTATGTTGAACTTTCCTCTTGCTGCAGCCTTTCCCCCTGCCCCCTCCCCCCCCCTAATTAAACATAAGTCCTGCTTTTGTTCTGGACCTATATCTATATCTATATCTCTCAATGTGGTATTTACACAGGTTGCCTCTTAATTAAACATGTAAGTCCTGCTTTTGTTCTGGACCTATATCTATATCTCTCAATGTGGTATTTACATAGGTTAGACAAGCACAACAGTCCCATTAGACAATATGTGCTCCTTTCTGAAAAATAGTACAGTATTTTGCTGTACTAGAGCTCTGTGTTTTTCCCTGGATCACTCTTATGTATCCACTCATATCTCTTCTGCAAAGCTGTTGAGAGGAATTTGCTTGCTTTCAAGGAGCAGTTTTGAAGAGTCTTTATCAACCAACAAACTAATCAGCAAACCTCACTAGCTGGCACAGTCTAGCTAAAGACTGTAAGTTTATGCTTAGGTCCATATCCTCTTCCTCTCCACAATTTTAACAAAGAGGAGAATTTAAAGGTTCAAATTAACATGGAACACTTTGGAAGAGACTTTCTCAATTCCAAAAGAAGAGGATGAACTTTTCAGCTGCGAGGCAGTCCTGTTCCTGGGTCCTCTCTGATCTCCAGTTACTCTGCTCATACAACCTCTGCATGTGCTTCCCAAATGATCACCCCATCAGAACCTCATGTAGAGGTAGCATGTGAATACCCTGAAACCTGCTTCAGAAGCACGCCAGCAGCCTGCATGCCCAGCATGAGCATTCCAGGACCACGCCAAGGTGGGCAAGCAGTGACCTAGCCAGTTAAACCGGTCACAGAGGCCGCAGCCTGTACAGCCAGAGAATGGAGTTTGCCAGGGGTTTTTTTAACACTGGTTCCATTGAACTGAACTAAATCACCTTCACTACAGAGCTGATCTGGCTACAAAGAAATGAGAAATACAGTTACTTAGAAGCTGTGTTGTCTTAGATTTCACCTTAGCATATTTCCCCTGTGTTGTGATGGAGCATTGTAAGGTGTATGACAAACATTCAGTCTGTAGGAATGCACAGCAGATTTGCGAAATACCACTGTGACTTGTGCTGATAGCAGGCTTAAGGAGGGGATATACCTTCAAAGAAGAGTATAACCTAGCAAGCTTTCTTCCTTCCAGTTGCTGTGGCAATACTTCCTTTGCCAGGGAAGGCTTCAAGAAGGGGAGTACTCTTCAGGAGCAGTTGGAGGCTAAAGCAGATGAATGTCTCCTTTTATCTTGTTTTGTAGTGGTCCCTACTTGGATATTGCAGATTGGACAGGTTTCTGTAGTGGTTCCTATCTCTCAGAAACAGAAGAACTATTTCTCCAAGGGTAGGTATACCCATCTGCCAGGCAATGGGCTTGCCCCAAGCAGTAACTCCTGCTCTCTGACAGCTTCCACTCTTCTCCACAGTAAGGTTTCCCTGTGATTTGCCCCCACATATTGGTCCGATCTACCCTTGGACACCTTAGCCCCTATATAAACATCCAGATGTGATTGTGGCTTCCACGTACACCATGGAGCCTGGCTGTGTGCCTAATGAGAGAAATGGTAGGCAAGAGCCCAGTGAAGGGTAGCACTTACTTGATGATTTTTCATGTCAGAAATCCACCCCAGCTAGGCATTTATCATGAGACTTTGATCTCAAAGATTTAGTTCTCCCTGTGGAGCAAAAGCAGATGCTTGGTAAGCTGTAGCTGTAGTCCTGACAACCCTTTCAAATGTCTAGACAGAGGAAAAAGATGATTACATCCTCTTTTAAACTCAACTGCAACAATTCAAAGGGCTTAATATGTTTACCTCAGGATGACCCTATTTACACTGCTTTATTTCATGGCATTGCAAGCATCCAATACCATTGAAAGATGGAGAACGATAAGGTGGTTCCAGATAAAACCCCACTTTTATTAACCGTAATAAATCTGACAGATGTGCTAGGTCACATATGGTCCTTATGTAGACTTTAGCATGGATTTGGAGATTAAGAGTTTAATAATATGCATTTACAGCTAATATTTCTCATTTAAGAGTCTTGAAAACATTAAGACTTGCAGAAAGGCTATTTAATTAATGCTAATTGAAGAACACATTAAATCCCAGAGATAAGCCCAGGAAATGTCCAACATTGCCACATTTACTTTATGCAATGTTTTGAACAGGGGAAGAGAAAACTATGTATTGTAGGCATAACTGATGAAAAGCTATCTTAGTGTAGTCTTACAAGATAATAGACTTAGGAAAAGAGATCGGAAAAGAGAAGGGAAGGAGATTCCAGTTTAAGCAGCATCCTCAAAATAGATATAAATTCAAAAGATTCTTCAAGACAAGCCAGCCTTGAAAACAGGAGATGCTAACATGCCAGGTCTGCCTCATGTCAACCAAGTCACTGGAGGAGGTATGGAAGAAGTTTACAGGTAACATGATTCAAGACTACGTTAACTGTTTTCTAGTTTTGTAATTAAGAACCTAATTTTTCTTTTTGGTAGAATAAAACTTCTGATTTTCTTGTTAATTGGTTGTGGTGTTTAAAATGAGCTCAGGCATTTCTGAAAAATCAGAAGTTCTTCTTGCTCTGGGAACCCAAACAAACTGGTATTGTTGTCAAACCCTTTAGGTGCCTGAGGACTCAGAAAAGTTTGGCAATCTCAGAAAATGTATCTAGTTCCATGCCAAATTGTGTCTGGATATGACCACCAAAAGCCAGATTTTAAAATGAAGCTCTGAGTAAACATAAACTATTCTTACCTCTGGCAAAGGCGAGCAGCTGACATCTTCGGGAAAACTCATATTATGGTATGCTTCTTTGTTCTTGTTATGGTCAATTGTGCAGGTCAAAGTATAAACTCATGCAAAAAATTTGAGGTTACTGTTGTCAAAGTGTGGTCTTCAGCTTGATTCAGAAATGTTTTGTGGACTTCTTTGTCAATTTCTCTTTCTCCTAACATTAATTTTGAACAATCTTATTTCATGTGATCATTACAAACAATTTCACAGTAGTGTTTGTATGATGCCACTAAATGAAGTCTCATTAAATAAATAAGAGTTCTCATTTTTCAGGTAGGAAGTACAAAACTTCTGGATGTATTTTAATGCTTGGTTACAATTTGTTTGTTGCATCTATTTCATTCACATAATGCTGAAGAAATAAGTCTTCAAAGAAGACTTCATACTAGATTTCCAAAATAAGTGGGTAGTAAAAACATACAAGTGATATATACACACTCAGTAAATATAAGAATTTTCTGAGATTATGACCTCTCAGTTTTATGCTTCACAGTGAAGTCTGATCTGAGTTGCCCAGCTGCAACTGTCAAAGTTGCTCCGCTAACATCAAGAAGAATTAGGTCCTTTTATTCCTAGTGCACAATGAATATTGCATACAGAAGACAGACTGTGCATATGCAGATTGTAAAGCAAAAGGTTTTAAAAATGAAAATAGCATCTTAAACTGGCAGTGTTTGAATCCTAGCAAACAAAAGGAAAAAGAGGCCAAATTTTATTAAGTTTGGAACTACTTAGTGAATTTTTAGGGACAGATGACACAAGAAAATGTTGTCTGTTTAACTCATGAAGTCATGACTCACAGTTTCTCCTCAACCCACGCTGTTGTGTTGGCAACAAGTAGCTGCTTAACAATATCAAGGAAGCAAATGATGCAAAAGAAACAATTCTCTTACACTCCTTTCAGTAACAAAATAAGAAATCTATATAGCTAATACCTTTGCACACAGTCTGAGGATTTTATCTTAAATTAATCTTATTAGGTATCTTGGCAGCTATAAATTTCTACATGTTATGGAACGTACCTCAAAGATGCAGGTCAACCAGTGTCACAATCAAACTCTCTTCTGAAAAAGAAACTTCTCTGCTTTATAATCCATCATCCATTTCTTTCCACCTTTATTTTTTTCTTTGCATCTTCCCTTGTCTATATCTTTTTTTGCTCATGAAGAATGGTGCTTTGAAGTAAGAAAGTTATAAGCTGTAGACTGTGCAAATAAGTCTATGTCAAACATACTTCAAAGATTTACAATCTCTATCATTCAAGCGAATTGTTTTTTAGAGGTTTGACAGTAGAGTAGTTCTGCCCAAATGTTTTTCAAAGCACACTACTTTATTTTTTTTAATTATAATTTTTGACTTTTGGATAAATCTGCAATATTTGTGCTTAGGAAAGAAAACAGCAGAACAGCATGTTTTTCTAAATTCAGTATTTTGGTCAACACTAACTATTAGTCATACCAGTTCATATAGCTAGTATTCTTTCTTTCAGTCATTGAAACACAAATAGGAAGAAGTCTTACATTCCCCATTTATCTGCATTCCTTGTGTGGTCAGTTACATTGGTCTGAATAAGAAATAAATGTGCAGGACCACAGGGAGAGGTTCTTGGCTAACATCAGTCACATAGCACGGTGGTTTCAACACTGCTAAGGTAGTTTAGCCAAGTTAGACAACTGAGCCAGTGTGTATAAAATAATAGCCAGTTGCGGTCTAGGGAGAAAAAAAAAAAGCATATACAACTGACTTGGGCCTGCTGATTTTTTTGTCTGTGCTAGTTCACTACAACAACTGTAGAATATTTTCGCTTTCTTCTATGGCTGAACAAAAACTCCTCCTGGAAATCAATGTTAGAGGTCGAGCCCAATACCAGGCAAAAAGTCTTACATGGTTAAGATATCAGAGCAAGGTCTTCAGCTGGTGTGAACTGAAATACTTGGACATCCAAGAGAGTTATGTCAATTCAGACCATCTGAGGATGTGGAATATTGTGGAAGCACATGGATGGACTTCACAGCCCTTCTCCAGAACACCCCTCCGAATGAGTTACAGACTTCCTGCAGTCATTCAGCAGGTGAAACAATTATGCAGGTAACGAATTGAAAATGGCTGTTTCCTTAATGCTATCCAGCCTTTAAAAACATGTCATTTATGTTTTCATGAAAATAAATGAGCTAAGTCTAACATGTTGCCCTACCTTTACTTTCGTTGGATAACAATTAGATGAAATGTAATTATCAGCTAGCATGACTACAACTTGGAGAATTTTACAAAACTGATTTGGGAGGGAAAAGGCTATGTGGGGGTTCGTGAGGGGTGTGTGTATGTACATATACCTCTGCCTGCTGGAAAATGTGAGACCAGGCTTCTCTGGTAGCAAGAAAGTTGTGAGTTAATTCTTTCTGATTTGAACTTTGGGCAAGTTTTATTTAGCATATGAGTATGTGATATTCCAAAGGGTCATTACCTTATCACAGGGTTTTGTAGGTTTGCGGGTTTTTTTAATGTTATTAGGTAGCCACTTTGAGATACTATCAGGTCTTGGCAAGAGCTAAAACACAGGTTCTTCTCTTGATTATGTGGAAATACAGCGTTTCATGCTTATAACCTTCTATCTTACTTTTTTCTTTCCTTCATGTTTTCTTCAGTAGATTTTCTCCATGCCAGTAACTATAGTCCAAGTTTGCCAAATGATTATTCCTGTCTGGTTTGCTTCTCCAGTTATTGACTTTCTTGGGTGGAGTTCACTGTCTGTCTGGACAGATCCATTTAAATCTGACTCTTATTTCAAGAGTCACATGATAAAAGGTAAGAAAATTAAAAACAGTCTGTAGAAAAGACACATGGAAGAATGGATGTAATATTTTTAAGTCCCTTTCCTACTTTTTGACAGTTGTGGTTTGTGGACAGATACTGATTTACAAAGAGGAAGCTGTTCTGACATGCTGCCTTTCCTTCTTTTCCCATCTGCTAAACTGCATTTTCAAGACACTAAATCTGTGTGAATCTTTCAAATTACAACAAAATAAGAAAAAATTGTCAAAATTTTATTTTTCTTTCTAAAATGGCAGCTATTTTCCAAAAGTCAAAGTTGGATTTTAAAAGGTTTTAGTGTATATGTATTGTCTTACTTTCCACTTCCCAATATAAATTTCCTTTGTCTTAATTTCTACCTGCAACTCTAGAAAACATGGTTTCCCAATACAAACATTCACAGTTTTTCTAGTGCCTGCAAAATGTGATGCAATTGTAATTGAAAGGCAGCATAGCTCATACATGGGAAGGTGAGGGTAAATATGTTCCCTAAGATTAGTGGAAAGAGATATAGTTACAATTGGTCTCATTAGCCTGACTTATCAAGGTTCTCAAGCAGATGAGACTTCTTAGTAGGAGAGGAAACAGAGCCAGAAGTTACATCATGAGCTTGTTCAGAACTGGACTCAGTTCATGCTTGATCGCTGGCTTTTTGTGAGCCACCAAGAAAGCAGATGCCCCCCTCCTAAATTAAGAAAATACCCTGTCCTTACCTTACAAAACTGTTGTGAGGGTCATGCAGGGGAAGCTATGAGGTCTGACACCACATTGGTAAGGGCAGCCATGCAATAGATGGTGCTATTCCCACTTCAGAACCTGTGTGACCTGGTGTCTGTCAAGCTGCAGGTCATGCGCTGGGGATGTCTTGATATTTTTTTTTTTCTCCTATGATGTTCACACAAAGAGCAGGATTATTAAATCATTTCCCCCACCTTCCTCAAGTATTATTCAGCTTCTCTGCTTTGGGTTTTTTTATTTGTTCCCATAATATTATCTCTCCTTACAGCAGTTTTCTTCTACTAAATCAGGTCATTATTCATCTCACTCTCCACACATTGCCCTCTCTCCCTAGAGCAAGTAGAAGAGGCTCATTCATTCCATTCAAGCATGGAAAAAACATTTTCAAAATGCTAGTCCTAACTGCTACGTCTTGGAATCAGCTTAATAATTTGAATCAAATCATTTGTTCAGAAGACAAAAGAACCAGAAAAGAGGATAATGGATTATCCACCGTCATTTCTCATCTGGAAGTTATCTAAAGGCTGCTTTGATAAGTAGAGTGAGAATCGGTGGTGTGACTAATGTAGCATCATTATATTGCTATAACCTGTAAAACACAGAGAAACTAGGATCATAAGAAATACTGTTACAGAGCATCCAAACTGGATAACAACGATGAAGGAAACTCAGGCATCTCATCCACTATATATGTTGCATTGATATAAAAAATGATTTTTCTAGTAGGAGTGAGGTGTTAGAAGTCCTTACACAAAACAGCTTCCTGTTGATGAGGAGAGAGTTAGATGTTTTTAGCATGGCATAAGAGATTAATTAGGTGAATATAGACATACACATATTCAGAGAGAAATCTTATTACTTAGTTGTCTTGTGGTAACTATAATAATATGTACACATGTCAAAAAATATAGTTACCACCCTTTAACAACAGAGATAAGCAGAGTAACGTGCTGTCCTGAGCACTGCTGATGGCTGCCTGTAAGGAAGCAACTCCACTGGCCGACCATTTCCTGGACAATTACAACAGGAATCTTGGTTTGCCTTTAATGCTACTCTCCAATCCGCTTGCAATACTTTAAGTAGCTCTTAAAGACCTCCCTGTACTAAAAAAAGTTTAGTATTTCCAGTAATTTGTCAGACAAAGTATTTGCCAAAAGCTTAACAAGGATTTTGGCACCATCCTTGTCTTCTTCCTTCTGGTTGAAGAAACTATGATGAACAATAACAGATATTTAACTCAGAATTGCCCTAAAGGACAGAATATTTATTAATGTGTCCTATTTGCTCTAGGCACTTTGTATTTTCTTTCCCCATTGTACATTGCTCCATCTGAAACATCCACATCTCTCATGACCCTCTCAAAATCTTTGCAATACAGAGAGGAGAATGTGGGTATTCACGAGAAGTGTCTCATGGATTTTGTGTTCCTGCATGTGGTAAATTGTTTTTGCCCTAAAATCAGTCATTGTTCTTAAAGACTCTGATAGTGGTTACTTAAGAACAAGAAATGTAAGTTTATGCATAAAAATCCAGGAAATAGATTGCAGTAATAAGCTCCAGGAAATATTCATGGGCAAGAGGGCCAACAGAAGTTAAGCAGCGACCCTGAAGTAATAGTACATTACGGTTTTCAACTCCAATATACTGAGTACAAAGAAACAAATTGATTTTTTTAAAGCTTTGAAAATTAAACCAACCACAGTAAAAGTGTTTTACTACACATCAGCAAAAAAATGTAAAACCTGCCATAAAAGCTGTTCAAGTAAAAACAAATGTCACCACAGACACAGAAGGCAAGATTCTGCTCCTCTTAATTCAGGTGATGCCTCCCTAGGGCCTTCATTCCCTAATGGCCTAATTCCCAATTGCTATGGCTGACGGCAGAATTTGGCCTAGCCCTGGGGACTGGTGCAGTGTGACAGTACAGCGTTGTCTTTCTTTTGGAAAAGAGGAAGATGAAGAAAGAGTTCTGAGAAGAAATAGAGGAAAAAATGAATCAAACATTTTCTTCTTAAAAAAAATAAAATTAAAAGCCCCATTTCAATCTAATCATACTTTTTTTTAATCTCAGGATAGAGTGCCAAAAGCCAACATCCATGTCTAAGGCATGTCCCATAGTGTCTGCTCAGCAGCCCTTCACTACCCCTACATACAGCATGTATCACGTACCTCTGTGTAACATAAAACTGAGGATGATGAGTCCTGCATTATCACTCCTTTAGTCTCAGAGCAACCATTTCCCCTTTTGCAGAGAAATCCAGACTCAAGTTCAGCCTCTTTTGCAGGCTGCAACCTGTGTTAGCCTGCAGATACCTCCTGCCGTGGGCAAAGCCCCTCTCCCCACCAGACTGCTCCAGCCACTCCAGAGGCACCTGCAGTATCTTCATCCATCACCTTTGCACAAGCTGATTTGCAGTCTTTTATAGAAGCTGCTCCTCATTAGCTGCTTGGTGGGGGAGTAAGGGGGAAGAAGGGGGAGGAGAGCGGATTGGGGTGTTATTAACCCTTCCCAGGTGACTGCTGCAGTATGAAGTGTATATTCTTCATCATGGTCTTTGGTAGTTCCAGCTGGTGTGACTGGGGGAAGAAGTTTCTAATTGTCAGGTAAGAGCAGGCTGAAAAGTTATACCATTTCAATTATAATATGCATAAAGCCCTACCTGTGGCTGAAAATATTAAGGTAGCAGGAACAGAGATCTTGAAGAGACATCATGTGATTGACCTGCATTGGTACTGGTCTCAGTAGTCATTTCTTGAAATCAGATGTAACCATCTTCCTACATTTGCAGCTCACAAAGAAATGCATGACTTTCAGGGAGAATGGTGTCATAAAGATATTTGTTGAAGAAAATCTCAACTATCAATTTTTTTTGACCATTGCTCAGATATATCAATGATAAAAGATCTCATTCTACTTTGTGATTGATTGCTGTGGTTATGAAAACAAAGCAATTTCCACAGATCTTGGCTCTGAATTGATCATGTATTAAAAAAGCTGTCAGGAAAGTAATTGCATTTTAAAATGTATAAAGCATGTGCACATTTGTGTTTATCTCTGTGAGTTCTTATGTGTGTATATTCTAAGTTTAGAAACAGAACAAGAAGAAAATATTTGTCAATGAGACAAATCATCTTTATTCTGGGTACATGGAGACACATTTTGGTTTTAATAAGGACCCAAAATGTACCATTTGGGGGGAACTATATAATAGAAAACCTATGCTGAACATTGTTCCTTATACAGTAACATGTAATTAGATTCCAATCCCTTCCCTCCCTTTTGTTAAATAATGTACAGCACAAGAAAAAAAAAATAAAATGCCTGGATACTCAGGACTGAAGGTGAATAAAGGTATCTTTTAGATACTGTAATAAAATCTTCTGTTAGAAATATTGCTAGCACAGTATCTCAAATTGCATTTTTAAAATATATATCCAGATGCCAAATATAGTCTTGTCTGCTCTCAGGATAGACATATCTTTAATCTCTGCAGACACAAATAAGCACTCCAGAATTTGGTTGAATTAACCCTGCATAGTAAGGCACTCTGCACATCCAGTCTTTGCTAATGGGAAAAGTATAAATGAGTATACATTGTGTTGTCTGGATTTGCATTTCCAGATGGCAGCATCCATCCAGATGGTAACACAGGCTACTTGTTATTTATTCTAGCAACAAAGACGCCTGCACCTTTAAGTTTCAAAGCTTTTGGGAAAAAAAAAAATCCTTTGTCATTTATTACTACTAAGCTAAATCTTTGTTCATTTGTATCTGTTGATGATGTTAGCTGAGGAGAGCAGTTTTATAAACTGTGAGAACCAAGGGGAAGTGATCTTTTACTGGTTTGGGTTCTTCAGCAGGCGCTGGGCTCAAAGGAGCCAGAGCAAAGCGCTGTGGTCACTGCTTCACCATATAGCACATACAGCACCTAATGCATCATCAGCTCCATCAGGACCCAAGACCGCTTGAAAAGACTGGTTTTTTTCCATGAGAGAAAAAGCTTGTCAACTACTAGTCTGGAAGATGGGGTGCCCTGATTCAACTCCTTGACCCCAGTGTGTTTCTTCTGTGGGCTTGGGCAAACCCCTGTGGTGCAGACTCGTAAGCAATGTCCCAGTGGACCAGGGTATGCAATGAGTGAGGCACCACTCTGGGGAAGGTGTGGGGGAAGTCACCAACAAAATTTCCCTATAAAGTAAACAAAGTAAGCTAGGTGCAGTGGAAGATGCTTCCCACCAGGCAGCACACTCAGGAGAAACAATCAAGCCAGCTGCTGAGAAATCCTGAGAAGAAAGCGGCACCTCCCTTCTCAGAGCTCTCTAACAACTTGGCCACATACTTACCTGCAAACCCAAATGGTAAAATTGGGGTTCATAGCATGAAAGCCCCTTCCTAGGGCTGATTTTGGATAAAAAGCTCATTCCCTTCAAATCTGTGATGAGGACTGGGTCTTGGAGTTTGGTCCCGGCTCATGAGAAGACGTGCATTTTCTTTCAAGGAATCAGTAATGAAAATATATGAAGCATAAGAACCAGAAATCAAGGCCCCTATGCAAGGATCTTGTTCTCTGGCAATGAATCTTGCATTCACTCTAAAAATGTGTGTTTGCAAGAGAATTTGTGGAGAGCGTCTATATCTTGCCCTTGGCTATGTACTTTTCTGAAAAAGTGTAGATATGGGTTTGACAGCTATTTTATTTTCCCTCTCACTTCTCACCAGGTAAATAACATAGTCTAGGAATCCATATCTCACTACTATGAGATAAGTGCACTAACCACTAGGTAATTGTCCTGCCCATATTTGTGAACATATATATTACCGCATGTTTGACCCTCATACAAGGGGATGTTCAGCATGCTCTGGTCACCAGACTGGTGAAGGGAGACTTTATGAATTAAGCAGGAGACTAAAGCTGTCACAGGTCTCAGGCAGGATTTTTGGCTTTGCTTGCTTGAATAAAGTCATCTGAATCCTTATGTTACGCTGCATACACGTAAATCCTTGCAGCTGGAGACGGGGGGGAGATCCAGACCTTGGACTCTGCCTCAGGTCACACGTTTAAACTGAAACTCAGCTGCTGACTGCCTACCAGACAGTTTTGTTAGAGATGGACCATTTAATGAGGATGAAGAAGCTTTTGGATATTCTGGTGACAGGGGCCATGAAAGTTTTTTAAATGGTTACAACATGTTTAAAAGTTAACACAGAATATCTGATTTTTTTCACCAAACTCCCTGACCGAGAGCCTGTAGCAGAGTGCAGGGATTAAAGTACGTTATTCACGGAAAATATCTGTATGGTCAGGTCCAGTAATTATTGATTCTCATTTCCATCTCTAAAACTAAAAAGGCTTAGCACAAATGTAACATTGTTTTCAAAACTGAAGAAGATTTAGCTTCTTTGGTAGCTGGGCATTTCTCCTCTTTGCTAGTTAAACAGTATCACATTTGCTTTCAGTGAGTGGGATGGGGGACAACCATGGATTGTTTAGTGGCTGTAGCTGTTTGGGAGCTGCTCTCGTTTCCCTCTCCACGCTGGGCTTGGGCTGAGCAGCAGCCCCACGTAAGCACCCTGCTTCTTCCTCTTGTGGGAGCAGAGGCTCAAGGATTCGATAGATGCAGCTCTGGGGCTGTGTTGAGGGAAGAGATCTCTGTGCATGAGGGCAAGGGATGGTTATGGGAAGGAAAAGAGGTGGAAGAGGGTTTCTGAGGCCAGTGAGGGTGCAAGAGGAGTCCTTTAGGGAAGCTGGAGAGCAGCATTTGTGGTGTTAGTTTTCATGAGGCATGCTATGACACAACAACTCAGGTAGTCCATGTTGACTCCCACATCCAAGGTGCACACGGAGTGCACACCAAGTGATAGGGGGCTGCTGGCTGAAGTGAGAAGGTTTAGGTGTGTGAGATGTATGAAGGTGAGGGTAACTATTGTGGAAAAGGAAAAAACTACTCAGTCTTGAAACATTTAAGAACTGCTGCTTTACCTGCTCAGACCTTTAGTGCTTAAGGCAGTTAAGAAGTAAATCACAGCAATGAAATTTAAGGATGTATTCCAGTAAGGCTTAAGCAAGTACTTCCAGCAGATACTTAAAAGTTAAATGTGTGCTTAAAAACTTCACTCAGTTTTCCCCTTGGACAGAATTAGTCTGAATTGATGAGGGAAAGGCTGTGGGTGTGGTCTACCTGGACTTCAGTAAGGCCTTTGACACCGTCTCCCACAGCATTCTCCTAGAGAAGCTGGCGGCTCACGGCTTAGACACTCTGCGCTGGGTCAAAAACTGGCTGGACGGCCGGGCCCAGGCCCATGTGGTGAGTGGAGTTACATCCAGTTGGCGGCCGGTCACGAGCGGTGTTCCCCAGGGCTCAGTACTGGGGCCGGTCTTGTTCAATATCTTTATCAATGAT
>NW_008794911.1:5639477-5642564 GCF_000699145.1 Aptenodytes forsteri
TGGTTTAGTGGGCATGGTGGTGTTGGGTCGATGGTTGGACTCGATGATCTTAGAGGTCTTTTCCAACCTCAATGATTCTGTGATTCTATGATTCTATGATTTACTGTAGTTACGTCTCTCGCTTCATAACTAAAACTTAACTTGTGCTTCCTACCATTTTATAGATGTTAAAGAGAAGCTGATAGGCACTCCAACTTTCAGGGGGTTTAGTTTGACTAGCCAATATTTATCTATTACTACTTAGAAAAAGCTAATTTATTATAAGAACAGTTCAGAATTTTGTATTTCTGAGAATGTATTTTAATATTTTGGCACTCTCATTACATAACATCTTTTGATACAAAATTAGTCCCACCTGAGAGTATCCATGATCATCCATGTCATGTAATCATCAAGTAAGATATGATGTATTTTCTAAACAGAGTTTTTGACAACTTGTAATAACCTTAATTACACAAAAAACTATGGCCATGTTTGTCTTAAACCATTTGCATAACCTTGATTTTGATGGGACTGCACTGGGATTACTGACGTGTTTAAAATGAAGAATGAGCTATATACTTTGTTGGAATGTGATTGAGGGAAGGATTAAGACAATTCATTGGCATCTTCGTGTTAGTCTCAGAACTATATACCTATTTTTTTTTGATCAACCACAAATATGTTGTGTAGAAGTACACATTGATTGAACGTGTAATTACACCTTGCACATAACTTCAGGATCTATTTCTGTTGTTTTTTAAGGGCTGTCATTAGTGTTTAACAGCAACAATGTGCAGTGTTACTTTCCATTGAAAAATTATATAGAAAATGTTATGTCATAACAAAAAGATTAACAGAAAATAACTTTAAATAAATATTAGTCAAACAATATTTCTTTTCATTAGGCTACCCCTTAAAACCACATTTAACACACACCCCTAAATATAATGTGAAATACATATTTTGTAAAATGTTTATGTATAATACATACAATGTATAAATGTAAACAAGAACAGAAGATAGTTATATATTATGCATGTATGAAAATTAAAATCAGCTCCTCTACAATTTAGATTCTGAAGACATTGCTAAAGGAAAGATTTTCACAGGTAGCTGTTAAACATATACAGATAGAATATATCCTATAAAGCATCGCCTAAATTTTGCTACTGGACAAGGTGTCTTTAGCAGTAGTGAGGGGGGTTTCCTCCTTTTTAAATTTAATCATGATTGTTAAGGTTAAAAGTTCCCAATGTGCAATACACTGTTTGCCATTGTTCTGTTGGATTGGAAGTTACAGCAATTTGACTGGTATGTCTATTAATCTGTTTTTTCCCTTAGCTATTGAAAGCAAGAATTGTTGTGTCTGTACTGCAGCTGAAGTGGTTTTGCAATTGAAAACTTGCACGTTTGCTTTCTGCTTACACAATGATCTATTTTGATACGGAGTTCTGTTGACTGCTGCATAAAGTAGCAAGTGCTATCACCAAAAAAGTACAGCTTTACTAGAATAGCAATACTTCTTTGTTAAATAGAAAAGACTGTCTGTGTGATTTACAGTGCTGGCAGTGTATTAAATGTGTCACGTGGGTGTCAGAGAAGGACAAAATATCTTCTGATATACAGGCTCCTGCTGTAAGTCTGTTCTTGGTCCTATGTAACATATTTACTATTTTAACATAATGTAAGTGGAAAAGTGGTATGATGTACTTTTGTGGTGCATTGCAGTTCTGTAGTTAATAATTTCATAATATAAAATAGACATACCAATATGATGTAAGTGGAAAAGTGGTGTATGATGTATTTGTGGTGCATTGCAGTTCTGTAGTTAATAATTTCATAATATAAAATAGACATACCAATATGTTCTCAGTATTCAAATATTGTAGGTCAGAATGCGTCATGAAATGCGAAGCCAAGTAGAGAAAAAAGGTTAAATGAAAAAGGATTTCTCTTAAGTAAGTAAGTAGATGATTTCTTCTGTTTTCTCAAATGTTTCTCAAGGAATTTAAATTTATTAGTTAAAACACCCATTGAACAAATTTTTATGTAGTATAGTATTGTAGATCTCTGGAATGCTGCTGGCCCTTTGGGAATGCGTCATGAAATGCGAAGCCAAGTAGAGAAAAAAGGTTAAATGAAAAAGGATTTCTCTTAAGTAAGTAAGTAGATGATTTCTTCTGTTTTCTCAAATGTTTCTCAAGGAATTTAAATTTATTAGTTAAAACACCCATTGAACAAATTTTTATGTAGTATAGTATTGTAGATCTCTGGAATGCTGCTGGCCCTTTGGGCATACTTTCACATAGATGAGGCCATTTTAAAAGATTAAAGCCAAAACCAAAACAATCTGCCCCCATTCCTGCCTCTGCAAACCATCTCTCCCAACAGCAACCAAGCAACCAACCAGTCTTTTATTTTGCTGGCTACATTTCTCCACAAAGTCACCTGAGGGTCTCCAATGGCAACCCCACTTGAGATATACCTATATATATCTCTCTCTCTCCCCAAAAGAGAGTGAATTGGGACATTTATGATATGCAGAATGAGTAAACTACACACTGCAGAGATCCTTGTAATTTTCATCTATGTGAACGAAGACCTTTTTATTCAGGAAAGAAGAATCTGCTAAGTATATAATTTCGGACATCTTTTAATCCTAAATTAAAATTTATGGAAGGTTTGAGTGTACCCACTTAAAAAACAATCAATCAAACAAAAAATAACGCCCTCCATCTTCTGTGGTTCTAAAGAAGATACCACTTTCATATGCCATATTGATAGATTATTAACATGTTTGTAAAAAGTACTCAGAGTTGCAAATTCTTCACTCCATTATGTTCTTACCATTGGACAAACAAAAGGCCTATAGTCAATAATTACGCTATCTGAACACCAAGCATGCATCCAACTTTGTGGAATGACTATGTAAAAATGTCACCATTGGCAGTGCTTCTTAGCCCAGCACTTTGTCAGCACTTCCAGAACTGCTTGTTTTGCACCATTGTCCAGGTTCGTTGCTTTTTCCCCATGTTTTACCAGATGCTGTGCTGCTGGTGCTTGCTCGTTTTGTCTGGAGTAGAGTTAATTTTCTTCATAGTAGCT
>NW_008794911.1:5642677-5650252 GCF_000699145.1 Aptenodytes forsteri
GACGTCATGCTCAGCATATAAAGCTGGGGGAAGAAGAAGGAAGGGGGGGACAATCGGAGTGAAGGCGTTTGTCTTCCCAAGTAACCATTACGCGTGATGGAGCCCTGCTTTCCTGGAGATGGCTGAACACCTGCCTGCCGATGGGAAGGAGTGAATGAATTCCTTGTTTTGCTTTGGTTGCGTGTGCAGCTTTTGCTTTATCTATTAAACTGTCTTCATCTCAACCCACGAGTTTTCTCATTTTTTGTCTTCCGATTCTCTCCCCCATCCCACCGGGGGGGAGTGAGCGAGCAGCTGTGTGGTGCTTAGTTGCTGGCTTGTGTTTAACCACAACATGGTGGTAGCAATGGTCTTTCAATGGGACTCAAAGTCTTTGAACATCGTCGAGATGACATTGAAGCCTAAGATTTTCTTTGACTAGAATAGATAAAAATTATACCTAATACTGTTAACTAGGCATGGCTGGTTTATAGGCAAATGTTCCTAGTTACTGAGGCAGAGCAAAATGCTAACGTAACTGGTAGAAATTAAAGTGATAGATGAGCTCCAGAACCATGTCACTTGAAAGGGAAAATTAGTGTATTGCTCATATTGCAAATTCAAATTGAAACAACAAAAACTCCACAACAAACTTGTCTTTCTTATTGTTATACTGTTACTTTACTTTGTGTTGTGTCAGATGGAAGAGCATTATTTGTCTGAAATGGACTCTCCCCCTCCACCACGTGCCTTGTGTTTCTTCCCAGAGCTGTACCCTCTCAAACATCAGGCAGTGCACAGCACTCATTGCACTCATGGTGTCACAATATAGCATAGGGTAATGGAGAAGAACAATAATGCTTCAAATGTGTGTGATGGTATGTTCTAGGTACAGTTCCTATAACATGGTTTTGAACCATCTGAAAATTATTTGATCTAATGATGCAAGTCTCTTCTATGAGAAATGCCAATGGGACAAGGATAAACTAAAATATAAGTGATTATTTAAAACATTGAAACCAAGGTGCCTGAAGTTAGGACTTTCAATCCAAATTTTGGCTGTTAAATAAGAGTTTCCTAGTGTGTCTGGAATTTCTTGAGGTCCCTGGACTGCAGTTCCCATTGGCTTCAGTGAGATTTATAGGCAACTGAAACTCTTGAAAATCAGGTGACATTATTCATGATAATCAGCGTAGTAGTGCCTGAGGACCAAGAAAGCCTTGAGGAATTTGCAATTGGATATATAAGTTAGAGGCAGTATAGAGGATAAGTATAGAGGATGTATAACTTTACCAGCATGATTGAAACAAATAGCATACTTGTTAAAAAATCCATTTCCCTTTCACGTAGGAGAGAGAGTAAGTGATGGGTTGAATGATCAGTAAAAAAGGATAGGAAAGAGGATAAAAAGGCAGATATGAAGATTGAAAGGCTGAAAAAGATGGAAAGATTGAAAGTTGAAATAAACAGCCCATTGGCACAGGAAAAGAAAAGACCAGCCAAAAGCATAGACAGTTCTCTGAAGGTGCAGAGGTCCAGAGATGTACCTGTGCTACTTGCCTTTCCTCATGGCAGCTTGCATATGTATATGTGTATAGATATATGATTAATTGGTGTCAGGTTAAACAATAGAATGCAAGCTTAACTTAATTTAAAATAACACATATGTGCAACTTGATTAATCAGTACCATGGTAAAAGAAATCAAAGCTGTCTGTGTGACCCCTTCAGTGAGAGATTTTATATTTTCTCTTGTAAGACTCTATGTAAATAATCATATTTGCAAATTATCTTTTCAGTTTGAGATAAAAAGCTGTACAACAGTCTGAGATCTCTGTATGGTATGCACTGGGTACCACTTACGTTTTAGTTTCTTTTCCAGAGAGCTTTGAAGGAATGTATGAGGTGGTGAGTGAGTTTAATTGCTGTTTATAGGAGGATGACAAGCTAAATATAGGGAGTGAGCCCACATGTCCCTACTTATAGGCAACTTTTTATGCAGCAAGTTTCTACTGGAACAACAGTCTGAGATCTCTGTATGGTATGCACTGGGTACCACTTACGTTTTAGTTTCTTTTCCAGAGAGCTTTGAAGGAATGTATGAGGTGGTGAGTGAGTTTAATTGCTGTTTATAGGAGGATGACAAGCTAAATATAGGGAGTGAGCCCACATGTCCCTACTTATAGGCAACTTTTTATGCAGCAAGTTTCTACTGGAGATTTTTTCAAGAATTCCCACCACTA
Source organism: Aptenodytes forsteri (assembly GCF_000699145.1). Classification (NCBI taxonomy): domain Eukaryota; kingdom Metazoa; phylum Chordata; class Aves; order Sphenisciformes; family Spheniscidae; genus Aptenodytes; species Aptenodytes forsteri. Next base: position 5,644,899 of record NW_008794911.1, read on the forward strand.
TTACAAAACAGATTTTTTGGTCTGAATTATTTTGGGGTTTTTTTTCCTCTTCCAGTTAAATGCCTTAAGAATTTTCTTAGGATAATTTACAGTGAACTTAAAGAAGGAGCATGTTAGTTTATTCTTTGATTTTTATCTGTAAGCAGGAAATAGGCCACAAACAGGATACAAATGTGAAAATAAAAAAGCTGATCCCTAGGTACCTTAGTATGTTGAATATTTACTGAGATTAATTCTGTCCCTTGCTTCTCACCATTCTACCCCGTACATATTCCAAGACAGTTTTGTTGAAGTTGAACTGAGTAGGGTTTTCCATGTATCTACTTTTTGGTAGAAAAGTTAGTGTGAAATACAAAGCCGTACAAACAGGGAAATAAAATGAGAGTAAATCCAAATGTATCAATGCTGCCTTTCAAAACTGTCACCTGTGAGAAACAGATCTTCAAGTGAAGGTTCACAAAGCTAGTAAAATAGGTAGATTTTAGAGTGGTTTAAAGTAGCAGCTGAAGTGTTGCTAAAATGCAGCAACAACACTCCTTTAAAAGTTGCCTCGATTGGTTAACATACGCAAAGGAAGTTATTAAGAATTATCAGAACTTTTCAACTTGAGCATCCTTTGGCCACTGAATTTTCTCAAGGGTGTCCAGAGAAGACTAAGACAGCTGAACAGAAACTGCAGAGTAATTTAATCCTTTTTATCTTCCGGATATTCTAGATTGGTGTAGGAGTAGATATCTAAGCGTGTATTCCTAGGAGTATATTCTTTTATCCTTTTGATTTGGTTTGTGTCAGTAGCAATTTTGCATATAAGCTCAGGGCAGAGCATAACCCTGAGAGTCCTACTTACCTCCTTGAGTTAATTTATTACATGATTAATAATGTTGTTACAATGAACACAGCCCCTTTTTACAAAAAGCAGCAAATCATTATTAATTCCCTGACAACACTTTACGTGAATCATGTTGAATACTTTAACTACTAAGGTAGCTGTAATACACAGTTTCATTGGAGACCAATTGTAATGTAGTGCTTATTAATGTCCACTTCTGGCTAACATGTCCATGTGAATACCAAATAGACTACTAACGTTAATGCTCTTGACATAGCACATTTCTAAAGTAACTATAAGTTAGTGCTCAGTCAATTGGAAAAGTAGAATACCCACCCTCCCCTGTAGTTGATAACTTTTTCTGGCTTCATCCTGTTGCCTAAACATTTCCCTGAACTTGACCAGCTTTTCTCCAAAGCATAATAATTTGGCATTGTTCATAAATAAAAGGACAAATGAACTCTTTTTATGAAGAAATGGTCAACAGGAGAGATACACATTTAAAAATTCATTGAACTATCAGAATGGAAATTTCTTTCTAGTAGTTAGAACCAATGTTGGGAGACATATTTTAGCTTGTGATACATGGAGGGCCAGAGGACTGCAAGAAATTAATTGTTACATCACAAGCTACTCTAGTTTAGCTACTACACCCCATTCTCACCACTTGAACACTCAGGTCAAGCTTTATGTTTTTGGATCCTCTTCTAGGCTGAACACTATGTTGCTCTTCGGCCATATTAAGATGAGGGCAAAAAAAATGTGATTATATAATAGAACGGTAAATATGCTGTAAATTCCTGGTGTGATTAAGGTTATTTTTTGATCAATTCCCTTCTCCCCACCTTTAAGATTCACCTTGAGTGTCCTCATAAAAGTAAAATGCAAACCCACCCAGACTAATATGCTCTACACTTTACCATATCTTAGTTGTCACATATTAAATATCCTGTGGAAAAGCACACCTATTTTTTTGAGCATGGAATATGTCCCTAAGAATTATTATAGCTGCAGATGGTGAATTAAAATCCAAATACGAATATTAACTTGCTTGGCATTTTTGAAGATCTGTGGTTGGCTGCTGCAGGAACATATACATTATGGCCACCCTTCTTGTCAGCTGCATACCTGCTTTCAAATAAAAAGGGGCTACAATATAAGAGTTACAGGCAATGAAGTGGTAACAGTGTAGGAACAGTTTGGAATGATGTTACTACACATGTTCTTAGTACTGTCCCTCCTTCCTTTGCTGCATTTTTTACTTCTTCATCCCCACACAGTGCCTTGAAAATAAATGACTGTTTTTAAGTCCTTGGCAGAGAAGAATCCTGTTGCATGTCAGGTGCCTGACTTCTCACATCCTGTAATCTACATGGAACAATACAGCCCTCAATAGATTTTTCTACTTAGGTGTTTATGAACTTCCATTTTTGTTAACTTATATATGAATTCTCCCCACCTACTTCTCCCTCTCTTCCCCCACACAAACTGAAAATGAAAGACAGAAGATGTCAGGTTTTGACAGGTGCATTACTGCATGTTATATGTACACATTAAGCTCTTTTTGTCTGATTTGTACAGAAAGAGTTCTGGAAAAAGTCTGTGTATAAGAAAGCATTTGTATGTATACTTGTAAGGAGGATTATCCAGTGAGAATCTCCATATTACATACATAAATTAATGAAATTTGGAGTTAATTAAGACAGTATGAATGGGATTCATATTATTAAATCTGGACATCTCCATTGCAGACATCATGTCTAGACTGTCTTTACAGTCAACAGAAAGAATTAGGAGCTGCTAGAATTCCATTTACTGCACTCTAGGGTAGGCATCTAACTGAGGACAAGATTAATTGAACCCTTGCCAACTTAATGGCTACTAAGAGTGGGAATTTTTTAGGTGGCTCTGGTGTTCATACATGGGAACAAGTCTAATTAAAATGTAGCAGATCAGATCAAAGCTCTAACTAACCCAAGAGCCTATCGCCAGCTGTGTCAGATACAGAAACAGGTCATGAAAAAAGTCAATAGCTGTGCCTGAGGCCTCAGCCACAGCTGAGCAAATAACAAAGAAACTATAAGGGGGAGCTGAGGATACCCTTGGCTTCAGAATGATCTCAGCAAACATATGTCTGCATGGCACAAGCTGGAGACAGAACTGAATAAGGACAATGTTGTCAAGGAGGAACTGGGTGCCACCAACACCATGGAATCATAGAATTACAAGAACATCAGAAAGGACTTCTGGATGTCATGTAACCCATCCTCCAGCTCAAAGCCAGAATAACTTCAAAATTAGATCATGTGGTTGATCAATTTTATCATCTTCATGCTGATCAGGTTTTTGCTGGTGAAACAGGGCAAGGATGAGAGAAAGCTGCCATCAGCAAGCACCTGGACTATATCCATGGAGATCTCAATTGTGATGGCCAGCAGATGCAGGAATATGTGGAGATATGGGGCAGCAAAACAAAGCACTGGTACAGCTGCAAAAGTGCAACCAATGAGCCCAAAGGGAAGCTCTGAGCAAGGACTGAGCCCCCTTGTATTGGCAAAGAGGAGGGTGCGCAGCCATATGTTGTACATAAAGATTTTTAAGAAGATAAGATCCTTCCTCCCTTGCCCACCTCTTCCAAAATCGCAGCGTAGTGGCCAATGGCAGATGTCAGGGCAAGTATTGGAACAAGCTGCAAATACAATGACCCTCTCTAAGATAAGGATCTGGCTATCTGTGTGTGAAACATGGTTGTTGATACGTATTGGAACTATGTTTTGTTTTGAAAAACAGATTAGCCAAAAGAGTGCTTGCACTCTTTATGATTGTGAGATTTTGGGAGCTGAACAACTATGAAAAGGGGATATTGACCACACTGCAGGTGGTATTAGGTTTTGTTAAAAGTTTTGTCTTGTAATTTATTTCTGCTGTTACCTTGGATCGTTAATGTACAAACATGTTTAAACTAGATTAAGCACAGTATTCATTATCTGTATAGAGTATCCAACTTCCAATTTATTCCCAGAAAACAGGCTACTTGGAAATAATTCATTTTTACTTCTTAGAATTTATGACAATAACAGCATAAGCTTACAGAGGGTATTTAGTCAAGGGCTATTATTAATTTGGAGAAGTAAGAAATCTATGTAGAAAGATTTAACAATATTTTGTTAAATATTGTTAAATTCTTTGGAATTTGAAATTGAAACTGTGGCAAGGAATATGAATTTTACTGCTCTGGTTCAAAGTACTGAAAAGTTTCAAAAAAATGAAAAAAAAAGTATAATTTTTATTTTAAATCTTTCAGTCCGGGGCTGTTGTTAGTCAGCTGTTAGGCAAGAGAAAATAACCATACAGTGAATATAAGTGAATCTTTAGTTCTTGGTGAAATAACAATAGTAAAAAATGACTGTAGTTCAGGAAGATGAAAAATCTGAATTTTAACACTTTCTTTAAAAATATTTTAACAATTATAATAATGGAAAATTATTTTGGTGAAAGGCTTACCTTGCTTCAGAGATACTCCAAAAGAGTCCCAGTTATCTCAAGAAATAGCTACTGATGAGAAATATGATATTTTTTGAATTCTTTTACAATAATTCTTTATAATCATATGCTTCTATTTAGGATGTTAAAATATGAGTACCATCAATAGTAAAATAAATATGTTTTGTTTCATAAGGGAGAATGTGATAAAATTCTACCGTTACTAATTTTATCCTTTTCGTTATTGCAATTTTTTACAGATATACAGAGTGTGACACAGTTCTTGGAGATTTAAGGACTATAGCATAACCAGCATTTCAGTGTTTAACGAAATTCTGAAAGCAGTGCCAGTCTATTGCAGAATAAATGAGAATTTGACTACATGGGCTTGACCTTGTAGGAATGTTCAATGCCTGTTTATAACGTGGATATCAATCATCTCACGCAGATTTATCAAAATACCAGAATTCAGGAGCTGGAGGCACTTGGCACTTTTATGGATCAAGTGTATTCTCTGTGTCTCAACTTAACAAGTACAAGTAGAGTAAGCAAATTCTATGGTTCTGTCTTACTAATCTTGTTTCAGAAAGAAAACAGCATGTGTGATCCTCTTGTCACAGTTCCTTATTTAAAACCTCCATGAATAACATTTGGTAACTTCCAGCTAGAATCGGCATTAAGGCAGATGTGTGCACGAAAGATATGAAGCTCCGATCGGCTTCATTAAAGTAGCAGTGGGGCAGGAGACGGCCGTACAAATTCAGGGCACAGAGGAGAAGTTGCAGTGTGAGTTTATTACCTGTGCTGCCAACCGGCCAACCAGCCAAATGTACAGCAGCTGATTAGCACGTGTGTAGCTCTGGGCCAGGCAGCGATTGATGCTTCTTTTTAGGTTTGTAGTTAGGATACATGAAGGAAACAAGCTCAAGAGACAAAGTTTTTGGGTGGGCTATGGAAGCCTACAGAGGGTGGTAGCAAGGACAGGTAGCCTGGGAGAAATACAGAGAAATTGCTCGAGCAGCCAGGGATCAGGTTAGGAAAG
>NW_008794911.1:5651825-5667690 GCF_000699145.1 Aptenodytes forsteri
GAGTGGTGAAACACTGGCACAGGTTGCCCAGAGAGGTGGTGGATGCCCCATCCCTGGAACCATTCCAGGTCAGGTTGGACAGGGCTCTGAGCAACCTGATCTAGTTGAAGATGTCCCTGCCCACGGCAGGGGGGTTGGACTAGATGACCTTTAGAGGTCCCTTCCAACCCAAACTATTCTATGATTCTATGATAACTGATGATACTACAGGGGATTACAGAAGAGAGGGGAAAGGGAAATAGGAGGTTTTACAATGCAGCAGAGTGGCACTTATAAGTATATTGTCAGAAAGGTATGGAGAGAATAATGGACAAGCATGTATGGGAATCATGCGTTGTTACTTCTGCTACCCGTGAAACAACATGGCAGTCAGATAAGAAAACCTAAGTCAAAAAGTAGTTCCATGGCCCCAGGTAGAGAGCTATGGACTACTGTTATGCTATTAAGAAAAAGAGAAAGAAAAACTAAACAAACCAAAACAAAACCCAAAAACAAGCAGTCCTGTGCATGATGGAATGAAGCCAGGCATCAACGTGCTTTTCTGACTGGAGTCTCGAAAGTCTAATAAATGTCAAGCATTTCAGCTTTCTCTGAATGAAGGTATTGACAGAGATACTGTCTACTATTCAGATGTCTGTTTTTATGAAATTTGAAGGAGTTTAGTATCTTTGAAACTTGCCAATGGGTTTAAAAAGTAGGCTTAATTAGAAATACAGTAAGGGAGGAAAACACAAGCATAGCAGGAACACTTAAGCCTTCAAGCTAAAAATGACCACCATATAATTCAAGTGGGCATTATGGAAGATGACATAGCGTCAGGTTATTTGAAGTGTAAACACTATTACAAGCTATGCCTGGTATCACAGAGGATGACACTCAAAATCAGGAGGCAATCCAGAATTCCCCCTCTTTCTCATATGGTCGTGGGTTGACAAGTTTCAGCTGTGTGGGAGGCCAACCTATTCAGCAGAAATATGGTTTCCTGAACATGCTCGTTTCCACCCTCTGTCAACCACTAAGCTAAATATATCAGTAGCGCTGTGGTAAGCACTGTAGAGCTGACCAGAAGGGAATTTGGTCAGATATGGCTATCAAGGTTAATAATAAACATATTTTTTAAAAATAAGTGTACATACCGGTATGTCACATTGATGAATCACACGCTGAGCTGATATGCAAATCCATGATTCATGACCATCTTTGATTTAGCTCGATATGTTTCTAATTATACAAAGACATTTCTTTTGCTTCTGTCCCTTGGAACACTAAAATAGCCATTTAAAATCCCTTTCTAATGCAAAATTACAGAAATATTTAAGTCATCATTTCTCAAATAATAGACATAAAATTATGATTCCCAAACCTCAAGAATCTGGATTTGATTAAACATTTTATTAACATACTGGAATTTGGACTGTACAAATGTAAAATGAATTCATAGTAATAGTTACCAATCTCTTTCTGCTCCAACAGAAATGATGGAAGACTACATATATATATGTTTTACTTATGTATGGATTCCATTTTTAATATAAAGTTACTTTCTGAACATAATTATTTTAATAGAGTTATTCTGTGAAGAGTTATTCATTCATATTGCAAACGCTACAGTATCATGACATACTTTCAGATTTTAGAACAAATCTTCAGGCAAAGAGTTACAAGCAATATTGATCCTGTTTTATGTCTATTTTCAAGGAACTGCATAATTTCTCCATGTCTTCTGATGTTTCACCATAGAGAGGATTTGGAAAAGAAGTAGCATTCACATCTTCATTAAATGGATACTAAAAGAAAAAACATAGAATGAAATTTAAAAACCAAGTAATTCAATTAATTTGTTAGAATGGACATATGAATGGCTGTAGACTCATTACAGAAGTAAAATATGATGTTAAGTTCAAAGAAAACTATAAAATCTATAAAAATTTTAGACCGGATTTTCAGCTGATAAAAATCAGTATAGCTCCACCAAAACCATCATCCGCTACATACACCTGATCAAGTCATTTAACCTTCTGCATCCATTCCCACCTTTGTTTTACTTGTCTCCAGAGCTCTTGCTCTAACACATATATAGTAGTATTTTGGGAGAATCTGTGTACAATAGTGTAATTACAGTGGGTCACTAATTGTGGTACATGGTATTGTAATTTAAATGACTGGTTTTAATTTTCTTGAATGAGGAATGCATGAGAAAAGAGATAATATGAACTCTTCAGGTAAGGACTTCTGTAGTTCTAAACATTTTCTTCAGCATCTGCCTTACTGGAAAGTGTTGAACTACTGTACGGTGTAACAAGTAGCAACTGTAAGCAACATTAATGAAATTGCTATTATGAGGTCCTTGTCAGCCAATCCAACCCTGGTCATCTTTCTCGGATTTCCAGAGGTGCTAACATTATGAGTAGCAATATAACATTGACTTTAAGTGACATTTTTCCCTTTCCTCTGCAAATGAATGTTATTTAATAGCCCAACACATCTCCTACTTTAGAAGAGAAATGTGTTATTACATACCTCATGCCATGGAGAAACACTGATTTGAACAGCGGGTGAGGTGACATACCCAGGAGACTATAAAAAGAGAAAAACTGCTTCAGAATATTTTTAGTGAGCTGCAAATAATATTCCGAAAATATCCTTCCATGTGGCTGTCTGAGTAACACACTCTGTGGATCCAAAACTATGAGGCCATATAGGCAAGTGTGTGGCAACACTAGGCCCACATGGTTTTGGTGTTCAGAAAGGTCTGGGGAGAATTGTTCTTTCTTTACAAAACTTATAGACGCTGCAAGTGCGTAACTTGTGGATATTCAGCTGGAGATAAGAGCTGTTGCTCCTGTTTTACCATATCTTTTGACTGGTGATACACCATTCAGATTTAAGGCTCATCAGACTCAGAGAAAACTCATAACTCTTGTTTTCCCTTTTAAAAGAAGAATTAGTGAAAACACGTATTTTCCCAATCTTAAAGAAAATAGAGGAAAATCTGGTACAGCACTGGACTTCAACCATAGTGCCTGGGGCTGTCTTCTATGAAAATGTCTCTCCTGACACTGTGCTTCTGTTTTCCAACTTGCTATTAAATGAAGCCTGTCAGGAATCTATTTTAACTAAAATAAAAATGTCCTGATAAATTGGACATGATTGTGATGGGAATGTTTCCAACTCGGAGCTCTCACAAACCCCAACCTGTGAGTGAATTAATTTGATCTAATGTCTCTAAAATCAGGTGTAAGGAAGCTTTTATAGAAAGTAAATGGCATGTCATAGTTAATCCTATTCAAAGCTGCAGTAGAATCTTATATTACTGACTGTGGAATGGACAAGGAAGTTGTATTTTCTATTTCAAAACAAGCCTAGTTCTTTCAATGGTAATAAGGATAGTATCAAAATGAGGGAAGGAAGGATGTTTTAAACATTTTTTTTTTGCTCCTTTTACCTCCAAGGTGCTTTGTCTGTATTATTTTTAATGATAAACCAAATAACAGAGAGAGCTGCATTTTAAGTCAATCATATTTCTCAAACCTAAACCACAAATTTTAGCTACCACTGTAATTTGATAATTAAATCTTGCCTTGAAATCTTTTGTTGCAATATGTTCACTTTTAGATACATATTTTATTCACAAACTTCTTTGTTACTCTAGCAGTCTCTTAATTATGATCAACAAATAGTACTAGGGAAATGTGACTAAGTGTTTGTTTAGTGTCAAGGTGAATTTTACAGTGATGGGAATAGTAATGAACATTTAAGGTATTGGGAAGTGTTATAAACTATTTTATTAAAGCTAAGTGAGTGTGCAAAGGCAGCTTGGGTGCTGAATCATGCATTTTGTGTTTTTGTTGTTAGTCGTGCTTTTTTTTTGTTGGGTGTTTGCTTTATATTTTTTTTTTTCTAGAAGCAAAAGTAGACAAGTCCCAGTGAGCTTTTTCTTCTATATGTCTGGCTAAATATTTCATCCAAACCTCTTTTTTCTCAGATTCAGCAGCCCACAGTCAGTATTAGTTATAAACATCAGGATGTTCTCAAAACTGAGTTGATTTCAAATCTGCCTGTGTTTTGAAAATGCACTGGAACTGATCTGAATGATGCAGCAATTTTTAATTCTTACTTCTTTTATTAAATAGCATTCAGTGAGGGATTACACTGTTTGTTTTAAAGGAAAACATATTTGAGGACTACAGCCTCACATTTTTCTGAATGTATAGAAACAGCTATTGCTATTTACCTTTACTTTCTCAGATGAACTAAGGTCATCGTACAATGGGTTGGCAAATGAAGCACTAGCGGTTTCCTCCAGTTTCCTTGAAAAGTCAAGCAAACAACAAAAACACCCACGATATCACACAGGTTGTCAAAGAACCAAACAGTTTCAGGTTGAAAAGACTTGAGTCAAAAAATATAGATAGCTAAATATATTTCCGACTGAAATGAAATGAAATTAAACCAATGTTCTGTGTAAGTCAGTCATGCATAGGTTAAAATAATAATTTTTCATTTGTTGCTGCTAAAAATACATATGCTTTTGGATATGCATAGAGCTATTAGGTATTCATAAAATGCAGGTACAATGCTATACATTAAAGAAAACATGATATTAGCTAAAAAGTTGCATTGCTATAATGTGTTTGCATGTGATGAGATCATGTTCTTTCTGTATTTTGTTACTACCACATTAGAAATTGAGTAATTAACATGGTCTTAGGCTCCAACTTCAAGAACACTTGTTATTTAATTGTTATAAGAACTCTTTTTTCCAATTAATTAAGAAAGAACTTGCCTTTTAGGTCAAAATCATCAGAATTAGATTTAAAGCTATAGAAGTTCCCCATACCTTTTGCTACAAAGTCAGAAATATTTAAAGAATCACTGAAGTTATTGGAATGCAAAGGTTTCATGAATGAACACAATGTGTTAAGCAATTTATAATAGATGACTAGGACAAATTGTACTAATTATGGGTCTCATGTCCATTACCTCAGCTAGAAGTTTAAAGATATGCTTTCCTGACAGAGGCCTTCACATATTCCTTTTTTTGGAAGCATTTATGACCTGTGCAGTTAACCCCATTAATTCTGCAAAGCAAAGGGTATTTGGGGATGGAACTTTCTGCCTACATCTAAATTTTTTTTCTGTATAGATGGCTGGTTGCTAATATTTCACAATGCTTGAAATCATCAAAACTGTTCCAATGCCATATAAAAAGTAACAGCTGCATTAGTTAAATTTACTGAAGAATGAAGCAGAAGCACACTTTCTTCTTTTTTAATCTTTGTTTTTGAGGAGATGCATTGAGTTGGGTTTTTTTTTCACTAATGCTTTTATGAATAAGAGCATATACATGCCTTTGTGTATATAGAAAGCTGTGTTTGTACAGTATTCTGAAATAAAAAGTTCCCTACAGCTAATATTCAATCTCAATGACTGAGACAGATTTTCTTGTATCAAAAAGTGTTTCTATTCCAAAGCTTCTCCTACAGATGGTTTAAGCAGTGTCTCCCTAGGAACTGATAGACAGGCTCTGTGTTACTGTGGCAGGCAGGACTGAGGGGACAAGAGCAGTCACGGAGACACAGCCAATGGAGATGTTGGGAAGGGAAGCTGTTGTTTGTCAGCGAGAGCCACAGGGGAGACACACTGCATGATTTCTTTTGCAAAGAACTAAAACCAGAATGGATGCTTAGGAGGAAGGCACAGGTAGGCTACAGAAATATATCACCTTATGAGTTAAATCACTGCAAGAACCTAAGTTTGGGTTTTAGACTAAAACAGACATGTCTCCTTAAAATCTTTCACAAGACTGCCAGAAAGTAATTCCTTCTAATGCCAGCCTCATAATTCAGTTTGATTACCTGACACAGCAATGTGGAGAGCTGAATACTTGAACCTGTTGATGTGTTCATTTGATCTTAATCTTAACAGTAATAAATCATGATATTCTGAAGCTTTTAGTTAGTTTAGTGAAGCTATAATATATTAGGTTATTTATATGCCTCCTAAGTGTATATTTGCATGCTAATCCTCCTGAATAAAATCCAGAAAATGTACACAGAATTGATTTTTACTCTAAAATCACACCGTGGCTCACAAAATCTGAGGTCAGAAGCCAACTCAGATAAGAAGTTTTCAAGGAACTTGGCTCTGCTTCTAAACTAGCACCCAAAGGGCCAGATTTGCACCCCTTAATTTTGGTGTCTCATTTAGACATCACAAACCAACTGTATGGCCTAACAGCATGATACTGAATTAAGCACATCGATTCTGGAGTGTGGATCAGTCAGTGGAGATACTCCCAAAGGGCAACGCAAGTCACACAATTCTCAGTGGGAATCACCTTTAATGTGCCAATAGGAAATTATAAGGATAGGGACGGGTCTGATTCTCTTTCATCCCCCACTCCCCCATTAAACTTAAGCAATTTGTTCAAGACATATATATTGTTTATTTGGGCAAGAACACGCTGAGTACTTAGGTTTGTCCTGAGGGCAGGAGGGACGCTGAACACAGATCTCCAGCTTCCTCTGCAAGGAGGATAACTAACCAGCAGGATACTCTGCCAAACTGTGGGCACCACAAAGAGTGCTGGCTGAGTTCTTCAGCAGCGTCTGTGGTTGCTGTGTTTAGTGCTGAAATTGGTCCTGCCTATGTATGTGAGGTTTTCTCAAGCATGAAAATTGAGTCTTACTCAGGTTGTCCAGCAGATTTCAGGTGTCCCTCTCCTTTAGGTCTGAATCATGAAAGATCATATGTAGTTGGGCACCTAATCTTAGGGACTATGGGAATTTTATGGCCCAAAATATAGACACCGGTTGAATTTATGTACCCCAGATTTAAGTGAAGTGGAGAATAAGCTTTCTTAAGTTCTCTCCTGTTCTTAGGAACCTTTTTGCCAAAGCAGGGCTTTGGAAGTCACCTTGAATATATTACTTTACATATAACATATATGTTACACATATATGCACATAGATGTATATATATGAATGTATTTATACAAACATATGTATGGTTACACCTTGTTTGTGAATGTAGCAAACTATTCTTTCTAGAGGATACCAGTAATTATCCTTAAAATTTTCTGAAATATTTTCAAATGACTTAAAAGACCTCAAAGAATATATAAGTGAAAATTTAATCACATGTTTACACAAGTGCTATAATCCATCAATTGGATGAGGTGGTAACTGCCTGAAGAAGTCTGTGCTTGGGAACTGAGATGACATATTCACATTACTTTACACGTTGTGAATACATCCCTAGAAGAAAACACAACACATTAGCTCTTTAGTTAATTAGAAATATGAAGCTTTCCTTATAAGAGCAAAGCAATGTTATGCCCACTCCAGTGCTCTGTCACCAATATAGATACTGCTGAAGAAAGCATAAAAGTGCAGCGTTAGTCAGTGGGGTGAGTGTTGCCATCTGGTCATCAGTTTACACCTAATTTTAAACTGCTTGATCGCGCAGTTTAACTAAATGTATTGCAGTGGCTTGAGTTAAGCTCATTCTTGCAGTGCTTGCTGTTACTTGACATAAGTGAAACATTGCCCTGATAGAAAATGATAGCTTATTGCTACAGTAAAGAGCAATATGCCCATCATAAGGTCTCATGATGGGAAGAAAGTTATGTATGTGTTACCACTGTACAGTAAGGGTGACTTACAGTAAGGTGACTCACCACTCACAAAAATTACGGTCCAGAATAATTAATCAATATGAAATGTTTATACATCTCATTCATGAAGAAAACCCATAAATGCCAAGTTCAGAAGACTGTACCAAGCAGGGAATAATTAGGGTTAAAAATGCCAAGCATAGGATGGTTTAGGAAAAAAAAAAAGACTCAAACGTGGGTAAGGCAGCTCAGAGAGAACTGGCTTTTCTAACATAACCAGAAATACCACAGAAGGAAAGGAGAGGATTAATCATCTTGGGATGAGGTCACATGGGTCATAGCTTTGCTAAACTCATCTGCATTCTTAAGTAGCAAAAACTACTGCCTTGTCATAGGTTTATCCACTACAGCTTCACAGAGATGGGAGAAAGTTGTATACTCCACAAAATACCTGCCAGTATATAAAGGGAGAGCTGAGTAACATCATGTTTTTTAATGGAAAATGAAAGTATCTAGATTTCGGTTTTTTGGATGCAATAGTGCAGAATTTTGTACTTTTCAATATACTTTTCAATGAAAAATCAAATATTTCTTTTAGACAGTACACAAATCTGTAGGAAATACAGTACTAGAAGAGTGTATATCATCCGGTCCATAACAACAATGACAAAATCCTAGTGGGTCAAAGATTCAATTAGAATTAAGCTACTAATTAAAACAATCCCTTGAAAGAATTCTTTATAGATGTTCTAAAGATTCTGTTCTAAACAGAAACTATAACTCAATTTCCAAAGCATTTATAAACCTTTTGAACTAAATTTAGGTTTGCAGAAGTAGGCTATATTTTGCACATCCCACAGAAGAAACAGGAGGCATGATGCAAGGAGGACAGACTTTCCAAAAGCTGCATTTAGAATCATCTACAAGTCACTTGGATGCTTGATTAGGCTGTTAATATGCTGTCTGAGCTTCCTAGGTCTGCACTTTGTACCTTTTGAGTCACTTTAGGAAACTTAATTTTTTTTTTTTTAAAATCAGTACTTTAAATCTTTCATCTTGGTGATCTTGAAGGTTATAGACTGAGAGATTTGCTCTCCTCTTTCAGCATGTCACCTCTTGTTTCTTTGCAACCTTTCCTATGTGTGGTGGTTGAGAGATGTACGTTTCAGAAAACCTGAAGACTTCTGACTATAGCACTGAGTTTCATCTTTCAGAAAAAAAAAAAAAATTCTACGGAAGGAGGAATGGATTTGGATAGCAGCATTAGACTAATAAAACAACTCCAAAACAACAGTTATGGCTGCTGCTTCCTAGGTTTTTTTTTCTCATAAAACTGTACCTTTTTCTCTCATTCTACAAGAATAGTATCTGTCTCCATTCCAGCTCACAAGCTGAAAACTGTTCAATAAATGTCATTCTATTGTCATTCTGTTTATCACTTTGGGATATAGGAACAGAGGCACAGCCAGCAACGACCTCTGGCAGTCCTTCAGATCCACTTGGAGAGCCTCCCCTGGAATATGCTATCCATTCCTCCACACCAGACATCCAGAAGGGTATGGTCTAATTGGAGAAAGTCCTAGCGACAATGACTGGGAATCATCATAATTGTAAGAAAACCTTAACCATGAAGAAAGGCTGAAAGCACTGAGCTTGTTTAGCCTAAAGAAAGCAGCCTGTAAGGAGGCATGACAACTGCCTTCAAGTACATAAAAAGCTTTCTGCAAGGAGGAAGGGAATGATCTGTTCTTGTCCATGGTGAATAGGAATGAACTTAAATTGTAAACAGACATATCAGCAGTTAAAAAAAAAAATTCTAACAGTAAACTTTCTTTCTACCTAGGGTGCCAAGATTGCCTGAGGATGCCATCAAATTCATGTTGCTAGAGGTCTTTAAGTGCAAACCCAGAAGTGATACAATTGAGTCTGTCCTGTGGCAGGATGGAAAATGGCCTCTGTTGGTCCTGTTTTCCCATGATTTTCTATCATTCTAAAATATTTTCTCAGAGCACCTCAGTTGCTCACTCTGTTGCCTGTATGGCAAGATACATTGTTGGTATGCTTTGGAAAATTTAATGTTCTGTGTTCATTATGACTGACAGGACTGATAATGGCTGTGGTACATTAGCATTGCAGCTGATGGCACAGGTCAAGAATAGGAAAGAAACAAGCTGAAAGGATCCAGGGACATTGATTGCTTTGGAGGCAATAGCAAAGAAACATAGCTTAGCTGGGTGGAAAGTGTTTGATTCTCTCTTTTTAAAGTAAAATGAAGCATGAGAAGGCAGCTGCAATAAAATGGAAGCTAAAATGAAGCTTTGCTTCTGTTTGGTCAATAAGGACAGATGCCACTGAAGGAGTGGAGTAACTGGCAGCCTTTCCTTCTGGACTAAAAAACATAATCTATGGAGCACGAACAGGAATGTGAGAAACTTATAAGCTTCCTCTGATTTGGGGTTTCTCTACAAAAGTTTCACATATCCCCAGCTGGGAGCTGGGAAGTAGCTTGCATATCTGAATGCCATTGTGGTAATGAAGTACACTGCTGTCAAGCCATGTGGCAGTCTGCTTTTGTCCATTAGGAAATAAACTTATATGATGACCTCCAGTAACTCCTACTCAGGCACTGAAGAGTTTAAAGCCTGCAGATCAGAGATTAAATTCTCGCTAAGGAAGGAGAAGAAGGAGAGAGCGAAGGGTAAGCAGGACATTCTTTCTGGGTTGAAAGGCGAGGTTAAGGCATTATCAATCTTTCCAGTGAAGAAAAAGAGGGACAAATGTAACTCTCAAATTCTCACCACTGTTAGTGACAACTTCTTAGCCAGCAATTGTCTAAGGGGTCACCAGCCTACCCCTACTGTCTGCTACCTGGTTTTCTGGCGAAAAAAATTAGTTCCGTTGGACTCTGAAACTTCTCCTCCAGCTCTTCTGCACATTCCTGTGCTATTTCCATTGCGGCATAGATGGACCTGCACTCCATTTTAAAATGTCCTGGGAGCCAGCACCCACAACTAATGCCTAATGTGCCTCTGAAGGACCAGCTGCCAATGCCTGCATGTGTGGTTCTATATCAGTAAGGAGAAAGGAGACACTAATAGAAATTATTAAAAAATAGCTAGGAAAAGAATTTATCAAAAGGCAGTAAATATGGACTCAAGTGTGTGAAAGCTTCCCTGTGAAAGAATGGCCAAACAGGCACTCCTAGAGTGCCTCTATTGCCTAATGATTTTAAGAAAACATGACCCAGGAAGGCTAAAAGCGGACACAAGCCTTTGAAATGAAAATGAATTGTAGGAAAGTATCATTCATGTGCACAGTTAAATTCCTCTAGTTCATCAAATCCCCTTAAAAAAAATCAGGAGTAAAAGCTCATGCCTCTGTGTGGTGCTGTCACATTGTACATTTCACAGACTTATGCAAACACAAGTCACTTCTTATTCTAAAACCTTATTTTAAAGATCCAAACTTCAGTATGATAACATTGGCTGCATTTTGACTAGTCACTTTTGATTACTGATTAAACAGTTAAGGAATAACTTGCCTTAATTTACTACTATGTTTCCAGCTGTGCTTTTTGTATACCAAATCATGCTAGGCAGTAGGTAGTTGGAGAAGGAGAGACAAACTGCCTGGATGAGCTTATCTTCTCAAATTGAAACTCTCAGATTTAATTGTTTTCACAATTTCACAATTTCAGTCAAATTGCCATTTATTAGCTAGATTATTTCTTGATAAAATGCCTGTAAAATGCATTTTAACTTACATGTTAAGTCAACTGTGATTAAAAACGATGAAAATAAAAATTTTTACTCTGTACCATGGGCAAAATGATTTGACAATCTTAGTCAGTTCCTAATAGACAAAACTTGGAACCATAAAAATTTCCATCATCATAACTTACCTTTTTGGCAGCTCCAGTGAAAACAATCAAGACCAGAATGAGCTTTGCTGTGTAAACTATCTAACCCTCTATTTCAGAGCTCTGATTCTTTTCATGTCAGGGCTGTAATATATTCTTAGTGCCATAGTAAGAAGATCCTCATTCATCCCTGTCTTATTACATACCAAATAGGGCACTTAAGTTTTTGGCATCATATTGGCAACAGGGTCCTTTTCATGTACAAAAAAGACTCACTATTTTTTTTAGCATGTATAATTACAAGAAAGGAAACCTTGAATACAGATTGTGGGTAAAAGAGAAGTGGGTGGCAGTGCAGTAACCAGTAACCGAGCATGTATAATTACAAGAAAGGAAAAAATATTCCTTGAATACAGATTGTGGGTAAAAGAGAAGTGGGTGGCAGTGCAGTAACCCTTAAGCAGACATTTATGAAAGAAAAATGTAAAAGGGAGTGTTTAGAGCACAGGAGAAGTAGTGTAAGAAAAAATAATAATTTGTTAATTAAAACACCATCAAACATGTTTTGAGAAAAAACACTAGACTTTTTTTGGCAAAAATATTAATTGAAATTACAAAAAAAAAAAAAAATCAAGCAGCTCTTACAATACAACTTATCTTGCACTTCTGAGGTGCCTTTCCATACCTTAGCAGGTTGTATATATGTGAATGAATTAAGTCTTAAAGCCCCTGTGAAGTAAGATAAGGAAATGCTATTATTCCCACTTTACAGAAGAGGAAGCAAAGAAAGTAGGTGAAGCTATGCACTCAATTAACAGTAGCACAACCACTAAATGCTCCTGCTTCAACATTTTGCTTCTGTGTCCATAGACAACTCTACCTGTCAGGGGTAGCATGCAGTGTTAGGAGATGTGTCAGCAGCAATAACGTCAGGACAGGAGTCTGCACAGTTTAGTAGATAGTTTGGGAGATAACAACATCCCCAAAGAGAGAAAGGTCTATAGCACAGCACAAGTTTAAAGGAAAAGAGACAGCTTTGAAGATGAATTCTGGAGAAGAAAATGAGAGGTGAGGGAAATCTAACAACATGAAAATGGACAAGGCAATGCACAACAGGAATTGCTGAAAGGGAGGAAGGGACAGTGGTAGGTACTTCCTGACAGGGAAGGATCTAGCAGAATAAGTCAACAGATGGGCCAAGAAGAAATAAAAGTGTTAGAGGAAAATAAGAAACAGCAATTTTTTTTTTTAAAATCTTAAATTTGGGAGGAGAGAGAAAGCAGACATTATCAGAGGGATGACAGGAACGTCTAGGAAATATGTCTGTGAAATAATGAACTGTCAGTCTAATGCATATCTTAAAAAAACTCTGAAATCAAATAACTGGATGAAGAGAGATCTCTAGTACTACTAGTACTGTTATTCAAAGCACTTGAAATAAATTTTGAAATAAACCACCACCGAGTTTGCTGATTTTTTTCCTTTACTGAGGATGCACTTTATGCTGTAGGATGTCAGAAGATAATTTAGTTGCTACTTGCACAGTACTAATAGCAAGCATAGTACTGGATGGAAGAAATATAGATTTTGGAAAAAAAAAAAAATCACCATCTAAAGCACTCATTCACCATGAGTAAGACAGGTCCTTGTACCACAAGCCAAGAGCTCTGTACTGGGATGAGCCTAGTGCAAGATGGCAGTATTGGATAATGGGTCTGAGACGAAGTGGTAGGGGAAATGGGTGGAAGGAACAGATAAGGTGACATTGGTGGGACACAGCTGAAGAACCACTGATTAAGATGACTAATAAAATATTAAAATAGAAAGTCAGATTGTGAGTGTGTCTGCAGTAATTAAAGGAGAGGGTGCACACACTATGATCTGTAAAACAGATTGCATAATTCTGCAGTCTCACAGCTTGCATTTTTCCCAATCTATTAAAGATTTTTATGAAAAACCCTAATATTTTGAAGTAGAAAAACCCCCACTTTTATTCCATCCAGTTATCACAGGGAAACTACTCAGATGTGTGTAAATATTGAAATATTTAGGGCAAAAATGTCCTCCCAGGTGCATGTGATACTCAGTAGCTTCAGGAGAAGCTGTGAATCCCCCTGTAAGAAATTAATTTGGCCTCGGAGGTTTCGAGACACCATAAATACCTTCTATTTTTCACATTTAACTATCATGTACAAAAATCAGGGCTACTGCTCTTAAGGTGGATAAATGGTAAATTTTATAGTTTAGGAATAATCATACAATGTTACAATCAAAACATTCTAAGCAGTCAAGCCGTGACTCATTGTTTCCAGACTGGGGTCCCCTAAGGTCAGCTTTTGTTGCAAAGCTAGGTTTTATGCTTAGTATTGCATATGAAGGCAAACAGACTGTGGGGAGATTTAAAAGTTGAAACCAAAGAGATTGGGCAGTTAGCCATTGCTTTGCGCCACATTTGTGTCTGCTTTACACAAAATAGAAGTTTCACTTACGTTTCTGGCACTTTCTTCTTCAAAAAGAAATACAAGGCAGCAGCTGTAATTTTAATCAGCAGGAAACCGATACCCAACCCAATCCAAGTATCTGCAAAATGAGAGCAATCGAAGACAGGAATAAGTAAAAGGAAACACTCAAAGAATGAATTGAAAGATATTTCTTTCTTTTTACAGACCCACCATTTTGAAGGAGACTTGAAGTTGGAGGCTGAAGAGGCTTAGCACTTATGTGGCAACGGTTTCCTTTCCATTCTTTTTCACATCTGTGAATAAAACAAAAATTTGTGAAAAAGGGAGAAGCAAAGATCATAAACGGTGACAAGCACACAAGAAATGCGAATCCTTTCAAGCACTTTTGCCAGTGGCTAAAGCTCACCCAGGAATCACAAAGAGCAGCATCAAAGTTAATAGAATGAAATGTACGTGAGAAATACACAAAACAAACCTGAGAGAGAAAAATAGAACAAAACAAAGTTCAAAGATTAGAATTGGCTGACTTGCCCGTGTTGCCATCATATTGTTATCCCACAGCAAAAGAAATTTGACTAATTTCCCTGTTATCCCCCATGTGAGGGCTAAATAGGTTTCTGAGCTGATGATCTGGGATCCTAATGTAGGGAAAGATACATGATTAGAGATGAGAAAGATGTTTTTCTCCCGCCACCTAATCTGTCTCTCTTTTGTTTTTCCATTTCCTTGTAAAAATGATACCCCTTCAACAAATGTCTCTTCAAAACCAAAGCACTACATTTGAGCTAACAACTGCAGCCATGTCAAATTATTCTAAATTTGCTATTTGGTTCAAATCCAGTCTTGATTTGAAGTAACCAAAATACAAACAATCTGACACAAGTTTTGATGTTTTACTTTACACTTGTTGCTTAACAGTTAATCACAGTCACCAGAAAAGCGTGTATCATTTCTCACTTTAATTTGTCTGTGTTTAGCTTTTGGTTACATGCTTTCATTGTGGCCTTCTCCATCAGAATGAAGGGACCTTGGAGACCCAGGTGATCATCGGCTGCCTCTGCTGAGACAGGTGGCAGTTGGGAGTGCTCTGTGCAGCCCTTCTGGGTACCCCAGGGAGTCTCAAAATGGCTGTAGGCACCTACATTTACAAACCCTAAATGATGATTAGTGTAAAGGGTTGTTAGAGGGATAGCTACATATTGACACCTAAATTCCAGGCACCGCACTTGAGCTGAACCCACCCTGAGTCTCACAATGGAATGACTTCTACCAACTTTTCAATTATCTGCATGGCTGGTGGTTTATGAGCTTCATAAATTTTCAACTTTTTCTTTTTAAAGGAGCATCAGAAAGAAATTATGGTAGTAATCCAGTTTCAGTCCTACTAATGTCTCATGAATAGGAAATTAGTTTCACTTCTCATAATTTCTCTCTTTACAGTTTCACAAACTGTATTAACGGGGCGGGTATTATTGTATATTAAGTTGCTTTCTCACTGTAACGCCAACATTTTTTTCATAGTCACCATTTTTAATAAAGTAATTTCTATTTTGTAATTGTGGTTTCCTCTCCTGCCCTTAAATGTATAATATGAAATCTCACATATACACAATTAAATCTTTATATTAAGGCTATGTCGTGGTTTAACCTCAGTCGGCAACTGAGCACCACACAGCCGCTTCCTCACTCCCCCCCGCCCCCAGTGGGATGGGGGAGAGAATTGGAAGAGTAGAAGTGAGAAAACTTGTGGGTTGAGATAAAGACAGTTTAATAATTGAAATATAATAATAAAAGCAATAATAATAATAATGATAATATACAAAGCAAGTGACCCAGAATGCAATTGCTCACCACCCGCTGACCGATGCCCAGCCAGTCCCCGAGCAGCAGTCCCCCCGGCCAGCTCTCCCCCAGTCTATATACTGA
>NW_008794911.1:5667700-5669657 GCF_000699145.1 Aptenodytes forsteri
ACAAAGCAAGTGATGCACAGTGCAATTGCTCACCACCCGCTGACCGATGCCCAGCCAGTCCCCGAGCAGCGGTCCCCCCGGCCAGCTTTCTCCCAGTTTATATACTAGAGCATGACATCACATGGTATGGAATATCCCTCTGGCCAGTTTGGGTCAGCTGCCCTGGCTGTGCCCCCTCCCAGCTTCTTGTGCACCTCCAGCCTTCTCAGTCAGTAGAGCATGGGAAGCTGAAAAGTCCTTGACTAGCGTAAGCACTGCTTTAGCAACAACAAAACATCGGTGTGTTATCAACCTTGTTCTCATCCTAAATCCAAAACACAGCGCTGTACCAGCTACTAGGAAGAATATTAACTCTATCCATGCCAAAACCAGGACAGGCTATTTTATTTGAACATGTGAGAGAGAACTTTGTGTTGTTTGTCATGGTTTAGCACATGGTATTGCCTATGTGCCTTATCCTAGCAGTTGCACACTGAGAACTAAGGTACTCCGGAGGGAGAGGAGTATTTCATTTTCCCAGAAAATGACTGAGCGTGGTGGATGTAGGGAGACGAAGGGGAGGACGATAGGAACAGCAAGCATCTGTCTGCAGCCTCAGTGAAATTTAGGAGAATCCTGAAAGGATCAGGGAATGTCAGAAATCATATCTATATCCCAGTCTCAGACATGACAGGAGGAAGGTGACTTCACTAAAGACCAAAAGAGGCTGATGAGGGATTTGTTGCAACTCAGGGGACCGTTGAAAAATAGTGGGCAGAGAACATTCCAGGAGGAAAGTACCAGCCCTACTCGAACACAGTGGGCAGAGAGAGATTTATTTAACCCATTTTACCCCACAGACGTGAGTTTTCTCTGGTTAAAGGGTTACCTTGTTCAAGGTTAGTAATTGGTATACTAATGGTATACTACCTTTAGAGACTGGAGCCAGTAGTATATTCTGACATGCTCATTTTAGAGAAAAAGTGGCACAATTTCAGCTGACAGCTCTGGCTGAGCTGGAGACCCATTGTATTCAGTGACTGAAAATACTTGGTCCCTTCAGTCGTCCTTCTTCTTCAGCATACTACAAAAAATCATGTCATTCATAAGCTGTTCTTTTATGCGGACTGATGATTTTATACAAATGTCAAATTGCAGTTGGGCTCATACCAAGCCCTGTGGATCCATGTAGAAACATTGCAGTCTGACGGTAATCGCCCATCAAAATCATTTTCTGATTGCTCTCGATTGTATAATTTCCTTTCTCCCCATTTGCGAGATTTTCTGTTGAGCTAGATATGCTTTTAACCAAAATTGCCCTCTTTCTTGTCACTGCAGAACTTACTTGACTGTAAAAGAAAGAATGAGAAAACAGATTTTCAGCTGTGCACAAGCACTAGTCAGACATGGCAAGAGAGGTACCATCTCTGCTCTGGAGCCACCGGGGCATGGTTCACCTCAGAGCTGCGAAGAGGTAGTTCTCATAAAGCAAGTGTGCGTACTGGTAAGAGTATGGGAAAATCCTACTACCCAGTAATAACTAAATATATCTTCATATGCTATGTTTCCATTTATTGATTAAATATTTCCACATGTACATGCTGTGTTTGAATTATGGATAAAAAAGTTAAGCACCTTTTAGTCGTATAACTAGTTTATCTTCTTATACATACACACAGGTTTTATAATCAACTACTAACTACCTTAGGTTGGCCATTTATTTCCCTCCAAATCTCTGAATCCCAACAGTATTGTTTTATGTTACATGACACATACCAGTTAGGAATCTGAAGTCAGACTATCAACATGTGTAATTTTGGCCAGTGAAAAAGCTAAAACCCTGACAGAATTAAATCTGGCAAGGGACATCAAAGGAAAAAAGAAAAGATTCTAAAGGTGGATCGGGGATAAAAGGAAGACGAGGAAAAATGTGGGCCCTCTCTGGAATGAAATGGGAGACCTGGTTACCTGGGATATG
>NW_008794911.1:5671129-5674455 GCF_000699145.1 Aptenodytes forsteri
AGATTGGTGGTGGATGCCCCATCCCTGGAACCATTCCAGGTCAGGTTGGACAGGGCTCTGAGCAACCTGATCTAGTTGAAGATGTCCCTGTTCACGGCCAGGAGGTTGGACTGGTTGACCTTTAGAGGTCCCTTCCAACCCAAACTATTCTATGATTCTATGAATGATTCTATTGATTTTCCACTGTGTGGAAGTAGGTTGTTACTATAAGTGTCGCCTTATAATGCTGCCATTGTTTATAAAAAAAATTGGGAAAAAATGGATTAAGGTGGAGCAGAGATAGTATCTCTGAAACTTGGTAAGTGATTAGGACAAGTTAAAAAATGCATAGGTGTGAAAAATATTACAAAGCATGAAGCATGGGGCCTATTTAGAGGGAGAGGGAGGAGGAAGGCAAAAAAGAGGAAGGCAAAAAAGAAGAAGAAAGTGAAGACAACATAGCTAATCCTCAAAGACCAGGATGGAAAAGGAGTGCTAAACAACAAAAAACTTGAAGAGTGAGTATATCATTCAGTTAAGAATTCCCACTTGTATCTTCACACATTGATTTATTTGTTCATTTTTGTCTTTGGCAGGGGAACTTAACAATCATCCCTGCCACTGATGTAAAATATAAGACTATCAGAAAAATCCGGGTTATAATTTGGAGATTCATTCAACTCTTCCTAACGTTTGGCTGTTCATTACTTACAAAATGCCATCTTCTCAAGTAAAAAAAACAAGAGAAAATAAGAGTTACAGCTAGCTGAGAAGCCTGTAACTTTCAGTGAGGCTGCAAGAAAAAAAAGGGAAAATTGTTCATTAACATCTTTGGTTCTCAGTTGATACAAGCACTGCCTCTGGCTTTTACCAAAGCCAAGCATTTCTGTGCCCAGAATAGAGGGGAACTTGTCTTAAATATCCAAATCAATCTTGTTTTATAGATGTCTTACAAGATTTTTGTCCTTTTATATCTGTCCTCTGTAGAAACTCTAGCTGACTACAGTGATAGCTGTGGTGGAGAAATTGCTCTCTAACTTGAGAGGAGAGAATAGAATGAGATTTTTGATGGCACCAGTATCTGCTGATAACTCAGATTTGAGAAGATAACAGTTCTAGACCATGAATTTAAAATAAAATACAAATAATTCTAAACAAGCTACTCCAGTTATTTCATTCCATTGGAAAGCTGAGGTGTATTTTCAAAATGAATAAATATTATGGGCATGGTCTTATATAGGGTAACAGGAGGTTTTGATAAGAAATGCAGAAGATTAAGACTGGTTTATAGATCTGAAAATTACATACCTCTATATATCATTTTCTATTAAACAAAATCGAGAAGTAACCAACCGAGTAAACTATTTTGGAAGCTAACCAAAACTTATACAGCAAAACACAGAACCTATTGTCCTTAAGGAATGAGATACATGTGCCCACTTCTCTGAGTCTGACTCTTTGCAGCCTTCTGCCTGTGCAGTCCTTTGCAACTGTGTGAGGTGGGTGTGGAAATGGTGTTATTCTCATCTGGTGACATTTCCTGTAGACTTTACACTCTGTCCAATGCATGTAGGACTGGGTGGTTGATAAAAGAACAGAAGTCTCCCTCTTTTAATCAAGAATAAAATAAAAATATCAGGAAAAAAGGTGGCAAAGGCAAGTTCCAAACCAAGCATGGTATTAGTTCATAGTGTTTTTGAGGACGTGGAAGAGGTTTCCTTAGCTGTTTGTACTGAGGGCACAGAATACATATTCCTGTGCTTTTGCAATCCCAATAATACAGTCTCAACCTCCAGACTTGGTCCTTTGGCTGTTACTACAAAACTGTATCAGTGAATAACAGTAATAATATCAGGCAGCTTTGTAGGAAATGAAGTCAAACTTCAACTTACTACTGTGCAGTCCTTGACACATGCGATCCTGAAGTGAACTTTAATGATTCTCTCAGGTTCAGGTAGGTCAGAGCAGCCTGTGATACGCAACCAAGAGACGGCTCACATGAAGTCCAATTAATGAAGGAGAACACTTCTTTACTTTCAGTTGGGAGGTAGATAAGTTGCTTCTTCAAAGTCACTAGTAGCTTCCTCTTTGATGAGAGCAGTTGGGGATGCACAAATGCTGATGTGGTGAAGGACCTTACAAAGTGCAGATCAACCATGTCTTCTGGGCAATGTATTAAATCTTTATTAGCAGAGTAATGGGAATTTTGAAGAGCTTCGTTAATAATCCTTTTCTGCTATTTTAAGACAGACAACTCTGAAAAGGTTCTGAATTTATCTCTTGAGCCATGAAGCTGAAGTTTCACATTATTTATGTACAATTAATTTCCTTGAACTAATTACATCTTAACTAATTAGCAGCAGCATATTTTACATGAGGCTTAAGCTTATCTGAAATACAGATAGCCACTGCAATCCATTCAGACAGGAAGCTCCTCATAGTTGAAACAGGAGGAGCAAGAGAGAAAGACAGATGAAATAACACTTGAATACTTCCATCCCAGTGCACATCCTAATCTATCCCGCCTGACAAAATGTCTTCTGCTATTAGCAAGTTCTTACTAGTCACCCTGGAAGGGAGAATGTTAACCCTCCAAATTTGCTTCTAGGATTTCCAACTCATTATTTCCTAATATAGATATTGGTAATGCAGAGGGATGAACTTAGCATTGCCTGTGTTGCTGCATCCTGTGCCTGCAGTTGTGGCTCACCTCACTCAGAATGAAAAATGAAAACCAGACAAGATTTTTGTTGGTTTTGATGTTCATTCAGGGCAGGTTTAATTTACAAGGACATGTCTGGCTGATACACTGCTGCATTTCAGAATATCAAACTTTGTGTTGTATTAAAGGTAGTATATGCAAAACTCAAAATAAGTACAGATGTATACTTGATTGCTCATTTTCCTCCTGGAATCTGTTTCCTTACTTGTGCAATTATTTTCTCCAGTCTGAGATAGATAAACGCTATCACTCCAATGCATCAGTATTACATAGAATACAGCCATAGAATCATTAAGGTTGGAAAAGACTATTAAAGGTAGTATATGCAAAACTCAAAATAAGTACAGATGTATACTTGATTGCTCATTTTCCTCCTGGAATCTGTTTCCTTACTTGTGCAATTATTTTCTCCAGTCTGAGATAGATAAACGCTATCACTCCAATGCATCAGTATTACATAGAATACAGCCATAGAATCATTAAGGTTGGAAAAGACCTCTAAGATCATCGAGTCCAACTGTCAGCCCAACACCACCATGCCCACTAAACCATATCCCTAAGCGCCTCGTCTACTCGTCTTTTAAATACCTCCAGGGATGGGGACTCAACCACTTCCCTGGGCAGC
>NW_008794911.1:5676298-5694622 GCF_000699145.1 Aptenodytes forsteri
GAATTCTATCATTTCATGGTCACTAAGCCCAAGATGGCCTCCGACCACCACATCTCCCACCAGTCCTTCTCTGTTTGTAAACAGCAGGTCGAGCGAGGCACCTCCCCTGGTAGGCTCACTTACCAGCTGTGTCAGGAAGTTGTCTTCCACACACTCCAGGAACCTCCTAGACTGCTTCCTCTCTGACGTGTTCTATTTCCAACAGATGTCCGGGAAGTTGAAGTCCCCCACGAGAACAAGGGCTGGTGATTGAGAGACTTCTGCCAGCCGCTTGTAGAACGCTTCATCCGCCTCTTCATCCTGGTTGGGTGGTCTATAACAGACTCCCAGCAGGATATCTGCCTTGTTGGCCTTCCCCCTCATCCTTACCCATAACCACTCGACCGTATCGTCATCACAATCGTTGAGCTCTAGACAATCGAAACACTCCCTAACATACAGAGCCACCCCACCGCCTCTCCTTCCTCACCTGTCCCTTCTGAAGAGTCTATAGCCATCCATTGCAGCACTCCAATCGCGAGTGTCACCCCACCATGTTTCTGTGATGGCGACTAAGTCATATCTATCCTGCTGCACAATGGCTTCCAGCTCCTCCTGTATGGCTGTTGGGTAGGGGCAAATGACAAGAGAAGAGCTTTGCAGTAGGGAATCAAGTCCATGACCTCCAAGAACAAGCATGAACGTAGCTCCTCATTAACTTGGAAAGAAAAAGTTCCAACAAGCTGTATTTTCAAGGAAGACTTTGATGCCTGTGGAAAATTGAATGCTGAAATCTGTTGGGTTGTGGTTTTTTTTTTTTCTTTCCTTTTTTTCTTTTTTCCCCCCAACAACAGTAATGATAATGTTTCATAATGTCTAAGATTGTTCAGTATAAAGCAGTGTTCTGCATTTTCATTTTTGAAAGTTGTTAGCTTTTGTCAATATACTGTGTTGGTTTCACTTTTTTCAAGAGCCCTCATGTTTTATGTTGAACCTGATAAAAGGTTAAAAAAATATTAAATCATATGTGATGTTAATCTAGAAGCATTCAGTGCATTAAATACTAAATATCCATTCGGCATCTCCTCTGCACTTCTTCAGATTTAATAATTTAAGTGCCAATCTTGTTTATGTTAAAAGGATTTGCATTAAAAGGCAGATTGATCATTAAGAAAATGTCCTGAATTGTTAATCATCTTTTGTGATCATGGAAATGCCTACAGAATTTTTATTTTTACTTATTTATTTAAATCTACTGAGATGTGTAAAAGGAATTGCTCAACAAGTAATGGAGGCAAAACAGAAAAATTAGCTGCTAGACAAACAACTGTGACCATAGCTGCTTCTGCCCACAGAAATTTCATAAGTAGATGGGACTGAGGTACACTCAGTGTGTGATAAATGTAAAAACAGTTCTAATTTCTATTTTTGTCTGCAAGCGTCCCTAACACAGCTCACTCAGTTACTGACAGAAAACAGTTAACAAATGGGAAGTACAGAACTAACCATTCCTACTTGCAAGAGCTCTCTCTGCCATTCTCACCGATACCTCTTTGCCAAAGTACACCTCTTCTCTGCTGTGAGACACATCTGCTTTTCTTATTTTTATCTGAAACTTTGTCATACAGAAAAACCTAATCTGCTATGTCATGTGTACATGCAGAATGACTAACAGTTAGCCATTTAGTGTGCATGGTATTAGTAGTATGTAAATTAAAGAAGTAGTATGTGGATGATTGTAGTTATTTTTTTTGTGCATTAAAGTAAGGAGTATGACTGTACACTTTGTAGTATTCTCTAGAGACTGTACTTATGAATCTGCCACAATGCACCAAACTAGTATCTTCTGTCTGAACCCAGATTTGCTGTTGCTATGTTTATAGCACATTTGCTATGTTTATAATACATTACATGGGGATCATTACACATGAGTGCTGACATTATTCAGGAGCTGTGCCATACCTATTTGAGTGCAGACTACTCCAGGAGTAGTGACAGAGGATACAGGGCGGGGGGGGAAACCAACCCACAACTTAGTTCTTTGCAGAAACCAGACTTTACATCCCTCTGCTATCAGTGTAGAAGTTTCTCTTCTCACTAGCCTTTGCAATCAGTGTTATGCAAAATAAGCTTCACTAGATGCTTATGAGTATGATGAAAACAGCAACTCTTCATTCCATTATGGGAAAAAAGTGACCTCTACTTCAGCAATGTAGTTACCTGTTTGCACTCTAGCTGTTATTAACAATGTACTCAAAGAAAAAAAAAACAAAACCATAGTATCTGATTAGTCTTTATTGCTGAATCAAAGTATACAGAATTCTAATAGTGAATGTTGTGTGATTGGCCTCAGAAGATATCATACTTATGATGAATGTAACCTGTTGCCTGCTGACTGTAGCTGGAATTAGGAGTCACATTATTCCATTCATGATTAAGCTCAGAGGAGATGTGGGACAAGGAGAAAATACTCTTGGAAAAGACAGGTGAAGCGGATGGTAACCTTGAATGTCAAGAGCTTCAGATCAAGCATTCAAACATCACAGCTAGCAAGGAATCCAGAGAATAACAAACTCAGGAATGAAAAGATGTACAAACTTTGATAAGCTGCTTCTTAAAATCATGGAACCATGGGGTGGAGATGGCAGAGAAAGTAAAATATCTGGATACATCACCAGGTGACTATGAGTTATCAATACTATGTAACCTTAGGAGGAACTAAAAAAAAAAAGGAAACTGAGTAGTACAAGAAGCTGCAGGATGTAGATAAGAGCACATTAACCCACTGGGAGAGAGCTGGATGTTCTCTGAAACACTGTACACAGTTCTGGTCATTCCTGTTCAGAAAGATGAAGTCAGAGTGGGACAAGGCAGAGGCGGACTACTAAGGTGAGCAGAAAAATAGAGTGTCTTTCTCACAAGAGGATTCCAAAAGAGTTCAGGTTGTTTAGTCTACTGAAAGAAGAGCCAAAAGGCATATGGTTGTTCTCTAAAAACACTTTGGAGGATGAACAACAGGGGTATTGAGGGGCTTTTAAGGTTAAGGGAGGATACTGGCACAATTACAAATGGGTATAAACTGGCTATGAATAAATTTACGAGGAAATTATTAGAAAGTATCCAAACAGAAGAGCAAGGCTTTTATCCTTCCTGCATTTCTCATGGTATGTTGCTTCAGAAGAGTCAGCTGTTAACCTCTGTACCTGGTACCACATATACCAAAGAACCTCAGATGATGGAAACTCCCAGAAACACAGCAAAGTAGAGAGGAATATGCAAGCCAAGAATTCCCCATAACTGGTCATAAAAGAAAGCTAACTAAACTTCTGAATAGAATTATATGATGTGACTGTGTGTGATAACAAGGGCCTGGATTTGAGGGTGCGGATATATGCTTCTATTCTGGAAACTGCTGAAATTCATAACTGGCAAATACAAAACAGTCAACATGAGGGAGAGTAATATGAGCTATAAACAGATTTTAAATGAAATATAAGTACTCTGAGAAAAGATCTGGGCATCCTCATAGATTATTAAATGAAAATAACTGCTCACTTTGTATCATAAAAGCATGCACTATGCATAAAGAGTAAATTAGAAGACATTAGAGATTACAGTGATTAAAATCATATGGCAAAGACTGAAAAGATCAGATTTAATTTATACAGAAGATGAGCGGGAGCAGATATGATGAAGGTAAACAAAATGATATATGGTAAATGGAAGAAAAATTGTGTGTTGCTGTCTATCCTCTAGAACGTTCAATCAAACTGAAAGGAAATACATCTTAAACTAATAGTAAAGAAACTATTTGTCACATAATGCTTAACTGACCTGGGGGAGTCCTTGCCATAGTAAGTCTTAGAAGCCAAGAACTTAATGATAAGTACTGGAGAGAGCTCCTTAAAACAATGAATGAAACTCTAGAGATTGCAGAGCTTAAAGTGCTAACTGATGGCAATTTGGAAGAAAATTTGTATATTGGCATCATCATTTTCTACATGTATTTTCTGGTTTCTTTGCTCCCAGGGTGTGCTATCGACTACTCCCAGGTCCCCAGCATGACACACTGTGATTACTCTTTGCTGCTATAGCCACAATGAGAGGTTCTAATTACAGCCTGTGTTGAATAAGAAAAGGTAACTGTTAGAAGGAAGGACTCAGTCAGTGTACTTAATTGCTTTTTATATAGATATACAAGGAAACTATGGTGAACAATTGTAAAGTTTAGAGTGGGACTTAATTTTTCTAACATTAACCACCTGAAAAGGGAGGTACCTAGAGACAGTCCAGACAAGCTTAGACTATGTGAAATAAAGAGAGGAATCCTCATCTGGATCCTTTACCATTGGTTATAACAGTGTCACAATGACTAGTTCGGATTAGATAGGTGCATTTAGCTGTTACACAGCTAGGCAAAAGGAACAACACCTTAATTCTTGCTGTTAAATGTTTAAACAGAAAACAAGCAGCATCTGATGTTAGAGTAGGAACATGAGGGTGAGTTTTATCACAGACAGCTTGTGAATGACATCCCGTTAGGTCCAGGCAAACCATTTCTTAAAGGGGGAAGGGTAAATACTGTCTCCAGCTTCAGTCATTTTAAATAGAGATGATCGGAAAATTTCAGAGCAAATATTTCTTCACTAAAATTAGTTGACACATGAAAAACCTCATGATTCACAGAAAATTTGAATTTAAATTTTAAAGAAATTCTGTCAGTGTCTGAAACCTGCCTGATCTCCTGTCTGATTTCTTTGTCTGGCTTCTACCCTAAAAACCTCAGAACAAAACCAAACTTTGAAGTTACTCTGCTGAGAATTACACTGATTTGAAAAACAAACCACTTTTTATGGCTTCACTAAAATTCTTCCTGATTCAAACAGGTGTGATAGTCTTGTACATGACATTTTTTTTCAGTGTATTTTATCCTATCACAAGGAAATGCAGACCTATATGGAAATTATTTGCTGTGTCATTTGCTTTTGTGCCTCTACTCTTCAATTAAATAGGCCCCAGCAGAATTCACCAAGGGCTGGTATGTGGCGCGCATTCTATTTTATGGCACAGATTCATTCAGCTACAGCAATGAAGCAGAAGTACGTGCTCACAGCAGATGGTCAGACCTGAAATTCACCATTTCAAACAATTATGCCCTTTTTAATGCTACCTTTTCCCACCTTCTTAAATAATAGTTTTCTGGTAACAGGTTTTCCACTATCATAAAATAACACTGATGGTTAAAAGCCCCAGTGGGGCAAGTCTTGAAGCTACTCCTGGCACTGAAGAAAGGATTTGGTGCTAGATTCAACAGGGAAATTACTATCCACTTAAGTAACCATTAAACAAAATAAAATGCTTAAGATTTCGTCCATAAAAAAAAAGTGATTTTTTAAATGGAATTTTCTCTAGGGCAAACCCAGTATTTCAACCCAACTTTTTCAAAAGGTTAAAACACTAGAAAGCATATTGTTTAATTCTAACTGATGCTGACATGAGACATTCACACAACAGAAAAGAAAGAGCTTGAAACAATGTAGTAGGTACATTGATCACTGACCACTGGAGATCAGAGTTCAAATTACAACTGAGTCCTGAGTTTCAGCCCACTGCTTTTGAGTCTGGAACTGTGCTTTGTAAAAAGTGACTATCAGAATAAATAACCTTGTCCATAAAAAAATCTTGTCATTTTAAACTTGGATAAAACAGTGAAAATTAGTGATTTTGTGAACTAGAATTAAAAGATGGGATACTGGGAGTGCAGGGCTGGCACCTTGAGGGAAGTTTGGTGCAGGTACTCTAAGTGATATGCCTAGCACAGAGAGCATTTCACTAGTGAGAAAAGGAACTTATCTATCTCCATTTCTCTTACTCTAAGAAACCTAGGAGATTGAACTAACACAATTTACCATTTACAATATGAAGTGAACCTACTCAAGAAGTCTGTATCAGTACAATGGTATCTGAACTATTGAAACAAAGCGAAAAAGCTCACTGAAGAGATATGCCTTGGCTTAAATCAGCTTACAGTAAAGAACCAGTCCTTTATGCCAGTCTGCCTGTCCATCTTGTTTTCAATTCTTGTTTCCCAGTTATTTTTTCTTTTTTTTTATTTGGTCCAAACTTACATGCCTTCTTTCTTTGCCCCTCTTGTGTTTCTCTTCTATTCTTTCCCCCCCTCCCTTTTGCTACTCGTGGAACATGCACTTGGAGCTGATGCTTGATTTGCTGTTGAAGAACATTCCAAGAAGGGGAAGAGCATAAAGAGAAAGAGAGCAAGGAAAGAAAGAGACAGAGAAACATAAATCTCTAAAAAACACTTTTTACATGTTTGTGCCTCAGATATAGCCCCTAGCTGCAACTTCTAAAGGACTGAATAAAGATTAAGGAATGACTTGACAGAAAGCCTGATCGTGCAGCAGTATTGACAGCTGGTAGCAAAATTCTTTTGTTTTCAGAAATGGCACTGATTTAATATTTAGGTAAAATGAGGAAATAATGCAATAAAGTATAGAAGTGACAGCTAATTTTAAGATAGGCCTGTTAATTTCACAGAAAAAAGCTTTTTGCTTAAATGACAGTTCTGTTGATAGAACAGATGGGGTTATGTATCAGTAGAAAACCTAATAAAAGATCTGAATATATTTACAGTGGCTGGATTTTTCCATAGGGACCTTCCTTTTTTTGCTTTGTTTTTGCTAGATTGTGGGTTTGTTTTTTTGGGGGGTGGAGGTTGTTTGTTTGGGATTTTTTTAATATTTGCTTTTATTCCCTTTAATCAGACTGTAACGATACTACATAGTCACTAGTTTATTATCTGCACTATAACTAGTTAGGTAAGAAATAATAGGTATTTATCACAAAGTCAGTTCACATATTTGCTTTTCACTGCTGTTTACCCTCTGAATAGCTTTCATACGGATGAATCTGCAATGTCCAGGTGAAATTAAATAGTTATTTAAAAAGCCTGAGCAATGGAAGTGTTTTGCCTGTATTAAACCACACACTTGGCAAAAATTAAAAAAAAAGGTGATAAAATTATTTTCTTTCCTTTCCCCTTGCCCTTTCCAGCATTGGTCTAGTCTTTTTATCAACTGAAATGGTCTGCTTTAACCAGAGCCTGCCAACACAGGGCATTGCTCCTGGCAGGTGGATTGTAGTATATACTGGAGATTATAAATCATTTTGTCAGTCTCAGACAGTTGTAAATTTATCTGCTTACATGGGAAAAAACACTGTACAATAACATCTAATGCCGCTTCTTCACAACATTGTACAAGCTAGGTGCACAAGTACAGGCTAAGATGACATAAACACAAATATACTCTTTAAAGCTTTTCACTTGTATTTTAAATGTATTTCTATAAGAAAGAAAGAAACAAAAAAACCCCCAACCACAAAACTTCTCTTTTGCTTATCCTCCATATAATACAGAGACAGTGGTTTACACTGCATTTGAATCATTCCCCAGAAAAGCCCAAGTTCTGCAATAAGTTCTACACGTGCCAATGTGGTCCATGGAAAAGAATAACGCTGGGATGTTGTCTCTGCATAAATTGCATGGTCCTCTTCTGATATTAGAGATGAATTTCACAGAAGCTTGGGGAATTCACTGTCTAGTTTCTTGCTAACAAGTTAAATTTATGAAATCTTCAGAGGAATGACCTTTAAACAATTTATGAGAACCTAAGACACTTTAGATGCAATAAAAATAATTTCATCACAACCTTTCTCCCAGCTCCACATTCTGTTAGCGTTGTTATGGTTACAGATTCAGGACTTGAGAATTTAGGAGCGGCTGGAATTAAGGATTCCCATGCAATTTCAATTCAAACGCTCATGCATGTGTGTTCAGGCACAGTATTTAACTGGAAGATCACAAACTCCCCCTGCACCTCCCTCACAAACAAAAAACTTTAATTCTGGTATTCACTGTTTGGCTTTGCAAAAATATTATTATCATGGCATACAGCAGAGGTAATTTACTATACCTGATACAAAACAGAAAACCCCCATTGTTATTATGTGTAGCTAAATCATCTCTTCTGTCATCAGTGTTCAAACCTTCAAACTTCAGCACTTAATACTACTCCATTAGTTGACATGAAGAGAAATATGAACTTCAAGTACATTCTTGAAACTTTTATTTAGGAGAATAGATAGCTCTAAATCTGGCTTATTTGCCTAAATTCAATAGAAGATGGAATGGTTTATTTCAACTGTTATACTTGGCACTTTGATAAAGCAAAGTCTTTCCCATGGTCTTTAGTGCACCACGTATTGTTAATAATATATGGTGAGCTATGGCTAATGATAGAAGAATTTCTAACAGCATTCCAGCATCCATTCAATAAACTGTTTCCTTGGTTGCAGCCAAGGAATATGCAGTACAGATGAAGAACGGAGAACTATTTCCCTGATGTTAACACTGCTGTGCAATGAATCACTGTGCTTGTACAATTCAGAGCAGCCTTTATGCTCCTTTAACGTGTACCACCAGGCAGAACAAAAACCTGGTTAACCTGTATTGCTGGTCAACGGCCCTAACAGACAAAGGTAGCATCCAAAAATCTCTGAGGTCAAAGAATACTTGCTGTGTTCTGTTTTTCTTCTGATGATCTTATGTCAACAGTTGGGATAAGTTGGCAGGGAACCATGACAAACATTCTGTATTAATAAGGGACAGATTTACATTTTGTAAAGGCATAGTGTCAGTGGAGTAAGGCACAGGACCAAGACTTTTGTATAAGTTGAAGTCAGCTTTTATATAGCTGAAAAACTTACTTCATTAACCCACTTCTTCTCTGAATGCAAGGACATTGCAAATTTTTACCTATTTGGAATAAAATAATGTAAATTCTTTCTGCATGGTTCCTAGCATGTGGGGTTTTTTACTACTCTTGAAACAGTCTGTTACAAAGCTGTTACAATGCTCTGCCTTTATTCTTTCACATCAAATAACTGAAAATCAAGAAAACATTTCTTAATTTCACAAATCTTTTCAAAGAATTAGAGTAAGAAATATATCACATTACTGCACATCAATTACTTTTTTACATTTATAGTAAATAAATTCATAATATATTATATCAAAGCATGACATATTCTGAAATGTGTTCTCAAATATGGCCTGAGTTAACCAACTCTGTAATGTGTAAAAGGAGACAACTTATTTGCACATGACATTTTTTAATCTTTTGAAAGAGATTAAACATTGATAAGATTTTTTTTCTAATTTCTTTTCCCTTTTTTTTTACTAGAAGGATTCTTTCATAGTAGTTCTTTTGAATCTGTTAATGTGAAAACAGGCACAACCCAAAGTTTTATCCTTCTTTTCATGATGTACTTGATTATCTGCTTTACAGAATTGCCCATTTTGTCGTCTAAAAATTTCCTGCCAATTTTTTCTGTCCTTTTTCTTGTCTTGGGAAGTACTCTTAATTTTAGAGCTCAGTAGTTTATGGCACCTTTTTTCTCTCTCCAAAACTTGTACATTATAATTTTTTTAGTTATATTGTAATATTAACCAAAACTCACTATCAGAACTGATGTTATGTCTGGACCTGGACTACTAAACCCCAGAAGATATGGTGTGGGCACCAAGTATACCCACAAAGCCATGAAAATAGTGACAGGCTAATGCAAGGCTGGCATGTTGGCCATTCTTGCCATTTTATCACAGGACGTGCGATGTTTGTTTTTCGTATTGAATACTTGAGAATCTCAGCCTGTTTCTTTCCAAATGTAAATATGTAGATAGATTGCATGTTTGTTTTCACCTTTATGTTAAGTTTCTTTATTCAGTGTGATTAGCTTTCATTGAATCCTCTGACGGAGAAAACAGGTTGTTCTTATCCTGGGAAACTACTGAGCAGCCAAAGAAGAGGTGGGGAGGAGAGAAGAGACCGCAGAGCAAATCAGGCTCGGCAGGACAGGGAGACACAGCACAGAGCTGCCAACCTGTGGCTCACATAAAAAAGACTGAGAAACAACAGAAAGGAGAGAGAGAGACAGGCCCTCAGAGCCAAGGGGATGCTTCCTTAGGGTCAGAGGAGAAAGAGCAGAGCTTGCAGACACTCAGAAAGTGTCCAAGTTAACTGCAACAAGCTGGGAAGTGAGGACACATCTGTGAGGACAAGTAGGCAAGGGGAGAGCTATGAGTAAATCTTTTTATTTCTATTCTATTGTCCCTAGTCACACTGATTTTTCTCAATTTATATAGTATTCTAATTCAGAATCCAGTAAAAGCTGGCTTTTAGTTTAAAAGCCTTTTTGTGTTCAGTCTGGGCACATCCACTTTTAAGATAGAGCATGTTGCAAGTACATCTTAAGGGATCAAAAAATAACACAATAATATTATTAGGAAAAAAAAGCCAAATGTTTTTTTCGTGGCCTTGGTTTGACCTTAGGGTAGGTCATAAAATATTGCAACCTTGGCAGCCACAGAACTAGAGCCTCCCTTTGGGGTCAAGAGGAGCACAAGAGGAGATGTTCAGCTGCTGGGAAGTGGCAGGAGCCTGAGCCTGCCTCTGCTCGGCTGAAAAGGGGGCAGGCCAGAGGAAAACATCCTGCGTGATGGGCTTTCTCTGCAAGCCAATGGTTGGGACTTACTTTTGTAAATATTTTTTTAAAATATATAGACACTCTTCAGCTACAAATTATAGTACAAGTGATAAAAATTTGCATTTTCTTTATTCTCTCAATTATCTCTTTGCTGAAGATTTTAATATCTTGAAATATTAGATTCTATATAGTGCTGATTATTAGCAATTTTAATAAAAAGATGTTTTGCTAACAGTGGATTTAATAATGCCTAGTTTCCTATGTGCTCGTGTCCATTCATGCTTTCAATAACATCACTTTTCTCATGTCCTCATGATTTCTTCCATTTTCAGCCTATTTCATTCAGATCTTCTCTACAGTACTCTCAACTCTCTCACATGAGCACATACTGCTGGGCAAGAGTTAGCATGGTGCCACGAGACCAGTGTGTGCTGATTTGTTGGTTAATACGTGCAGGGCAAAGAGGATAGATAACTATTGAGCTCATACTGCCATTTTGCCTTATTTTGGAGAGAGCAGAGGACTACAAATTAGGATTTGCATGTCCCAATGACTATCTCAGACATACCTTTTCTCGTAAGTCATTGTGTCTGAGTAGACTAAGGGAAGGCTCACCAGTTATTTACTAAAAATTCCAGAGAGCAGCCCTGTGCCAGAGCTGTATCTTGATGAACAGCACAAGAGGAAACCTTGATGAATGGACATGCTTCTAGTGTAGGCAGCTGCCAGCATACACTGTGGCATGGACAACCAGTGACCAGAATTTTTGGTGATTTCCTTCCTTCTTTCCTTCCTTCTTTCCTTCCTTCTTTCCTTCCTCCCTCCCTCCCTCCCTCCCTTCCCTGCAAATTAGTCGTGTCTTTAATGTGCTACC
Organism: Aptenodytes forsteri; assembly: GCF_000699145.1. Classification (NCBI taxonomy): domain Eukaryota; kingdom Metazoa; phylum Chordata; class Aves; order Sphenisciformes; family Spheniscidae; genus Aptenodytes; species Aptenodytes forsteri. Next base: position 5,687,715 of record NW_008794911.1, read on the forward strand.
TTAAACTTAATTTTTAGCTCTTCAGGCAATCTACCTCTACCTCTATCATTGACATTGCCCTATTTCAGTTATTAACCAAACACATCCCTCTCTTACTTAAAGGTCTTACAAATGTTTTCAGAGCACTCAGAGCTCCACCAGTTTACAAACACATCTACATATCCCCACAAGAGAGATTTCACTCCTACACTGCCTGATCCTTGCATCTCCTTCCAGATTCCTCATCCTACCTGAGCTTAACTGAGCAAGATGAGTACAGAGGACTCTGCTCTCTGCTCAGGCTGACCTGATGAAAGGTTAAATTAACTGACTTGTAGGACAGTGCATAACTTCCATTTGAGAGTAGAAGTTATTTGGAATGGATCAGAGAACAAATTTTGGCTCAGGCCTCAAGCATACACATGACCGAGGCCCCTGGCGCCATCCCCCCCAGCTTTTTAATGAACTCTAAAATGACTTGACAGAATAGAAAGCCAAAAACTGAACTCTAATCTTAAACACATTAAAATAAAAAATGTCTAATTATTTGTTTATCATTTGTTTATAATAAGTAAGAATTTTAAGTGGCAGTACTTAAAGAACCATATTTTGGGAAGCTGTACAGCAATTCTCAAAGTTTGATTCATAAATATATTTCTAATACTTTATGGACATATGGATTTTCTCCTTTAAGCAGTTAAAGTTATGTCAGACTTCTATTACAAGGAATTAAATTCAGGATCTTTTGCTCAAATATCCAGGAGAGAAAGGAATGTTTATAATCCTCTTTTATGTTCAAAGACTTACTTTGAAGGTCAGCAGTTACATGGGGATATAATCATAAACATTGGAGCAGTTAGGATTTCTGAAGATGGAAGAGTAATAGTGCTGTCCACCCATGACAGGCTGCAGATTATAATCTTTTCTGAGCCTCTTTGCTTGATTTGGTTTGGAATTCCAGTGAAAAATTATCTTTCCTGATATTTTATATTTTGGACAGATGGTAAATACCACAAGACTAGTTTGTAGTATATTTCTGCAGAGGATCTTACTAAGAAAAAGAAGTGAGGAAGCAAAGCAAACTTACTGACAAAAAAAAAAAAAAGTTCTAAATACAAATGAAAAATAATACCTATGTCACTGGTTTCACATAATAGAGACTTGGTTGGTATTACTTTAGAAAAAAGACATTTCATGCTGGATCTGAAGAAACCTCAATATCAAGAAATTAAGACTACCACAAAATAAGACTATAACAAAGAATAAAACCAAATCAGCTATGTTAAGAGTCATGAGAAAAACCCTGGAATTTTAAATTTGGGAAATCCTTTCATAAGGATTATAAAAATTATTCTTTGACTATTCAAAAATGACAACTACCAATCAAACACAGAATGTATACTTGAAGGACTGGTCTTTGTCACAAACTTCAAATCAGAGGATAAAAAAAATCAAGGTCAAGTCCTGTCTTTAAGTAGTTTATACAGTTCAATACCATGATGAAATTGTTTCATTGTTCAGCAGACCAGCACCTTATTTTTGATCACTTGAAAGTTTAACTCTGTGAAGGACTGTTGAACAACAAATTCAAAATTAAAAGGAAAAATGAAGTCCAGGGTTTCATTCAAAATGGTATCTTCAAGTGTAACACAAAACCAGTTAAAACAAAGTTCTATTTCAAAGTAATTCCTTTTGGTAAGACGTGAGCAAAATCCTGCCCAATTTATGGAATGAACGCTGGTGTAAGGTTGGCTGGCTTTTTCACTTTACACTTCCAGATGGAGATAAGAACATTTACATCAGCTGAAGAATTGGTTCAGTTATTACTGTGGTGTTATTTACTACTGTGAACTTCTTTTAGTGCTCAGGAATGAAGCTAGAAATAAAAAACCTATGGGGCCAAAGTACTGACAAGAGTGAAACAGGATTTGTTGCAGGCATGTACAAACTGTAGAACTTGTATGAACACCAGTGTAAACTGAAGGATCTACTCAGTTTTGTAAACTGAGTACTGAATTTTGTTCTTTATTTTGCCAGTGAAATGTTAGTAGTATCTCAGTCTTTTCTTGAAGAGTTAAGGATTAACATGAGATCAACACTTGGTGTTCATGCACTTGGTGTTCTTGTGAATAACCCTTTATATGAATTTATTTACCTTTGAGGTTAATTATTTTTTCCTGAGCGTGTAATGCTGCTTTGGTGCTTGTCCCTAAGCAGTTCGGTTCCAGCTCTTCTTTTATTTCTTCCTCAAGAAAGAAACTTTAGGAACTTACTTTCCATGAGGATTCAATAAAAAACAGCCTTCCTGTTGCTCTGGTCACCCACACAGCAAAAAGGAAGTTAAACTGTCTGCTGACATATCTCTTATGGTTTGGGTCTGAGCCTTTGCTCTTGAGCCTGCTGCCAGAAGTTTGACTTGCACAGACAATACTTTGTGGGTGGTGACTTCACCGGGAATCAAGAGCCAAGAATTGGAGAAATGTCCTGTGTGCCATATCAGTGGTGATTAGGAAAGCATTACTGGATCCACACTTTTAAAGTTACAGCAGATGTGCTTATTTTGTGGTAACCATGCAGTGGAAGAAAGCTGTTCTCTGGCCCCTAAACCCCAGCTTAGCTAATCATAAGGAAGGTTAGCAAATGCAGTATTTTTCTCATGACATTTCATAAACACAGGGTTTCAAGATGAATGTGGATGGAAAGGCCAATAATCCTTCCATCCCTTGTGATCTGCATAGAATTGTGGTTTGCCTGAGCTGGCTGAAAGCTCAGGGTAATTATTTGGAAAGATCGGCACTGTTTAGAGAGCTAACATATCTGTATCAATTCCTATCTTACCCTTGAATTCTTTGGAAAATACAGATGAATCTTGATACACTCATTGCTAGCAGATATGTAAAGTCTACCCTAGATCCAGATGTGGAATTTCTATTAATATGATTGATATTTCCCTACAAGGAATTTAGCTCACAGTCAGCCCTAAGGAAGCAGAAACAGACACATAAACCAACATTTACATAGAAGTGAGTAGAAATTAAAGATGTAGAGATATTGATTGTTGTTTAGCCCAAGGATATCTCATTTACTCCTGCATATATACCAGTTTTGCTTTAGTACTTTACTGAAAATAATCTTTACTGAATATTCTTAACTAGAGTCTGGCACTTCTTTACTAAAGTCCAGCAGTTTATTCATCAAACTGTTATGTACATCTATCATTGCCTTACTCTGACACTAGTCTTCCAGAAGCCTCAGTAACATTAAAAAATAAATAGCAAAAGTGTGCTGTTTATTAATTATGTTTTCAACTTTTTGAAATAAGCACATAAGAAAATCCAAGTGTTCTGCAAGAACTCATATTATGCTTCCACATTTTTACAACAGGATTTTTTTCAGGAACTGTTTTACTGGTTTCTCAGGGTACTCGGAAGTCTCAAAGAGCATGTAGAACCTTAACATTTGTTTATGTACTTAAAATTTACTATTGCAGTTCCTGTGTTTGTTATTATATCTGGATCCCATTTCATCAAGGCAAACAAAACTCCAAAGAGCCCCTCTCATGAAGAGCTTGAAACAAACACACCAAAAGGGCTGGAGGAGAGTAAGCGCTGTTATAAGCTCATTACTGATGAAGAAGTAAGTCACAGAGAGGAAAAGGGTGAACTTTATTAATATTTAAGCGATATTACATCAAAAAGCCTCTTGTAAGTAAGTAGGATATGGGCTTTTAAATTGCTTGTGTGCTTTGGAAGACTTTATATTAGGGGAGCTGCACATGCCGAGTTCAGAAATACTCAATTCCAGACTTGTACTTTATTCTCAGGACTAGTTTTATACCCTCATAGAAGCAGAATGAATGGATGTGCACAGTAAGTGTTCAGTTGCTCAAACACTTTTGTCTGTGGCCTTAGAATTTTTACTTCAAAAATATTTTTAGAGGTCCAGCCATCTTTCCTGACAGGCTTGATAAATCTGCCTGCAACTACTGCTTGAACTGCCCTAAAAATAACAACAGCAAAAAAAATTTCCATGTGGGTTCTTTGTTGCAGAAGAGTGAAATTAGTCATGAGGAATGCACGCACTGGCACTGCTCTGAATACTTAGCTTCAATAATTTTTTAAACCACTAAAAAAATTGTGTTTTACAATTTTTCTGTGCTTCCTGTTTCACTGATGATACACCAGAATATGAGCCACAGATAAAAGAGTCTTCTGACAACCTCTGTATTTTGGTAACATTAGAAGGGAGACTGTTTTGGAATACTGGGTGGAAATACTTTGTAATAAGGACACACTTCATTCACAAGAAGGAAAATTATTTTTCAGATGTTGAAAAAGTACTCCATCTCCTGAGAACCTCTTCCCTTAATCATGTAACATATACATGTCCCTGATGTGTTTGTACAGTGATAACCCAGGCTTGCACTGAGAACAGTGAATCTTGACTGGATACTTCCCAAAAAAACCCAGAAAGGTACAATCTAAGAATGAAGACAAGTACTCTTCCTTTCTAAATATTCCAGAGATTTTGGCTAGGTCAGATGGGATATTTTCCCTGAAAAATAACTTGGGAGACACTTTTCTGACTAGACAGCTTTTTGCAGAATATTTTGTTGAAAATTCTGCTTTTCACCAGAAAACTTTAAAATGTTTGCTATTCTAGTGAAAAAATGACTCCTTGTCTTGAGAATTTGAGCAAGAATAACACTATTCTCATTTTCAGTAGCGTGTCCTTGGGGGGGGTGGGGAAGGAAAAAAAGGCATCAATCTTCTAACTAATTTTTAATTCCATTTTGTAACATTTAGCAAAGTCTAAGCAAATCAGAATTTACAGAATTAGGGTAAAATCTGCCTGTCTGTTAAAGAAATAATATTATATCCCTCATATCCTATAAATTGCATACAAATTGTTCTTCTCCCAGTTCCAAGTAAAAAGAAAAAGAGAAATGAATGTGTTTAGCCCATGGCATTAACAAAGGTTTTGGTTGGGGGTTTTGTTTGTTTGTTTGGGTTTTTTTCTTTTATTTTTCCAAAGACCTTATGAACTATAAATTACTTTCTTGAGCCAGCCTGAAAAAGGGGAAAGTCTTCATTTTGATTACTATTGCAGCACATGTGTGCTTCTGAAATGTCATCAGCAGACCTTTGAAAGTTGCAGTCTAGCCTGCCTTTACAAAAGAATTTTACAGTTCACTGCTGTGCATTTTTTGGGAATACTTGTACATTCTTCACTGTTATAAGAAAAAATATTCAAATAAAGATGGCCTTGAAAATTTACTGAAGTATTTGCTCCAGCTTTTGCATGCCAATACCAGCTGTGAGGACTTCATACTACTGGAACAAAATAGGTTATTAAAAAAGAAGGCTAGAGACTGAAGATGAAAAAGTTGTAAAAGAAGGTCAAATGTCAAAGGCAAGATTATTGTACTATGCTTTGATTCTCCGGATTTATAGGGAAAGCATATGCCTATTTCCTTCCTGTGCTCAGTCCTTGTTTCATGCACATTTAAAATGAAGTTATTTTGAAAGAGATACCTGCTTTCTGTTCAGTAAGTATAAAGGGTTTTGTCAAATTGTGCTCTAAGCTTTGTCAAGGGTGCAGAAACCTGTTAAAATATAGAAAATCCATTGCTATTGTTGTGCGCTGGGTAGGGGACAGGTCATGCTGTCCATATTACACCCTGGATTAGCATCCAGCATTTGAAATGTATTCAAATTATACTTGCTAAATGAGGAATGATAGATGGAGTGGGAATAAATTATGAAGGCTTTGAAAGTAGGGTCAATAATTAACATTTGATGCAATAAGAAAGAGGGAGCAGAGATGCAAAAAGAAGAACAATATGGTCAAAGCAATGGTCAGAAGAATCCTCTCTGCAGCTGCTTTCTGAGCAACATCAGCCTAAAAACCTTGCAGTCATCCAAGCAAGGAGGGACAATGCTGCAGTAACTGAGATGCATGATGATGACAGCTTGGGCAAGAACTTTTGTTAGATGTGGCAGGTAAGAACGCATCTTAAAATGAAAAATCGAGAAAGAATGTGCAAGGTACAGATGCAACCTGCCTGTAGGTCTTAGGGGAAGTTCAGAGTGTAGAACTGTAGAGTAGCTCAGGACGATTAAGGAAAAGGTTTTCTGGAGGAATTTTTCACAAGACTGAAACTCCAGTAACGTTGACCTTAGAGTGGGTATAGACTGCATAAAGAAAGCTGATTAGATCTTCACCATCTTTTTCATATATACAATGGTTCTGCCATATAAAACATATATGTAGAGAGAAATAAAATACCATAAGGTCCATTGTTGGGGTCACATTATGACACCTATTAAAGTCTTACTTTGGCCTTACTGTATGATATATTTTAATGACAATATAAATAAATATATAATTTTAGAAGGATAAGAAACAGTAATTTGATAGTTTATCAACTTCTATATTATATTTAAGTATTTTTGTAGGTCAGAATAAAGCATCAGGTGTATCAACAACTTTTGTGTATACAGTGACTAGTATCTTGCTGTCTGTAGTAACAGCATGCTGAAAAGTATTCTAAAGGCACAAAGTATTAGAAAGATAGCTGTAGAAGAATTATATGTGTCTATATAGATATCTATCCTGGTTAACGGGGGAGGTCCCGGACGACTGGAGGCTTGCCAATGTGACACCCATCTACAAGAAGGGCCGGAAGGAGGATCCGGGGAACTACAGGCCTGTCAGCCTGACCTCGGTGCCGGGGAAGATTATGGAGCGGTTCATCTTGAGGGCGCTCACAAGGCATGAGCGGGACAACCAGGGGATCAGGCCCAGCCAGCACGGGTTCATGAGAGGCAGGTCCTGCTTGACCAACCTCATCTCCTTCTATGACCAGGTGACCCGCCTAGTGGATGAGGGAAAGGCTGTGGATGTGGTCTACCTGGACTTCAGTAAGG
>NW_008794911.1:5696092-5710723 GCF_000699145.1 Aptenodytes forsteri
GTTGGACTCGATGACCTTAGAGGTCTTTTCCAACCTTAATGATTCTATGATTCTATGATTCTATATCTATATCTATATATAGATATAAAAGCTAAATGAAGTATACTTACTATACTGGTATAATCTAGTTTATGTTATTGGTTACACAGCTGTATGCACATTTTTAGCTTTCCTCTGCTATCTTATGATCCATCAGAAAAAAATTGTCAGCTACTTACATTACGTAAAACATTCTCAGTCTGTCTATATATAGATATAAAAGCTAAATGAAGTATACTTACTATACTGGTATAATCTAGTTTATGTTATTGGTTACACAGCTGTATGCACATTTTTAGCTTTCCTCTGCTATCTTATGATCCATCAGAAAAAAATTGTCAGCTACTTACATTACGTAAAACATTCTCAGTCTGTGGCTTTTTGCTGATCTTATTACAAAAAACATACTGATAGACTTTACTGATAGCATAAGGGAAGCCCTGACAAATAGAGAAAAATTTGATAAGATACCTATTAAAACACTAGAACTATAATCGTAAATAGCAGCTGTGTAGCCTCAAAGCATAATCTGCCAAATCACCTCACCTTATCCTCTAGAAGCAAAAGTGACGGGAAGATAATCTCTGTGGATTTCTATGACTATGTAAACACAATATTTTCCACACACTAAAATATTAAACAAGTTTTAGGAGATCTTTCTTCCATTTTCCTAAGTCCCAAACAAATTTCACATTAATAAAGCATTAATTTACAAAAGGGATTAAGAAAAGAAAAGCAAATAAAAGCTTTTTTCCACCTATTGAAGGCTGTTAATAATGGATGGTTAAAAAACTCCTGCTGGCCTATTTTTAATTTTTTTTTAATAGACTGCAATACAAATCAAACCATGCACTTCAATTCACCTGATAAAAATCAGTGGTTTGCAAAAGAGTACCTAAAATCTGAAAATAAAGTTACCAGAGGAGAAATAACTATTTATAAACTAGAATTCTGCTCTGTGAAAAACAAGCATTAGGATATTCAGCTGTATGTAGCACTGTTTAAAACATGTTTTGTTCAGTTCCTAGTCATGCAAAGCTGCACTATCAGTAGCTTGTGTACGAAATTCAAGCATGCAAGGACTGTGTAATACAGGTTCCATTTAACTGTAGGTAGTCATCTTGTTGTTAGCTTCATTTTACAAACCTAAGCGAATTTTTTTTATTTGCACAACTTTTGCCACCAAACTCAGCTGGTCAGGCATTCCGTCAGTAGAAAATACAGTAGTTAATAAGTATGAATGGCAAAAGGATTAAAGTACAAAATTGAAAAGTTCTAAGTGGAAACAAGGAAACTCATGAAGCAATAAAAATAATTTTCTAATATACTAAGTTAATGACCCAGAGCTTAAACATATTTAATGTTAGAATTTAGACAATCCTTACTGTATAATCTCACCTAGCACTTACATTAAAGAAGCCATCGTCACATATCGTTGGCTCCAATACTGTTTTCTTTTCTTTTCCAACAAAGACACTTGTCAAGGATTAGCCTAGGTGCAATGAATGTGTTTATACACAGTTGATACCCGAAATTCATCCAAGGAGTTTATACAGCTTCCAAGGTGCTCTAAGTACGTACAGAACTAGAGATAAAAATGGATAAGCCAGTTTGGGCTCGTTGACAATCCTTCCTCACCGACCACAGAGAGAATCACCACAGTTTTGGCTTCCGTGTGGCTGCACAGAGGGTGAGTTAAGGCACAATTTAGTTCAGCATAGCTAGGAAGCCATATGATAATTTGTTATCTAGTCTGCTGATACAGAAGCAAATAAACAAAGACTACGATAAAATATCATACATCCTGGCCAATTAGTTTTCTCATCCACAGGGAAATAATTCACTTAAATCCAAACCTTTCTCACCTCCACTACTTTAGAACAAACAAGCAAAATCTCAACCTCCTGCACTCTAGTCTACTGAATTCTGAAGCCTAGCTTGATGACTGATGTTCATTCCTGCAGTAACGCTGGTGTTGAGATTCTACTGCAACTCTTGCATGAACCACATTAACTTGACAGACTTTAAAGGATATTTCAAAGTTCACATGTATCTTACAATCCAATATATGTTTTTAAAAGAAAAATATTTCTGTACATTGAAAATATGACTTGCAGACCAGATGCAGACAAAATTATTTTAGCTTAAATATATAGGCACTTTTTCCCAAAAGGACATACAGAAGTCTGTGTTGGAATAGCACATAATTACTGCTTCCTGCTTAGAGATGTAGCCTAGTAGCTGATTAAAGCAATAGCAAACATGAAAAGATCCTTCCAAGCGTTGAGAAAAATCCTCTATATTTGTACGTGTGTTTAAAATTAAAATGCATGGAGCTTTCCAGATCAGTCAACACTGAAAAAGCTGGCAAGAAAAGTTCAAAAGTTCTTAATTTAGTAGAATTTGCTGCTTTTAGGCAACTCCTTAGCCACCTAGCAACAGCACAAAGGGTATAATTCTTGGAGACTTAAATTCATACTGGCTGAACAAGAGGGAAAATTGCAAATGTGCAAGATAGCTTGAAGACATTGTGACACCAGGGTGTCTAGTGCGTCAGACTGTGTAGGCCACATATCAGGATGTAGTTAACAGAGAATAGAAGATGTATGTCTTTCCTACACAACTTACGCAATAACACAGATTCTCAAATACAAATCTCCACTATTCCCATCTTTCCTGCTATCCTCAGTACAGGCCTATCTGCATCACAATCTTCCTCACTGTAGTGAAAGTTCAAAACTTGTATCAACATGCTTGATGTTATATATGTTTTCCAAAAGTCTCCTTTACAACTTTTACGATACATTTTGTATTGTATTAGATATGCCCAACAGTAGCTTCAGGTACCTCCTACAGAGAGGTCTTTAGTGGTGAGCTGATTCTAGGCAATGAAGTTTTGACTTGCAGACATGCAGATGTAATCTTAGGGTATGAGAATACTGGTTTTCACACCAAGTACTGTCTCTTACTTTCATTTAAATCCAGGAAGACTGAGTCTGAAAGAAGATTGTTACTCAAGCTAAGTAGGGCAATCTGAACCCAGACTCTGTTAATTATTGTTTGATTTCATATAATCCAAAAGATGTAGAGTAATTTATGTGCCTATAAATAGATATACCCAAAGATGTTTTTAAATTTCTGTGGACAAAAGACAGCCACATGAATGTGAAGGAGAGGGGGCTGTAGCACAAGAATCTTTTCAACCCTTGTGTTTATACTTCCTTCATTGGTATGCAATTCTTCAATTGTTCCCTATTTTTCTCTCTTTTGAAAAGTATTTATTATTTTACAGCTATTCTTTCCTGTTTTGAACAAAACAGAACAAAAAGTGTTGTGATTTAAAGCTTTTCATCTATGTTTCCTACTCTTCAGCATCTGGAGTTCGTAGGAGTAACCCTCCAGGGAACCCTCCCTATTTTAGCAAACATCCGATACCCAACATTAATTAACATTCTCCCATATAAAAATCTCCCATATTATCACTCAACAAACATCCTCTCCTACAGATACACTTCCCACGCCCTAAGCTTGTCCCTATTGTAGACCAATCTATCTCCTGAATTTTGAATGTAATAATGCTTATAGTTCTGGGGTATAAGTCAGGCTGAGGTAAAGGTGCACTTCACTTAGTAATAATAAAGATCTCACTGTGGTTTCCTACACCTTGTAGTTACCTCATTTCACTTTGACTCTTTAAAAAGAGTGAATTGAAAATCCACATAGAAATATAACCTCAACCAATAGAGAGGTTGAATGCTTTTAGCATCTTAAGCATTACTGATACTAAATTTTGTAGGGAGAGGAAATCCATCAGGAGAAAATTTTTCCCATAAACTTTCTTATATACCCAAGTCATTTTCACTGTATCTGCTAAATTTTACTTATTTGCTTATACCCTTCTCAATAAGATTATAGTTTCTTCATATTAAAACATCAGTTATTTTGATCAGACTCTAAATATAATTCTCACTCTGATCTTGAGAGTTGCAGTGAGGTTGATAATGTACTAAATTCACCTTTTAAAAGGAAACATGCAGTTACTTTTATTCCCAAAGCTGTTAGCTCCTCTCAACTCCAAAATCTTGCAAGAAAAGGTTGTACATAATGTTCATCAGGCTCTTTGATTTAGAAATTGTCCCAGAAATTCCTTGCTGATTTTCTATACACGTAAAAACCTCCCCACTCAGCAAACATATCATAAAGAGACAATTTGAAAATGTCTAGGTCACAGTTTGCTTTCCAGCACGACCAATGACCTATATCTAAACTACATACTTCCATTATGAGTGCTATTCAGATTCTAGCAATGGGTCATTCAAGAGAGACTTTTTCCATTTGTCAGAGTAATATTTCACCTCAGGAAGACAGAGAAAGACTATAAGCTACTTTGCTTGTTTCCAGTTTTACGGATATCTTGAGCTTTAGTTTTCCATACAAAAAAAGACAAAAACCCAAGAGTTAAGTGAGAGTGTCTGATTTACATTTGAATCTGGTGCTAGAGATTTCTCAAAAACATGATCAGAAACATTTGTTGTGAAACCAAGCTTTGGGTCTGTTCAGTCGTATTTGTTTAATTGAGTAAAACATCTGGCTTTCGATTACGTGCAGTCAAACTTTGTTACATAGAGACAACCTTGGTTTAGTTTTAGAATAAAGAAACTGAAAAAGACAGATTCTTTCTGAACTCATTGGATTCAACAATCAACTGATTCAGACCACTCACAAGTGAACTTCACAGGATGTTGCTGCCTCACTGGAGATGGTGGCAAACTGCCCTATATATTTGATTGGGTTTGACTGAGATAAATGTTGTTTGGGTTTTTTCCCATCATCTCTAGGAGTTGCAGACTGCATGAAGCTGCTGGCTCCAGTGTGATAAGGAGCTGACCTCAGGATTATACCCTTATCTGCAAAGAGGAGGAAAAAGAGCAAAGGTCAAAGTAACTGCTTCTAAATAGAAAAAGATAGCCAGTGTATACATTTGTAAAGAAATAATTGACAATTTGCTCAGTGGAAAGGTTCTCACTAGGTAAAACTGATTTGGCCAAATGTATTTACTTCGAAGTCACTTGGTACAGGTGGGGAAAACATTAAAAAAGTTGTTAGACAAATTTGGCATATTTCTTTCCTTATGGAGGATCAGTGTTTCCTGAATTCTAATATATGAAGAATTCAATGGTTTTTACAATTTTTTTCAGTTTATTTATGTTGTGAAATGATTGCTGGAAGCCCTGTGAATAGGTGATCAGCATCAAAATCAAAAGCTGTTTCATTCCAACTATTACAAAATAGACCAAATGCGTGAGATTTTTCAATCTATGTTTCTGTCACATTGCACCATAATCCCTAGTGTTTGGGGGTGGGGAGAGAAACAAACAAAAATGCATGCAGGTCATACGAAATATTCCATAACCTGAAGAGAAATCAGTACTCTGGTTCTCTACAACAACAATCTTCTAGCATTATCATTTGGATATCCTGAAGATAGACAAGGAGTCACCATCTGAGTGGACTAAATGCCACAGCCAGATTCAGTGGAAAACAAAATACCTCAGTATAGAGATCTAGACTGTTGAATGAAATATGCAGTTTGGACAGAGAAGTAATAACATAGGTCCAGGGCTGGTGCAGGAAACACTAAAGACAATATACAAATTTCAGAAATACTTTAGGCTCTAAAGGAAGGCCAGTATACCTAGGTTAAGTATATGATGATTCTTGTATGCTAGTTGCCTTCCTAATGCAGGGAAAAAGAATGAAAAACGTGAATTAGTAATACTTGAATATATAAAATGCCACAAACCTCCAGGTGAGCTCAATTGACCATTTCATATGACTGCCAAAAGCAAACCAGAAGGTGCAAACATGACAAATTTATTTTAAAATTAAAACCCTTGGAAAAAAAATCACTATTCAATTGTTTTACAGAAAAAGACTCTAGCATCAGCAAGCGTGCATGAAATTTTATTGGGAGCCAGTTCTGTCTGGGTTGCGTGTATTTGTGTTTATGTAGCTCTGATTACTTTTTTTTTATGAAATTGAATCAGAATGCTACTGAAGGGTTCAATTTCCTCTGACGCTTAGTGTTCTCTTATACATATTCCTAATGGCATCATGTTTGCCTTTTTTGGAAAAGGCTATGATGTTAGAGACATGAAAAGCCAAAAAGCAACAGTGTTATTGTATCAGGAACAGGCACCTTGATTTCATGAATTTTTTCTGAATAAGAAAGGATAAAGAGTAAACAGAAAATAGTATATGAAATAGAAACTTTAGGAAAAAGTTTTCTGTTAGCAAAACTTTAAAGGTGCTTTTTCATCAATATACTGTATATTTTCTTTCACAACAAGCTGTGTCTCATTTATTCTGGAGAACAGAGATATTAACTTGTCTTCCCATTCTCAATTTTATGCAACTCAGGCAACCTGAATTTGTTATTTTATTTGCCTCAGCATCACTTTTCAGATGGCACTTGGGTAATGGAAAGATATGAAAAAAACTTCTCTATGCTAGCTATGTATGTTTGTATATAGGTCTCCATGTAAGAATATGCCTTTGTCTTCATTTCCCAGAAGCCAAATCTTAGCATAACATTCCTTTTCAATGTCCTATCTTTTTGACTACTAATCATGGCTTTGTTTTTATTCATGGTTACATCTTTGTTCCATTCCTCCTCTATCTACAATTGCTTTTGCATGACTACCACTTTCTTGGGTAGATATATAGGCTCTATATAGCTTTATCAATTTACCTATGTGTCCTGGTTTCGGCAGGGATAGAGTTAATTTCCTTCCTAGTAGCTGGTACAGTGCTGTGCTTTGGATTTAGGACAAGAACAAAGTTGATAACACACCGATGTTTTAGTTGTTGCTAGGTAGTGCTTACACTAGTCAAGGCCTTTTCAGCTTTCCATGCTCTACCGACTGGGAGGGCTGCAGGTGCACGGGGGGCTGGGAGGGGGCACAGCCGGGACAGCTGACCCCAACTGGCCAAAGGGACATTCCATACCATGTGACGTCATGCTCAGTAAAGTAACCGTTACGCGTGATGGAGCCCTGCTTTCCTGGAGATGGCTGAACACCTGCCTGCCAATGGGAAGGAGTGAATAAATTCCTTGTTTTGCTTTGCTTGCGTGCACAGCTTCTGCTTTACCTATTAAACTGTCTTTTATCTCAACCCATGAGTTTTCTCACTTTTACTCTCTGATTCTCTCCCCCACCCCACTGGTGGGGAGTGAGCGAGCAGCTGTGTGGTGCTTAGTTGCCAGCTGAGGTTAAACCACAACACTATGTCACACTTGTTCAGTAAATCTAAAAGAAAATTCTTAGGAAGAAAGTGAAATCAGTACCAATTTGCTTTGCTTCAACAGTTAATAATTTGCAGTGATTCAGTAGCTGCTACATCAGCAATCCTCCCTGTAACTGAGGTGGGAATCTCTGAGAGCAGCAGGACAAACAGCTGAAATGGAATCTGCCATCTTTTCCCACTGTAAACTCTCTTTACTCATGAATTGGTTGTGTCTATCTTGTCAGTCTCTAGGCTTTGTATTTCCATCAAATCATAGGCTAGATGCTTCCAAGCATTTTATTTTCTTAGGTGGGAATACTATTATCACTCCATTTGCAGGACATACTGTGTGATATTAAAACAATCTCTCCACTTTTAGTTTTTAAAGATAACTACCACCATCATTCCTCAAAAATCCAGTAAAACAGTACATGTAAGAGTACATCAAAGGTAAACATGTTTAGAAAAAATCCCCTACATTCCTCACTGGAAGACATTGCCCAGAGAGGATGTGGAATATCCGTCCTTTAGCACATATGATACTTTACTGGAAAAGGTATTGGATGAGTATACTGTGGCATTATTTAAAGCTGCATGCCACCTTGTAGGGCCCCTAAGCGCCATCTACACGTCTTTTAAATACCTCCAGGGATGGGGACTCCACCACTTCCCTGGGCAGCCTGTTCCTTGCTGTTCCACATTGCCCAGAGAGGATGTGGAATATCCGTCCTTTAGCACATATGATACTTTACTGGAAAAGGTATTGGATGAGTATACTGTGGCATTATTTAAAGCTGCATGCCACCTTGTAGGGCTTCTCCTCACAAATGTATTGTGCTTACCAGAAGTTGGTATTTTGAAGACAAAATCAGATTGTGAGAAAATGTCTCAACTACCAAAAAAGTAATTTTTTAAAATTTTTATTTTTATGGAATACTATTTTTTATTGTACCACTGGGGATAAAATACTTTATTTGCACATTAAAACAAACCATTTGTGGTTATAATAATGAGCTCATTTTAAAAATGAAGAGAGAAGTAAAAACTGGAGGAACAAGTAGCCTGTAGCTTCTCTAAGTAGAATAAGCAAAAATCCCCTCCTCTCAATGAATTATTACCCTGTAAAAACAATTCCTTTCTAAAACATAAAAGGGAAAGTAATCTTTTTCACTTTTATCACATAAAGCAAACAAACAAAATACTGCAGTTTCTTTGGGCCAAATCAGCATTTAGATACACAACTACAAAGATAACAATTAATTATGTATGTATAATGACTCCTTGAAATTCTAATCTCCACAGCTCAGTTAGCTAGATGGTACATATTAAATCTAATTAAAAAACTGTTTCATGAAGATGTATTTCTAATTTATAACATGATTGTTTAATTACAGGCCAGTGAATGTAATTACATTTTCTGCTTAAGGATAGAGCCTTCTTACAGCTCAGACATTAGAAAAGCACTCTCATTATACTCCCCAGTATTAATCAGTGTAACTGGTCTGAAATCTGGTATATTACATAGGAAGTTTTTGTATAAAATAAAAGGAAAGACAAGCACTGTGTTATGTTTATTATATGTGAGTTTTAGTGTATTTTAAATGTGAATTTATTGTATTAATCTTGTCTAGCTGGTATGAGAGTTAAAATTATTTATTATCTATCTGGTAAAATATCATTTTTCTGTCCTCAGGGTTTTTTTTCAGTACTAGTACAATCTTTGAAGCCTCACTCTTCCACTTCAGTGTGTTATGAACACACTTTTACCAGCTTGCTTGTTCTCATCAATATTCCTTTCCTATGTCTCCAGAGGTCTGTGGTCTCACTTAAAAAAAAAACAAAAAACAAAAAAACCCACAAAAAAACACTGGACAAACAATTGTGGAAAGTACACATATAATGAAAGGAATAATTTTGAAATCAGACTATTGAAATTGCAAAAATTCTAGCCGTTATTGCTCAAATTATCATGATTTGCATGTGCAGCCGCAGTAGCTGATTGCCAGCACTAGCCACTTGGCTGCACATCCACTACAGAAGGGAACTCAGTCAGGACAAATAGGAGTAACTTTTTGTGAAATGAGAGTGGCCGTAGCATTTCAGACTAAAGCTCTATCTAGTCTGGCAGCCAAAGAGAATGCCCAAGAAATAGTAAGAACAAGATAAACATATATGATATATGCCCCAAATACTCTCCTGACCAAATAGGAGAAGCAAATGCAAATGGCTTTCAAACCTAACTCAGAAGTCAAATACTGGAGAGGATCAGGACATCCATCAAGCTGTGTTTCATTCAAGTAGGAAGCTAACCATCACCTGCAAAGTACTACTGCTCTGCATTTACTCATAAACTCTCGCTGAGAACATCCACCACCATATCAATAGTCACATTCTCAAATACTGTGGACTCTCACTAATGTTACTACAATCATTATGCACCAGCTAAGAAAAGCTATTTTCAGTAGCGTGAACAGAAATGACAGCAACCTGATATACCAGCCCTGTTACCCACTCCAATATATACTGAAACTTTATCTAGACTTGTATCACTGTTATCTTTTCCACCTGGCCTACAGATATCTCTTCATAGAGGGATGTCAGAGCTCACCTTCCACCTTCTACTGATCCCTCTTAGTTACATACTGCTGAAAGAAAGTCAGGTTGACGTCCTAAGTATTCACTTTATATATCTAAGCAGCAATAGTGCACACATATAAAAACAGAGCATCAAAGAAACTTGAGAAGTTCTAAATGTATAAAATCTACTATCAGCTTTCAATCTCCAAATAGTTGATTTCTTTTGCCTAAGCAGCTACTGCAAATCCAATCTGTTCCCATGCTGACATATTAAACTACTTGGAGGAGTCTATACAGTTAACTACTTCAACCACATTACATTAAGAACACAGAAAAACTCACCCCTTATCACCAACAAAAATGTTTTCCAGAGGCTGGATTCTTTTCTATCAATATACCTTAAACTAAGGTAAGATGAGCAGCAATTTTGTTTTTTATAGGAACGTGATGGAACCTTGAACCAAATGAAGCTTTGAGACCTGCCCAGAATTTTTTTGTTAAACCAATGTTCTCAGAGAGGCCAAAGAGACTTTTAAACTCCAGGCTCAGGTTTTGTTTCATAGAAACTAGAACACAAGCATCTCAAGCAGAGGAAGATCAGAATCCATTGAATAAGAAAAAATAGCAATAAAAGGATATGTTAACAAATTTCCCCCTTGTCCACTGTGTCACTGAAGAGTATTAGTCAAACTCAGTGACTTTTAGGATCACTGTAATCTCCACACAATTACCTCTGGGTATCGAGGAAGACTTTCCTTCTCTGCCACTTCTGTGACAGGGCAGTATCTGTACTCTGCCCTTTTCAGGGGTCTCCTTGCTGTCCTACAGGCTTCCTCTGTGGGAGGAAGCTTCCTCTTCTTACTCTGATTTTTCTCCTGACCTACTCTGCAGTCTAGAAGACAAACTGCTCTCAAGAGAAGAAGATATCTCCACCTAAATCTATCATACCTTTTTCAGGAAATTTAAGGTAAGAACTGAGAACAAACAGGTAAAAACATAGTCTTTTCCACATTAATTTCTAGGGTTTTATTTTTTTTTCCTAGGAAATGAAAACTGAGATACTTCTACATTTTTTATCATTTAAGGTACATTTTTATTCTTTTCTTTCTTTTCATGATGTTGACACATAGGATTTTCAAATGTCATGCAGAAGCTTATCTTAGAAAAGGCTGACTCCCCCGTTATTATATGTATGAGTAATTCCTTCAAAATATTATAAAGCCTTGGATGGTGCTGATATTGGACTGTTGATCTGGCTATCCCTTTTCTTCTCCATTTGCTATTCTCCAGTCACACCCCTTAACACCAGGGTTTTCCGAAAGCCTTCCACTATTGCAACATGCACTACTTCTCTAGTGTTCTTGAATAGAGATGACCCATTTCCCCAACACAAGCACATACAGTTCTTGGAGTTTTGTTAGCCCCTCAGTTAGGTCATTTCCATTTCTGTGCCTTTGCTCCAATTACCTATGCACTGCATCAGAATTCAAGATCATGTTTCCTACTGCATGCTGAGGGAAAGTATCCTATTTACTATTTTACTATTCCAACTACCTTTTATTTCTGTGGATGAAGAACACTTGCTAATTTGGTTTCCGTTCATTTGCAAGTCCTAACATAAACTCAATTTTTATAATTCTCTTGTATCCCTAAAATCTCAATTACTCCCCCAGTGCCTTGTCCCTACAAGCAATTTTCTTGTTGTTTAATGGTTTAAACTACCAATTGTAAACTTCCTGGCTATTCCCAATCCCTTTATTTTCTGCTTGTTATCCATTCCATTTCATCTGCAACCTTCCACTGTGTTTTTAATCCCCTTTCTCTCCTTCTGTGTCCCAAGAAGTTTTGAAACAGCCAGCTTAATGAAATTCCAAGTTTCTTGCAGAGACCATTCTCTATTCTACAATAGAGGAGATTCTTTGGGAGATTTTCAGGTAATTAACAGTGTTTTCTGAGAGGTAAATCAAAGTACTCTATGTGAAAGTGCCTGTATTTCCTGAGTATGTTATTTATCACATTTCTTCAACCAGTAAAGGATAAACTTGTATTGAAAGATACAAATTCTGCAATAACTGAAATTTTGTCAGAAGTCTTATTAAAGTGAGTTTTCTAGAGACTAGGAGACAAACCTTAATGTCTGGTCTTGACTAAGATAAAAAAGTGATAAAACAGTCACTTCTTTAGTAATTTGGCAAACTCTTTGGCAAAATCCACTGAAGCACATGAAGGACAAAAGTATGATAATTTATAACACTGCTTTCTTTGCACTTTAAAAAGTGTCCTGTAATTTCCCAGTGGGAAACAGTGATATCTTGCATAAAGGAATCCCGTCAGACAGCCCGAGACACTTTCTAATACTCATACATTCCACATCAGAATTGTATTCATTATTTGTTTTTCAGCATAGAGTATTTCCAGAAAAATGAAAGCATATGTTTAACTCTTTGTTTGGCATAAGTGGAAAAACATTACCCTCTTTCTCCAAATATATGCAAAAAATAACATTATAACAGAAATACATCACAAGTTCAGGTAAAGATGAGAACATGGCCTGCTGTAAACCTCATCTGAGATACACAACACCTGCTGCATATAGGGCATCATTTTTCATAGAAGCATGTGTTGTTAAATGTTGATGTGAAACATGAGACAGAAAACTTAAGGTGTCAGGCCAACAGGTTGTCTCATGTAATGATAGATGAAAGTTACAGAAAACTCTATCTGATAAATCATATTCTTCTCAAAATGTGGTTTAACTCAGTAACTGTAAATAAAAATAGTGCAGACATACCAAGACTTTTAAAAATACATTTCTGTTGAACGTCACTTCAGTCCCTGGGGAATAAAACAGCTCTTTCAACAGCACCTTTTCCCAATTTCAAGCACAAATCAATCCCCAATGAAACTTACTGGCATAGTGGAATGTCATCTTTGATTATACATCTTCCTCCATTTTTGCAGTATTCTTCAGGACAAACTGCAAACATAAAAATAAAAATTATAATTTCAATTTCCCCCCCTTGTTATTATATTTGTCATTGCCTGATTTTCAAAATAGCAGGATACTCACATCTGTCATTTTGGGTGCTTAACACTTCCAAAAACTCTTCCTTTAGACCTTGACTTGGTGACACAAGTGTCAAGTCATAAATATATTATAGTCAATGGGGTCCTCTTGAGCTTATAGAAATCCAGATGCTTTGCTTGAACAAGCTTCTAGTTTTTCTCAAATCACACTTTCATTTCACTCCAGAAATGGAGCTTTTGACACTTACTCAATTTTCAAACAAATAGGAATATGTAAAATAAGAGCCGATAGAACTGAACTTGTATTTAATTAGTACCTAAGTCTACTTTATTATTAATAGCTTTTATATAGGGGTGATGAACAGGCACTTACTCCTGTGTCACCAACCTTCTTATTAAAGGTGCCCAGAATTTTAACACTTAGAATCACATTCTCATAAGAACTAGAGTAATCAGTCTTGAAAAGAGTAAAGGTGTTTAGGAGGGGGATGTCAGTGATATACTATTATCAACTTTTGACATCCCTTAACACGGATTTGCACATCATCAGATTTAGTTTTACTGAAGTTTAGTTTTACATCCCTACAGCAAGAAAAACCCAAAATAAAAAATGAATTCCCTCAATCTTCTTTAGTAAGAAAATAACTGGTAAAATGCAACTCAGACCTAAAGAATTTTGGATATATGCCACATAAAATTGTTTACTAAGGCATATAAACAGTGCTATTCAGTGTGAACACCTCCAGTTTTAAGAAGAAATTTTGGAAAGAAAATTACTTAAAAGTTTTGCTTTCTGACAAAATAGTGTAAGATTTGTAATTTACTTACATGCAAGTCTACTAGTTTATGTTCTATATTCTTCTACATTGAACTAATTTCTGAATATATTCCTTTTCATTTAAAATGCTTCTTACAAATCAAATTTGCCAAGTATGTATTCTCTCTGCATTGTAAAATTGGTAATTTTTGATGTTAAAGTATGATTTCTTCTCTCACATAAAAAAAAAAATAAATATAACAAACATATAAAATGAACACAATACTTGTGGGCAAGTTTCACTCCCAGAGAAATGAGTGGATGCCTCCTACCAAGAAGTGAATGTAAAACTTTTAGTTTGTGGATAAACATTTAATATACTATAATGAATTATATTATTACAATACACACCATATATTATGAACTTTATAACATAACTCATAATAAATTATAAAAACAGAGAGTTAAATTCTCAGCTAATGCAACTTCACCAAAGCCGGGGGAGCACTGTTAACACAGAACTGGCCCAGAGTTTGTAACTGGCTTGGGGAAGGACTGCAGTAACTTTGTGTCACTGAATGGGATGTTTTGAATCTAAATTTAATTATTTATAACATCATCTATGTTTTTGTTAGATTTTGTTAATAAAAATCTGATTCAGATTTTATGTGTACTATTGTCCTGCTCTTATCTTTCTCCACCATTTCCCTATCGCAAACCAAACCTGAATATTGTGGGAAATGCACTGTGCTAAAACAAATGCTATATATTTTGTTTTATTTTCCAACCTGGATTTGCATCACACTTAAAAAAAAACAAACCAAGAAATCCTATTAACTTAGAAATGTGTGTTAACTTAAGTCTGTTATTCAATTGGTTAAAATCAAGAGAGTCCCTTAGTAGTGTACTACAGAGGCTTTTTTTTTTTTTAAAAAATTTTTTTT
>NW_008794911.1:5711562-5747410 GCF_000699145.1 Aptenodytes forsteri
TTAAAACAATTTGTTTATACCTTAAGAAACACCCCTTGTGAAGAAATGAACTAAGCATATTATTTTCCATCTTTTTCTCACTATTTTATCTATGTCATACTTTCATCAGGAAAAGTCATGCCTGATGTAATTTGAGGGCTGCATAAAGATTCAGTAGGAAATTACTATACTTTTTTGTTTCAAATGATACTTTTATGCAAAACTAAGTACCTGAACAGCTGGACTCATCAAGGCTGAAATCAATGCAGTTTGCAATGCCATCACAACGCTGGGAGATTGCTATACATTGATTAGTTGACGCACATAACAAAGAACCATTGAAACAATCGTTAATGGCTGAAACAAAAAGTAACATGACAGTTATTATCAGCTATATTTCTTTTTCTCACTGTTAAAAACCTACCAGAAAACTTGATTCATACTCTAGCATATAAACTTGCATCTGTGTGACTGCTACAAGCTTTCATCTTCAAAGACATACAACTTTACTATTGAGTAGATAAATAAATAAACAAACACAGAGCACAGATGTTACAGAAGCTGGATTTTCCCATGTTATATTTGTGAACAAGAGGAGGGTGTATTTACTTAAAAAGTTGACAGTGTAAGCTGCAAAACCCCAATGAAAACCCATAAAAAGATATCACAAAACATAATCCACTCTCATTCATAACCTAGTTTTAAAATGATGAAATTAATTTTTTAACCAAAAAATTGACATTGTATAGTTTCCTTCCATTACAAGAAACCAACTACTAAGATAGTTAACATATAAAAAGTAGAGAAATACTACACTGAAAAATCTAAACTTGCACACCTTCTTTATTCTTGGGCATTCAGTTGTATTTTTGATGTTTGTCCAGAAGAATTATGAGGGGTAAATCTTGCTGGAATCACATAAGCCTTCAGGTACTGAATTATTCCTGAGTCACTGATCTACAGGATGTACCTGATGGTCCTGCAGACTCCTGTAGAGTATAACACCATTTTGTCATTTTATCTCACACAATGTTCTCTTATGCTGCCTTAAGCTATTGTTTAGATAATATAAGCTGAACTCTATCACCATTAGACTAACGCAAATCAGAGGGAACTCTTCTGACTCCATCAGAGTTAGATATATTCACATTACCTTGAGAGTTCAGAGTGAGAGAAAGAACCTAGGAATATTAAAAATACCCCACTGCCGCATCTAAATTTCATAGTACTTTCCTGCTCCTGTGTTCAAGATGCCAGTGTACATGGCAATGAGCCTCCCAGGATGGATGCCCAGGCTGCTGTAGGATTCATCTATTCCGCCCTTAGATATAATTTAAATCACCGGCCTATATGGACTGCAAGAGTGTGCTAAATTTAAAATGATGCAATTCAGTTTAGACCACAATAATGGAGTCAAGTCTTGCCAGTTTTGAAATTCTTTCAGAATTATGAAATTATTCATGTGAGTAAGGGTTTGTGGGATCAAACCTTTTAATTACATGCACTGACCATTTACTAAAGTCTGCAGAAAAATCTGTAGAACAATACTAGTAACTATAAAGAGGAACTTGCTTTTGTTTCCAATTTCAATTCACCTTTATGAGAACTTAAAAGTTCTGGCTGATTTTAAAATATCACTATACTGTTCTGCATATGTTTATATCACATATTCTCCAGTCTTCAATTGACTGGAGAAGTCTTGATATTGAAGGGGGAATTTGCTGGTAGTGACAGCAGAATAAAAGCAACAACAAGAAGAACAAAAATTTCCTTTTCTTCTCTCCATTCCCTTGACCACTCATTCTGGCGGAACAGGTTGTGGCAGACTGAAAGACCCCAGCCTATTACAGCATCACTTCACATTTGTAGCATATCCTACCATCTATCTCTTATGATCGTTAGCTTTCCAGAAAGTAACTGCCAGTCCCATGCCCTCTGATGCACTTTCCTAACCAAATAATAATCTCATACTTATTTTGTGTGCAATCAGATCCAAATCCTGGACACCCTTTGTAATTTGGGGGATGATGTCCCAATGGTATTTGAACCAGTTTTATAAGTGGTCATTTGCACACAAATACCCAGTCTGTAAACATAATTACATGTTCAGACTAGGACTTCAACAGAAACAAAGTTGGAAATTTGACATAAAACATATTCTTCTTATGTGCTTTAGACCTTTTTTGCCTGCACATCTATTTTGAGGATGCTGTAAACTCTGTGGATATAGAGTACTGCTTATGGTTTGTCATATATGTTATGACTAATACAGAGATTCAGTTCCTGAGCTCTAACTTGCATCGAGGGTTGTGGTACGAAAAGAAAGTGTCATTTAGCCCTTTATTATTTCTCCTAGTCCTGGACTGGCTGTTGGACTCATACCTGAAGATAAAACAGAAGAACTGCAAATTATTTTTGGTCCATTTATATCTGTTGATCATCAAGGCGGTTTTGACACATCCCTTTACCTTGAACAAGCTTATTGCACTGAGATTTTTATACCACTTACAGAGGGAGCAGTCATAGCAATGGATCTGACTGCTGAATACTTTGCACAGATCCAGCATTTAAGACAGAAAAGACAAAGACACTAAGTTATTGGTGCCAAGGTAAAGAATGTTAAGAGCACATTTTAAAAATAATATTATTTCTCTTATTGCATTGAAACTACAATTAATATTGCTTGCTGTTAACACAGTTACAAGTAGCCTCAAATTTCTCCAACTAGTTATTCTTTACTTTCCTGAGAGACCTTCAACTGTTTTTCGGATAAAGATATTAAATGGAGGCATTAACAACAGTGAAGATATGAAAGTGAAAATATCAGCTTTTTGCTTATATTTCATTTTCCATGACCAAATTAAATCTGTAGAAATGATAAAAATATCACAGCCCCTTTGAAAGTATACTATTTTTAATATTTATTAAGCATTTTATCACTTACCAGGACTACAACAGACACATTTTGGTGCACTACAGAGAACTGAGAAATCATTTTTTATTCATTGCTATTAGCACTTCAGTCAGATGATGTTGGGGCCTGTGGAAAAATAATGTATATACCCTATTGGTGCTAATATGTTTATTTTACACCCTTACCGTTGTAATAGGGCAATTTTAAAAAAAATAGATTAAATAGATGAGATAAAGTACCCTTCACTAAAATTGACAACAGGAAGAGGGCTGGCCAAGTAAAACATCTATAGCTGGAAAACAGTACAAAGATTTTCTTATTAAAAACAGCAACTAATAAAATCCAACACATTAGTAGGTATAAAACAGTATTAACATAATACTGTACAACCTAACTGCTGAGTGAACTCTATGGGAAATTCTGTCTACATAAATCTCTAAGTCATGCAGAAAAACATTTCTGTGGTAGAAATTGTGGTTGTAGTGTAGATCTGACTAATGCATTTTTTTGTTTGTTTCTCTTTGTCCTGACCTTCTTTTGAGTTTTATACTTAATCTCTGCAAGATGCAAGATGCATTTTGACAAATGGTCTTCATCCCAGAAGAAAACTTTCTCTGATTAATTCCTGAATTCAGAAGCCAGAACATTTTTGACCATCTATTGTTATACTTAAATGAATGAAATTGCTAAGGGACATGGCACACGCAAAATAAAAGGTGCTAGTAACTCCTAAACTGAAATTTTCTAAAATCAGTAGGAAGATTTGATCTGCACCAAGGGGAAAAAAAAACAACAAACAAACCACAGAACTTTGCTACTTAAATCCTACTCTGTGTTCATAACTACTTAGAAAAAATATTCAATTTCAATCTAAAATCTGTAAAAAACCCCCACCCCCAATTGTGTTATTATTACAGTACACATAGGCTGGAGTTACTAGCACAGCAATCAATTTTATAGATTATGCAAATATTTCAATGAAATAAACAAAATTTGTGAGATATTTTCTTTTTCCCTCTCCAAATTTTCTCTGTTGACAAACTTACATGGCATGTCATATGTTAAAAGTAGACAGCTAGAGATGAAATGCTGCACTCTCATGGCATACACATTTCGATGGGAGAATGAACTGTGACAGTAATCAGCTTTTCACTGGTTCCATTCCAAACTACCACTAACCACTGCTTTGCCCTGCAACCAGTATCTTCTTCAGAGAAGAAACATGAGTTGCTGCTTCTGTATTCCTATCTTGTATTGTAAAAACTTACATGTTTATATAGTCAAAACAGAATTTTGGAGTAACAATGTGATTACAGATTTGACTAAGTCTCCACCCAACTCAGAATCCCAAGATGTGCAATATCTATGGAGAATTTTTGTTCTTTGAATAGACCAGGACTTAATTTCCCCTCATTCCCTAAGCATTGCTTAGAAGTCAAAGGCACTGAAACAATATCGCAGTTGTTTGAGGAATACTGATACTCATGGAAATCTTGTGGCCTTAAGATTTTGGGATTTTAGAAGAACACACATTCTGTGGTCTGGGGTTGGGATGTACATGTACTATGATACAGCAGATAGGTCTCTAATAGAGGACAATTTGAGGAGGAGGCAGGAATGAATGAAGATTAATGAAGAGAGGTTTATTTGAACTTAGGGGCATCTAGAATTTAAGGTAAGAGATATCCCCAAAATCATGACTTTTGCAACAAAACCAGAGAGCCCGCTTCTAAACAAAAGTGCCTAGAAAGGCATGCACAGATAGTCTGCAAAGTCCTCCAGTTTTATAGAGTTATTTTTTAAAAGAAATGGCATGTGCAGTGACCTGCATATATATTCATTAGTTTTGATACAAATTATTAAAGAACTTGAATTTCTAGCCCACTGGAAACTGATATTCTACTAATTGTTTTGGTTATGATAAGGATGAAAAATAAAATGTTAAAAAAACTTTTGCAGAATGAAAAGTCTAGGAAGAAATGTTTTAATATGTAAAAAGACTCTTTTCTTTTTTTTCTATGTAGCTAATTATTTTGACCTTCCTGGAATGAAACATTTAATCTTAGTTCATCTACCAATAACAAAATATTTTGAAATGGGCAGACACTCATTTTTGTGTCTATCTGAAACTTTATGGTATCATTGCAGTTACAGAGTTCAAAACTTGTTGTCCTTGCGTTTTGCTTGCGAGCCCTTTTCCTTGATCGGGGCAGAGATCATGCAGTTGCTACTGCATGAACAGACTTGATTTCAAAATCCTTGAAAGGTCAGGATTGCTTTGAATGTTACTGAATTACAGAACTGCAAAAGTGTATCTGTCATACTGTAATCAGAGATGAGGCAATGCAAATGCAGCTGAGTGATCTATGGAAAAAAGTAGAAATGCTTCCACTTATTAACAGAAATACAATACAAATGATTTTAAACATTTATCAAAGTTGATAGGTAATAAGAATGCATAAGCAAAATCTTTTGCAAATGTAGGG
Organism: Aptenodytes forsteri; assembly: GCF_000699145.1. NCBI lineage: Eukaryota > Metazoa > Chordata > Aves > Sphenisciformes > Spheniscidae > Aptenodytes > Aptenodytes forsteri. Next base: position 5,716,942 of record NW_008794911.1, read on the forward strand.
TGTCTCTCCAGGTAACACATTATACATGATAGAAATAATATTTTTCTTGATGAGGGAATAGTGAATTTTACACTATACTTCATTATGTTGCTCTTTTTCACATCACTGTTTTAGGAAAGTAATTTATCATGGCCTTAACTATAGCAATGAAAGTAACTTACGGCAGCCAACTTCATCTTCGTTAAGGTGGCAGTCAGGCACACCATCACATTTCAGGAGGGATGGGATACAGCCTTTGGAAGGGCACAGGAACTCTGTTTGCTTGCAGAAGCCCGGAGACATGGTGGTAGGCATCTCCATGGGACAGTTCATTTCATCACTTCCATCCATGCAATCTTCAGCTCCATTGCATTTTGCAGCGAGGGGCAAACACTGCTGCACATACGCACATGTGAACTGGTCACTACTGCAAGTTGGAGGGTGTGGATCAGCTGATCCTACAAGAAAAAAAGGAATATTTATTGATTCTCTTCTTTCAGTAGTCATCTATATTGCCTTTGAGATGTACATAGGGACTGCTGGAAAGGCAGCTGATAGATTACTAAACTCTAAAAAAAAAAATTAAAAAAAATTGTATAAAATCACAGCTCCTAAGTACAGATCACACTATTAAAAACACTTTGTCTCATTTTCAGCATTTGTTTTGATCCTATTGTTGCTTGTGCCATGTATGTATAGAAGGGTTAATATAAAAGTGTTAATAAAAGTTATCTTTCAGGAAAGGGTTAAAAAATATTCTTGACAGCCCTCAAGTTACAGTCTTCCTCCACTTTTGTACTGCATGAGTGAACAAAAATCAAAGAAAGGCTATGTAATTCTGGATCTACAAGGAACTCATTTCATGGAAAGCTATTATCTATGGTAAGGACTGAACCCTCAGCAGAGTAAGAAAAATACTTTCATAAAGTAACAACAAAGTTTTTTATTGACATAGTTTATTATCACTCTGATTCTGTAGCTTAGTTTGAAATGATAAAGAATTAAATCAAAGAAAATACTAGATAAAAGTTTCCAGGGTACAACTGGAAAAAAAAAAAAGTATTTTTATATTTCAGACTTTAACTAATTCAGACAGCTGACAAAAGAAGAAATATCCCATGCTTACTTGCATTACTGGAAAAAATACTGGAAAAAACTTTCTGTGATCACTTATACAAATAAATTTGCCTCAGACGTTCAAGTCCCTCTTTCTTCCTATGAAAATCATTGCAACTGAATTTTACCAGCAGAAGCATCAGAACTATTTGTGGAAACTGAAAGCAACTGGCTATGCTAACACTGTGTTCTTTACACCAACAGTGTCTCCCATGGGAGCAATGTGATGGATTCCTGTAACTTTTGTTTTATGTGCAGGGAAAAGAGAAAAATCTCCAGAATTTAACTCTATGTATTTAATCTTTTGTAGGTCAATTTGCAACAGGTGAGTAAAGAAAATAATATTATGATTGTTAGAGACAAGGAAAGACAAATTAATGTCACCACCTCTGTAAAAGACAGGAGGAGTTTTGCTGTTGACTCGGGCTGAAGCAGAGCAAATCAAGTGCAAAAGTTCATGGGTGGGTTTTAGCTTGCCTTTTGAAATGGTGCAAGCATTGCTCTCTGACCTCAGAAGTCAAATGTTACTGCTGCATTAAGGCATGACGTGCTGTAAGGGAATATAGGGATCTTGCCATTAGTTTACTGCTTTTAATCCATGGGGCATAGCAGTATGTTTGTGTATTCTGTGATACCAGGCTGGGGTTTTACAGCAGGAGAACTTTGCTGAAACATGCTCAGTTTCTAAAATACCTGCATCATGAATAACAATAGCATTTTGTACAAAAAATGAACTGCTAATGCATTCCGATAAACAGAATACTAGTATTATTTTACCATCTGGTTGCTTGCGAAACAGTGACAAGGAAAAAGAGCTCAGACTGCTGTCTAACATTGACCTTTGCAGCTTAGCAATTTTTGATTTTCATGTTGACTTCATGTCAGAAAATCATAATTGAAAAGCTTCTTACAATAGAATATTCCTGACATCATTTCATACTGCTAGTGTTGTTAAATTCTATCACGCTACTAGAAAAATGTATTTCATACACTGGACATAATCTAAACATAAAACAATAATGGATTTTGACACAGTGAAAATAATAACCTACTGATCTTTTGGCTTGTTACATCATAAATACTTCAAAGACATGTACTTTTAAATGGGATTGAAAAGATTGCATTTTCATGATACGTGTTTTATAAATGTGTTAGTCTCAAAAATTATTTTCATTTATACTACTTCAAAAGGCTTATGAAAATTGTCTTTAGTGGGTTGATTATAGACATTTAAATCACATAGTGAATTTATTTTTGGACATATTAAAAGTATTTTAGATTCTGCATTCTTTTTCTACTTCATTCCCATATTTTATCAGATAATTAATAATAATAGCACATAAAGATGTTAGAATTGAGTTCATCATGATTTGTATATAAGGCCATGATTCCACCAAGATACCAATGAAATGTATGGAAAGTCATTGAGAAAACATATTTCTCTCTTTATTGATATAAAACCAGTACTGTTAAAAATAGAGCAAATCTTATGCAATGATTTTTTAAAAAAAGAATTATTTTATATTTTTAGTTTGCACTTGCTCTGGGAAAAAAAAGATATGATTATACTAGATAGCATTTTTTTTTCCTTTTGTTATTTCTGACCCTTTTCCTCACAGCACCTAGGGAGCATTTAGGCAGCGAAAATGACTTAAGCTGCAGTCAGTTCCACTTAGGCGTGCACTTTTGTTGTTGTGTAGTCCAGTTTTAGTTTTTCTGTGTTTGTTCTGATAGAGTGAAAATTAACTCCACACAGTTACATTTAACTCCACAATACATTTGACTTTACTATGGTCACTTGTTTATCTTGCAGGGAAGACTTTATTTATAGCACATTTGTGAGCATTTTTGACCCAGTTTAATTCCCTAACCTGTCATATTCATGATAATTTTGCTAATAGGTTTCTACCCAACTTTGTTCGGAAAAGAAAATAAATTTGAAATCCACTCTTAAATTCAATAATGCTTGAATGTGTTGCTTGTTATGAATCTGGTCTTGAGTGTTAAACTATCTTTGGGCTTTTCTAGCACTGATCAGTTTAGCCTTATGGTCCCAATCATATAAAGTGCTTATGCATGTAAATGATCCCATACTAAATTCAGTACTTAGGCAAATGCATGAATGCTTTATTGAATGGGGGAATTTTAATTATTATTATTATTTTCTATCACAATTCCCTATTGCTTTTAGAAAATAATATGTAGAAAGAAGTTCTTCCTGACATTATTTTAGAGTGTGCGATATTCACTGAGAGCGGTGAAGATGTCTCCAATTTATACTAGAGGTTAAGTTGGGGGTAAGGTTAACCAAGGGTCTTGTTGAGGTCTGTTTTATGTTTTCAGTATATTAATAAAAATCCAAAGTGATACCCTGAAATCAGCAAAATCATTTTAGATCAGAAGAAAAAGATGAAAATATACCTCAAATATATTTTTTTATATATATATGGTATATATATATACCATAAGAATATCACCTTGCTTGTTAACGCACATTATGTATTAATTAGTTTACATCTGTTTGGTTTCAGATGCAATAGGAAAATTGTGCTCTGGATGACATTATATAAAACATTATGATTGCCATGATCTGCCAAAGCTGTACTCCCAAGTTCAATCTATTTACTTTACATACAGTAGGTTATCGATGTTTTTCTTAATTATAAATTAAATGTGCCTGGTAAAATTTTTGAAAATTTATAAAACATTCATTTATATATAGCTAACATTTAAAACTGAGTAATTAGGAACATACAAATCTAGAAAAGCATTAACTAATTCCAACTGAAAAGAAATCTCAAGCAACATATTAAAGCAAAACTAATTGCTTGCATACAAAGCTACTATCTATGTAATTATTTATATTAAGCTCATCATTGCAGTAGCTGCTACTGACATGTTTCATTCTAAAGAGTGGCAATATTCATTCTGTTTCCTTGCCACTGGGAAGAATTGAACTAAAATGTTAACACTGCAGTGTGGTCTGCAGCGAAAAATGAGCTGGCACTCATGAGAGTCTCGTCGTAAATACCCTCCATTGTGCCGAGTTACACAGTGCTATGAGTGAGTTACTACACAGTAAGTTACACTCACCTGACTCAGCCGTATAAACTAACTTTGAACCTATGCATATACATGAATATTATATCCACTCTTGTAGAGATATATGAAGGTTATGTAAACAGCAGAAGCTGAAGTGTGTTTTTTCAATGCAAATTGGACTATCCATTTGTGGCCCACAGGCCATTTCAGTCACTTAAAGTTGTTAGATTCAACAGTTGCCTAATAATGACATGCCAAAAAAATGTCTCCCTCACCTTTTTCCAAATGCAGAAAAGATGTTCCCAACTCAGCACTCATCTCCTGAGTGTTGTGTGGCTCTCATTTTCAGACCACGTTCAGGAGTGGAGGAGATATTGTACAGGTTACTTTTTTAAAAAGCGGTACCTATTTGAAGCTGTTTAAGGATTTGGAGATAAATCTACTGAAAATGATGTGTTCTAAGGAACACAGGGCAAAGCTTAGCTTTCTCTATCCAGGCTGCATGACCACTGAAAAGCAGGACTGGAGATCCTCAGGAATACATTCAGTATTTGCACACAGATGAAAAGCAAACTAATCAAAAACAATTTCAGAGAAAATAACCTCTGCTGTGCGGAACACGGAGTCTGGATTTAGATCTGCATGACAAACAGTGGCAATTCTTAATGTTCTATTATAGCTAAAGAAATCGTGATTTTTTAAGTAGCAAGCTTAGGACATGTCCTTCTTTATTTTACTTTGCACTCAGTGTTTTATTTTACACTTATTTTTACCTTGCATATGGCAAATAACCAAAATTAAAGAAAGGGTTTAAAAATGTGCATATAACATCTACTTGTACATCATAAAAAAAAAAATTAATTAGGTCCTAAAAAATGACATTTTAATTCAGTCCTAAATCCTTTGTGAAACCTACTCTTGCAGCTGTGCTGGATGAGTTATGACCTAAGGACCAAGAAGTGCTCCCCTATAAGCATTGTCACACTTTGAAGAGAAATTAGGTAGTTGAGGTAGATACAAAAAAGCAAAAACCAGACCAGTGTGTAAAGCAAACCAAATTTGGTATGTACTGCTTCATGAACTGCAGTAACTACAGCTGAATATACCTGTATTTCATTGTTGTCAGATAAAATGGGTACTTTTAGATACATTTTATTCCAATGTGCTAACCATCGAAACATCTGTTACACTAAATAGAGCTCGTGAGCTGATGATTTGGGAGTAAGGAGCCTTTACAGTATGAAAAGCATTAAATCAATAAATGCTCATCGTCAAGGACATAATTACATATTTGTAGGATAGGGATTTGTTAAAGGCTTACTGTTGTTTGATGAACATTTTCTGTACACATATGTTTTGTTGCACTATTGTCTTTGTCATCCATGGAGTGTACTGATCCTCTTTCCTGACTGTATGCCAAACTTCACAGGTCGGCACTGTAAACATTTTGCCCATGAATCACAGGGATTCAGTCACAGGAAGCTGCAGAACTGCTATTACCCAAATGCTAATATAAAATAAATGTTTGTATTACACAGTCATTAGCACAGCCAGAAACACACAAATGTTTAATTTGAATGAAACACCACCTCCATGCTATCCATGTCTTTTCTACCTTTCTTGTTCAGATACCAAGATCTCTGGTGCAAAGTAGGTCTCCATTTATATTTATATATCACCTGTAACAGTGAATTCTAATTAAGGCTAGTAGACATTGGCATTAAAGTCAACACTAGGGAGCATGAAATAAAGTTACCACATGCTATTACACAGCATTAACTCAGTTGTATCAGAGCTTGCTCTAAAGCCCATTTTCGCAAATGGGAAGACTCATTGATTCTAATGGGCCTTGCATCAGACCCTTGAAAACTAACGTGTCTGATATCTTTGCATAAGTAATTTGCCTACTAAATCTAATAAGAACAGTGGACCTATTAACTTTGGCTAAAAGAGGCCAAAAATAACCCCCTCCAACAGTTTTCATTAGACAAGAGTATAAATTAATTACAGGTCCAATCCAATGTATTAATTAAGTTGAAATAAGTGGCAGCCCTCACTTTCACTTCGGTACACATTGGATCAGGGCATGAAATCAGCCCATTCAAGGTGGCTGCAAGGAAATAACCTTGTTAAAAAAAATTAACCAGACTAAAGTTTTTCAAATACTTTAACAATCTGTCTGTGAGTCTTTATCAGTGTCAATAAAGCTTCTGCAAGAAAATAAAATGTTAATTTCAAAGCTTGTAAAAAGAAAAAAAAAGGGGAAATTGAGTCTGGCCAATTGAATCTTTAAATCTCTTCCCCTCGTGAGAACACAGAAGTATGGGGCAGGGTGCTGAAAAGGATCTCAGAGACCCTGTTACAAAGCCAGAATTAACGAAAACAGAACTTGGCCCAATGACTTCAGAGTTCTATATGTCTGTGCAGAATTGTGCAGAGATTCTTTTAAATGATCACAGTTTGCTAACATACATAACATAACATAATGGAAAACAGGCAGGTTTACTGCCAGTAAAATCAAGCTAGGATTTATAGTTTCCACTCAGAGAACTACCACTTCTGGCTGGAACACACTGACTACCTGTGACAGAAATGTGGCAATATTTGTCATATTTCTGTTAAGAACAGTCCAGGAATTGCTAGCTATGCCTGCTATTGTGATGGATTTATGTATTTGTTTATTTATTAGGAGCAGTGAAGAATTGGAGAAGCTGTGAAGCTTTAGTTTCCAACAAAATGAGGTGGGTTGGACTACCGAACAGGTTTAGAGTGGAGAAAAGAGCAATTTCTTGGAATCAGCACATTTTCGTAGGTGGGGTGGGAACACAATGCTATGCTAAATCTTTTATTTCTCAACTTCTAAAGAAAGGTAGCTTCTACAGGGACAAATTTATCATCAGCTGAGAAAAGTCCTGAAGAAAACTATGGTAAGCTCCATATAGTTTCTGAGATAAATCTGAGCTTGTGATTTACTCTTATTGGGGAGTCAGGTAAGTTTTACATAATGAAGAATTTGAGAATTTTCTTTTTTCTAAGATAGTATCATGAAACTATTTCATTCCAAAAATGATTTCTCTTTATCTCTGTGAGGAAGTATGTTGATTTTTATGAACAAACTTAGCAAGGCAAAATATCATCTCTGTGATTTGAGGCTTGCTTGGCTTTTTTTGGTGTAAACAGATGGGTTTTGGAGGTTCAATATTAATGAAACTATTTTAATACACTATTAATAAACCCAATGATTTTTAATTTCCCAAAAGGCATCTAGCTTGAATCAGAAGATTTCAGTATTTTGTACAGGTGTAAGGCAGCAGAGAGAAACTGAAATATTTGGACCAAGGTATTATATTTATTTATTCAAACATAGATGACATAATTGCATTCAGGACTTGCCACTAATTATGCTAGTTTATATAGTGTAATTAATTTATCCTAAAATTATTCCCAATTTCCCTTCCTGTGAAATCCACAAAAAATTGTGGTTTCACTGCCAGCTAGGTCTGTGCACTGGAAGATACTGAAATAGGCTGAAGAATCTCTCTAAGGTACTGTGCCCCAGATCATAATTTTTACTCTTCAAAAATGCAGAAATGCCCTATCTCTACCAAGTAATGAGGATCTAAACCATATTCTGATTGGTTTCAGGGAGAAACTAATTAACTAAAGAAACTATTAACAAATATCCCCAGTATCCCCAGTCCTTGATCACTACTAATCTTGCTTTCCTCTTCTCCTCCTTCATTTTTATAGACAGCCTCCCCCAGCAGCTCCCCCTGAATCACCTCTTGCCCTTGAGAAAAGAAACTCCCTGAGCTCTCAACCTGAGAGTGATTTCTGCTTCACTGCAAGCATGAGCAGACAAGCTAACAATGATTCCCCTGGCTCTGCAACTTAAAGAAATCAGAAGTTAAGTCTCCTCTACAGAATTTTTGCCTGTGATCTAACACTGTAGTATCAGCAGCTCAGGCAGTTAACCCTTCCAGTATTTCCTACGTTTAGGCTCTGGGAGTTTCAGAGATGGATCGTTGATTTGGTCTAAGCCTTTGTCAGATGAGTTTTGTTCCGCTGCAGAATTTTCTCACTATTGCTTTGCATGCACGCACACATGCACACCCTTCAGCAAGACTCTCTCTGCAACACTGGGCTATTTTTTTCACAAACTCACAAACACCTGCTGAACTTTTTGGGTTGTTGCCTCTTAATTAGATACAGGTGTCAGTTATGCTTTTCTTATAAGATCTAGTGAAATGGAATCTACTAAAAGTGCCAGAGAGCTTACAAAATTATCTGCAAATGAATGGTTTCTAGGCTGTTTGGTTATTTGGCTAGTTTACCCGTAATGCTTTTGCTGGTCTGCCGGTTTAGCGTCTGTACAGGAGAGACATTTTGGCCATTTCATATTTTGCTTTTTGTTTCAATTCAGGATTCTTTATTTTCATGACTCTGAAAACAAAAATTTTTTGGACATTTTCAATCTGATACCCAAAATTACAGAGGTTATTTTATTTAATTCTTTTTTTACTTGACAGGTAGATAACATTATGCTATAAGAAGTAATTATGGAAGTAGTTATCAAATATTTTTGAAATATTTGGACACTGTAGCGGTGTGCTGGATAGAAAACCTCTTCATAAAGACAAATAATTCTACATTCAGAGGTGTATCTGAATAATGTGCCCAAAGAACACAAAATATTCAATTATCTCTCATGAGGGATTTCTTTGTATTGGAAAAAGCAGAGGATGCTCTGAGTAAAACAGTATTCAATAATGCGATTAAAGATTATGTCATTGTATATAAACACACAGATCCTGTTGTGAAGCAAATGGAAGTCTGTGGCAGGAAGAGCAGGGAAGGTTTATAGACAATCAGGATTCAAAAAGGGTGTTCCATGAAGCAGAGATAAAATAGGGAGAAAAAGTTCTCAATATATGTTATAAGAGAAACAAATAAATAATAACTAGCCAAGATTTTATTAAATTAGCATTTCCAAGCATATTATGTTTGCTCTGTGGTTTCTAATCTGAAATCACAAGGGGATTGACTTCTGAAGAATGGCTACTCACCGTTTTCTGAAAATTAGATACCTTTAAGATATCTAAAGAGAGCACCTAAAATTATAGTAGCTCAGACTAATGGTTGATTTTGAAAACGTTGACCAGTGACCATTTGCTTATTATTCATTCAGATTTATTTTTTTTTTTTTACTCTTTCTTTATGAGATTTATGCTATATGGAAATAGTCTTTGTAGTCACTATTCTGTTACTAAGTTACTTTAATGAACAAGTCTTAGGAACAATCTTCATTCTGCTATGTTTTAATTATAAACACTTATCTGAGACAGTTTGTGTTAGAAGATGTCAGTGATAAAGTCCATTTCCTTCCACCTTGAACAAAGAGAGAGTTCTGCCCCTTTGGGACACTCTCCTCCTTCTCAGCTTAGTGCCTGAACCTGCACCTTTCATACCTTTTTGATATGGTATTGCATATTGATATTAAACAAAGCCTAATTCTGCTGTTGTTTGGAGATCAATGGAAATTGTTTTGCTCTGAAAGAACTTTGGGATTGGGGCTGTCAGGCATACATCTTTTGTGAGATCTGAAACTGCAATATGAGAAGTCTTGAAGAAATCCTACCCACCAGACAGAAGAGTGAATCATTGACTTAAATACTTCTTTTATACTTTTCAAGACCTAAATGAGAATGCACTGAACAGCTTTTCTGTTCATGAAGATAAGCCTAGATTTATACGAGCATCAACATATAATTTAATTCCTGAAGATTAAAAATTTCCCTGATGTTAAAAAGGGAACTGACAAGTTCAAGGGAAAAAATCCCTGAGGATCACTATGCTGAGACTATGTATGGCTCAGGAAGACTCTGAATTACAAATGGCTGGCAATGGGGAAAGTATTGGGGGAAAACAGTACATGTAATTCCCCTTTTTTTATACTCTTTCCCAAGCATCCATAACTGCTGGAGATAGATTATATTGCTAGCTGGAACTTTTTCTTACTCACTATGGCTGACCTGAAGTTCTGAGTATATCTATCCTAGATTTTGTGATTGATATATCATTTCCTTTGTCTCAGCGCTTCTTTGCAATATCGGCTCTTCTAGAAAGTTAGGAAAGATGATCTATAGGAGTGGAACTGGCTATCTGTCATTACTGTCTTATGATGGCTCAAAGAAATTGAAGATTCAATTTCTGGAGGATATTAGGTTTTAGGGTAGTGGGAAGCCTTTGTGTGCCTTTTAAAAAAAAAACCTTTAAAGTACCAGGTGGCTTGGGCTTGAATGTAGAGCCAAATCCAGTCTTGTAATTCACAGATTCTGATTTGCTTCTACTATTTGTTTCTTCACGACAAGTGAAAGCTTGCTCAATGTAAGGTTTATTTAAAACCTTTACAGCAGGTCTAGTTTGTGTTTTGCTACAGAGCAATGGGAAGACTTGGATGAGTTAGGGCATGTCAAAGCAAACTTTTCACCTAAGTGAAAGCCATTGACAACCACTGAAAATTTTACTGTACTTCAGTACCGAAATGGCAAATCTGACCCTTTTGTTGGTGACCTGTGCGGTGAAGTCAAGAACTATGACAACACTAAAAAAACCCTAACCCACAGCAGCCTGGGAAATAGCATTGGTTTTTGCACAATTCCACCATGATCAGATGACACAGTGTTAGAGAAAACATATCCTGTCTGTGCCGAGTGTTTTGCATTATTTGATTTGCCCTTTTATCTCCAGTGTATCCTTACATAATGATATTTTCTACTGCAGACAAATCTTCCTGGTGAAAGTGAAGCTGCAGTAGGGTGTGGGGGGAAATGTGTAACACTGGCAGTCCTTTCTCATGTGTTAAGTTGCTAGACTAAAAAGACTTTTTCTTAAAATGTTTTGTAAAGAAAGAAGAAAGGAATGGATGAAAAAGAGAAGCACAGGGGTAGAAAAGTCTTTAAAATAAAATGATGAAGGATGATAAAATGTAGTTCACAAGACAGAAGAAAAGAAGGAAAATACTTCAGATAGTACTGAGCAGCTGCGGGAAGTAAACTATGAAAACAAACAGACTAAAAGAAATGAAAAAATATAGAATGATAAGGAAAGGTGGCGTATAAGATTATTTTCTTCAAATTGTTAATTATTTTACTAAGCAATGTTAATACTGAACCAGTGATAAATACTGAAAGCATGACTGATGGTGGAAAAGCATATACTGGTTTCCCAAACACTCTAGAGCCTAGGGCGCTGCATGATGTTTGCACTCCTGTTTATACCAAAGGTACAGCCCAAATATTCATCTTAAAGTGTCAACACTATTCTTTTTGAATAAACCAAACCAGAAAGCAATTACTTAAAGCAGTACTATTTAGAAGTATAAGTTCACAAAGAGCTGTTGCTAAAGAGGGGCTAACAGGTAACTTCACTGCATGAAAGGGCTGGAGCAGAAGTCAGTGTTGACTTTGTACTGAGATTTACCTTCTTCCAGCAGCAGATCTCCATAAACACAAATATTTTGCTTGTGATCTCTGGAAGAGATCACAAAATATATTTACTATTTATTTGTTTCTTGAGAATGCTCTCCCAATACATCAAAGTGCTATGTAACTAATACCTCACTATTTAAATTACACAGACTTTGTCCATCCAGTTTATTTCTCCAGTAATGAGTGAGTGACAAAACATAGCATTCTGATTTATATAGGCAGAATAAAGTTTGGGTGTTAGGCATCTTTGAGTTAATGCTGGGATTTAAATTAAGTAGAAGCAGAAATTTTAAGAATTTCTGTGATGCCTCCTATTTCAGCTGAACTAGAAAATGCTGTGAGACAGGTATTAGTGAATACAAAATCTAATTCAATACTTTGGTATTCTTGGTCCATCTGAAACTAGAAATGGAAACATTTTTTAACTTTTATTTTTAAAGAATAAGCTATCAAATAAAAATAAAGTCATTTTAAAAAAAATCAAGGTATTACTCAAAAGTTTAAAGAAGATGGTTAGAACCGAGTAACAACTAAATTCTTTGGTTCCTAAGATGCACTAATTCCTGTAATATAACATCTTCACACACCTTTATCAGAAGAAAATAAAGGACCTTGAAAAGTGATAAGAGTGCATCTCATTTAGCAGTTGATTCTGAACTAAGCTAGATCTTGTGCCACTGACAGCTGGCACTGCAGCAATCTTCATGCATGGGCATCAGCTAGAAGTTACTTCTGCAGTAGACCAGGGAGTAGCTTGACCACACTTTGTTTAAATGTTCAGAAATATTCTTGGGTCTGTAGAAACTCTCATGGATAATGAGGACTGACTACTTAAAATAAAGTAAAAACCTCAGCTGAGTTAGAGCTGCTGGTAACGCTTTATTGCTTAGAGCTCCCAACCAGCTAAATTGTGATTGCTTCTATTTAGAACATGTTGCCTCAGGAAACCCAAAGTAATTAAAGACAAGATGAAAAATAATAATACAGAGAGAGGAAAATGATCTGCAGCAGCAAAGCTATCTTCTGAAAGGGAGAACATTACACAAAACCTGTACTGCAGGTAATACACTTTTCTTTGAGCTAAGTCTTTGAATAAACATGATGAGCAAAAATCAAAGCAGCACTGGCAGTGGAGTAGGTAAACTCTCCCACCGTTTTTGTTAAAGGAAAATGTTGTTGCTCAAATATCTACAGGGCAGTGATTTTATACTGTTTGCACAGGTAATATCTTCAAATTTTACCATCTGAATTTTTAAGCGGTTACTCAGAAACAATTATTAGTAAAAAAATAACACCTCCTCCTAAGTAGCTGCTTTTTGTCAGGAACAATATTAAAATGTCAGAGATAGGTTCTTCATCCTAAACTGCTGTGGTTTATTTTGTTATTCAGATTTTGTGTAGTTCTCTTGCCTCTTCATAAACACAGATTTGGCCTATCTGGCCAGCAAGGATTATTAGGATAGGACTCTTCCCAGGACAGTACAAAACCATGAAAAAACAGAAAGTCAGTGCACACTTACGTAACAGCATCTACATATAATTTTTTGTCTGGGGAGGAGATCATATGTCAAGTCACAAACTTTTTAGGACATTGCCTTCCATTAGACAATTTTTTTTTATTTTATTTTTTTTGAGAAATACACACCTGGGACAACAGTAAGAGTGACTATAAAACTGGGAAGGGGATGGATGATAGAAGAAACTGGCAGAATTTTCAGGGTGCACATACAACTGTGGAGTGGTTGGTGGAGGCAAAAAATGTGGGGGGGATGTAAAAATAGGATGCCTGAAATCAGATGGCTGATTAAGTGAGGAACAAGAGTTGTATAAGTAGAATTTGGAACTGTGGAAGCATCAGGATTGAGGAGGATAGATCTAGGATGGCACATTTAATGCAAGTTAAGGTTATGAATGGAGGTATAAAGAAAAAAATAAGAGGTAAAGACAGAATACTCTGTACTCGAATTCCAAGTGATGGATTTAAATGAGTGGAAGATGAACTATGGTAGAGCATGGGAGAGGGATGCAATGTGACAGGAATTAAAAAACATGAAAGAGACCTCCTGCAACCAAGGTTTGCCAACTGATGTTTTTCCAGTAACAACTAAATGAAAAATGATTTTCCAAAAATAACCAAAAAAATTGTGTATATTCAGAAAGAACTGGCTAATTCATAGAATAAAAATAGCTGAGAGCTATCAGAGAGCATGATCTTCAGAGCTTCAGAAAGTCTCTGAAGCAGATTAACACAGATTGGGAAAGATTGAGGGAGGGTGAAATTTATTATTTTCTTCTTTCATTCTAATACATTTCCTTGGGTATCCATTATTGCCCATACCAAAAGACTTGCCTAGGCTCCTTTTAGGGTAATATAACTTATGCCACTCTTGCAAGCACATAAAGAATAGCCTTATAAAGAACAATGTTTGGTAAAGAATTCATGTACAGATCCTTCCTATACCTCTAGAAATCACCATAAAACATACACAGAAATTGTCTGGAGCATGCAAGTGAATACAAAGACAAGTATCCTGTATTTAAGCTAAAAGTCAACTGTGCAAGGAAAAATTTGTTTCTTTTTCAGATGAGACAATAATGATATAATACAGAATAGAGGAAGATAAAATACTACTTCCGTTGTGTAAATATTGCAGCTTGTAAGAACTAATTCCAGGCTGATTGCCAGCTTACCATACAAAGGAATATAAGTTGACTCCTGAAGATGTCTGCCTCTTCTGCAGCTGGGCAAAGAGCCTAGATGACCAGCTACGACTGTCTGATTTATTTTTAGGTGGTTGTGTGTAGATAAGGTATGAGTTTTTGACTTATCCAACAAACCATAAGTAACCAATAAATCTCTAACAATTTTTCTTAAGGCTTTCCTTATGGTATACCATATTTGTAAGATGGACAGAGTGTATTACAAGTTAGATACTTTGAAGTATTCTACAACTGGAAAATCTGTGGAGAAAAATAAGGTGATTAGAAAATGTTGCTCCATAAAAATTACCTTATTTCTATAGTTATGTTTATTTCAGGATACCTTAACATACACTTTCCATAGAAGATTTTTTCCTTTCTCTGAATTCATGCTTGTTCATAATAAATTACCAAAGTATAAGTTCCATTGAAAGTAGAAAATTGATTTATATACATTGTTGGAATATAGAACTAGGTCTTCCAGTTAATTACATGTACTTAAAATATATAATCTGAAAATTCCCCTTTCTATTATGGTATATTAAGCATGAAACTGCCTAAGTAATTCTTCAGGTATGGTTAACAAAGGTGATTAGCATAATAAGGGTAGAACAAGCACTTGTTTATGTATATGGTCTGCAGCTCATTGAAGAACATTCCAAAATTGTATTTGCCTGAGCCTATTGGTGGTATTATTCAGAGAAAAAAAACAAAACTTTTGTTCAGCTTGAGATTGAACAAATGACACCTGCGTGAGCATATATTTCGTTTTAAACCTTAATCAGCATGTGGTTAATTCTCCAAGGAGTTGCTTACTCATCACAATAAAAAAAAAGCAGTTTCTTGAACAGCATGACAACTGATTCATACACAGGCTATCCTATCTGAACAACAAGAGCTGTATAAATAGAAAGACGTTATTCAAGAACATTTTTATAACATCCGTATTGGCATTTATTTAACGATAATTATTACTGGTTGGTCCTTATGAATGAAGATCTACACAAAGAGTTTTCTGTTTCTTTGGTTATCTTCCCCTCTTGACTCTTTAAAATAAGGAATGGCCAATATTCCTATCAGAATCTGTGTTTGCACACATACTTATTTTTTTCTTCTGATACTGCATCATATTCTAAGTTTCTTTTGCAGAGTAAACCTTTCTCACAGAATAAACATGGCATTATAAAGCATTAGAATTTAACTCTTTTTTTTTGTTTTGTTTTATACAGTTCAAGTCACTTAGCTTGTGTAGCAGAAGTGAGATTGTAAATTCTCAAAGAGCCTGGTAGTTTTGCTCTGCTGCTGAGATATTTTATGAAGAGAACAAAGATAAAAGAACTAACCATTTTCTTTTTTAAATAATTGTGAACCACTTTGATACTCATAAAACTCTTCCATTCAAAATTAAGGCCGTCTAGGACTGTTTTCATACAGGAGAAAACCGATACACTTGAGTGATGGCACATCCCTCTCAAGCATGGTTCATAAAAACACTAACAGGCCCTCAATGACAGTAAGATTCTGAACTCATATCTTCAACTGCCAGTTATAACACAAAACTGTCTTCCACAATCCATAGGCAAGTATCTTTATTCAGTTACTACACTCAGCCAACAAATAGATATGAATCCCTCTGATAGGTGTAATGGCTCCTTTCCTTTAGGGAAAAATGCACTAGCTAAAATTTGCCATATGGGTCATAGATGATAAATTTGATCTTTCTTTCCTTTACACATTTTTCTTTCCCTTGAAAAACATATACTTCTTTGCATTATTGTGCTGTGCCCACTTCTTTTCTACACTTTTTGGAATGAAGTAAAAGTATAGCAGTATTGCAATAATTTTAAAAGAAAAGAATTCCAGATTTTGTAACTGTGATATACATTGAAATATGAAATCCTACAATTTTCCTCTGCCCTCTGAAAAGAAAACATGTATTGTAACTATTTGTGTAATAGCATACCTCCATCAATGCATTCTGGGGTGAAAGAAATATCATCAAGAGCAAATTCTGTGGGTTCACTCCACCCCACTTCAGCTTCGAAGGCAACTCTGAAAGGGCTGTTACTGGAGAGGACCACATTTGCATACATCCATTTGTTTTCTTCATTTCTTCTAGAAGACCACATAAGAATATCCATCCCGTGTTCTTCAGCTGTGTATACCTGTTGACAATGAAACCCAAAAGGTGCAACTGAATCAGCATTAAGCAACGGAGGAGCGCCAGCTAGCTAGAGTAACATAGCCCAAGCCCAGTAGTGCAGCTACCTGCCTGGGTAGTACTGGCCCTCTTAGAAATGGTTCAAACCCACACCTTATTGGTGATGACCAAATGTTACTGAATACTTTTTCTAATGCTAGTTCAGCTGCAAATAAAAAGCTACTATGAAAACAAAATAAAATAAAAAGAACTGCTAATACAATCACTAAGTGGAAAACTACAGACAGTTTTGGCCTGACATATAGAAGCTAATGAGTAAGGACCTAACCCCAAATTCATCTAAATATTGAAGAAAAGACTGACAAGGATCTTGAGCTATCCTTTCATCTCTAAAAGGTGACCTGCTTATAGTTGATAGACTGGGTGAAGCTTTTAGAGATGTAAATAAAAGGCTTAGCATCTAGGGATTTAAGTCTGTTGTCTGGTACAAGCCATTTATAATATGATGTTTCAGGCCATCACCGTAAATTAGCTCAAACACATTTAACAACATCATAAATAAAAAATAAATAAAATCATCAAATAGAGAAAGCAATAAGAATGACAATGAATGAATTCACAATTAACCAACAGCTGAAGAATTTATGCCAAGCACAGGAAAGTCTGGAGATTATGCAGGTAGTTGCTCTTCCCACTCAGGTATCCAAAATCCTTATACAATCTAAAACAGGTTGGAAATAATGAAAAAGAACTGGAGTAATGAAAGTAAGCATATCTAACCATTCCAGATGATAACTAGTTCTTTAAGGGACTGAATATTTTAATCATTTTCCTCTCCTCATCACTTTCAACACCATCCTTCTCTTAAGACTTTAGACTAATTTTCCAGTGACCCATGGGTTCATGTTGCCACTTGAGTGCCCCAGTTTAATGATGGAACACAACATCTGAGACCCAAGAAAGTTATAAACTTAAACCCATACTAATGATCTGTATAACTGCATACCTTTGCCTCTCCCAGCCAACCTGGTGGGACAAATAAGCTAAATACCCAAATGGCACTGTGAAACACATACTTTATAGAAGTTGGTGTATTGATTAAAATATCTCTGATGACTGAACGCTCTTGCAAGTTATTTCATTTTGGCGGGGAGGACCATCAAGACGACTGACATACAATAATCCAAATCAGGACCTAATTTAGTCGAGCCTGATGTTTGGTTACAGGACTGTGTAACAGCACTATCCAGTGTCATTGTCTTCTTAAAAGCATGCATCTTGCAGGGCTAAAAGGACAGGTGTTGAGAAGAAATAGCTGATTCAATCCATAAAAAAATGAAAAACTGTGTGTAATCACATTATCAGGCTCTAAGGCCTTAATAAGTTGAAACCCTTAATTAGAATAACTCTACATGTGAGGTCAGGACTATGTTACAACACCTGTATGTGTCACTGGAACCATTCACTATTTTACCAGTCATGAAATATAACAATCTCAGTGATCTAGAATTTTACAGCACATAATAGTGTTAGTGTGGTTTTAGCTATTACTGTATCATGCAGTGGTATTTTCAACTTTTTGAAGGTTAATATTGAGATAATATCGCTTTCAATATACCTCATTGAAAAGTCTCACAGCTGCACAAATAACTCTGTTGGGGAAGGGGGAAGAATCAAAAAACCATTTTAATACAATACTAGAGTCTCCTTCAACAGGACAGTTAAAGACTGCCCCATTGTTTAAAATCAGATGGGGTTTTCCATTCCTTTTTGTTGGGTTGATAGGAGAAGTTTTTCATAGTAAAAATTTCAAAGCATGCTTCCTACTTGAGCAGTTCTGTCTATGTACAGAGAAACTGCATCATGTCCATATTGAGCCTGGTCTCAGGTGGAGTGTGGAGTCCTTCTGTGTACATACAGATCAACTCTGTGGCTCAAGCTCAGTAAAAACAATAAATCCATCGTGAAACCTGCTGCATGTATACTGGCCAATGGGTCTTGCGTGGTAGCAAGTCAAACTGGGTCTAAAATGCAATATTTTGATGACATCGGCTTCTGTTTTTATAGGTGTAAGGTAATTTTATATGCCTTGTCTTTCTTTTCTTTAAGATTTAACTCATTTACCATAGAGTAAGGGCATGCAGATATGTAATTATTATGGATTAGTTAATATGCTGTGTTAATTTATGTGGCTGTGTCCTCAGTTATATTTGACTAAAGTTTAAACCTGGTGTATGGTTACATAGGTAACCTGTGGAAACTGATAACATTTAGTGTAAATCTCTAAACTGGTACATAGGAAATCTCAGGTGAGCCCCCAGCTCTGCTTTTCTCATGTACACTCCTGGGGAAATCCTTCAATACCACTTTCTGTCAAAGTACTCCTGAATACTTTTACTTCACTTCTCCAAGTCTTTATCTATCCATAACTAAGTCAGGAAAGGGTCTGTGTTCTTACACATCTTCAAAAAATTTTAGCTGAAATTTCTAAAAGAATAATACATAATTTAAAATATATGCTAAATTAAATGAGATTACAATGGAGTTCAGAAAAATAGGAAGCCCAAGGAATCTATTTCTTTAGCTGGGGATACAGACCTTATTCTCTCAGAGATTGGGTCCACAGAAAGTGAAGAAATAATTATAAGATGTAATACTGTATTCTCCCCTGAGGTTACCCATGTAACTGAGAGTTTGAAGCATCTTCTGGGTCAGGAAGTATGTTTAGCGTATACAAGATTTTTGGGGGCCTGTGTAAACATACACGACACACGAAAGGTAGAGCAAATTCTCATGGATATGAGCTCCCTAGAGCCCCAGAGAGCTACAGCTGTGTGGTGCTTAGTGCCTCCAGAGACTCCAACACCTCCTTACACAGCATCCTATGAATTGTGTACAAGCTAGCCTGGTAGTGGAAACTATATAACATGTGAAAGAGGAAAAAGCTAGCAAGAAGAATCCCACTCTATGGCATGTGATGAAAAAAAACCTGTAGCAAAGTCCCATTTAACAACTCTGTATCTGTCAGTCTGGGGAGATTGTGCTCCAGCTAATACCCATCTAGTTGTGGGCTAAATCCCATCATTTTAATTTAAAAGTAATAAGCATGTATTGTACTAACTAGTCACTATATCTGTCTATTCCTCATTCTGTGCTGACACTGTTTCTAGATCGCACACACAATCAAAATCACAAAGAATAGGAACCAACAAAAATAGAGCTATCACTTCATTCACTGCAGAGTGAAAAGCTCAGGAGTGAAGATACCCAGTACACACTTCACGGCGATTTTAAGAAGAATTTAGTGCGATAATCTGCATGCAACGAATGCATGAGTGAAGCTTTTATACTTGCTTCTTGGTCTTTCTCCAAGGTTCCTTTGCCAGATGGTTCATTTTTAGTCCCTATGTGAACAGCATTCTTTAGCAAATCCCATTTCCCTGCCTTAAAATCATGACTCAGTTCTAATTCTCCACAGCATGTTCTGTGTGTTAGAAACTCCAGAATTCTTTTTTCAATTTCTATTTCATTTTGGGGATGGGGAAAGTGCATGTACTTTTGAAGGTCATGAAATATAAACTGCTATTTTCTACTTAGTCATCTGCAGTTACAGCTCATGTGGCTATGCTGTACCCTCATGTTGACTTTTCAAGACAACGTATTATCTTCCTGATCTTGCCTGTCTCTAGCAGTTGGCATGCTGGAAGGTACTATGTTCCATCTGGAAGGTTAATTAACTGCCTAATAACCTAGAAGCCAATGTGGATCTGAAGGGTGCATAATAAGAAGTGTATTCTCCCATCATCACCATCATCTTTAATCACCAGCCAAGGGAGCAGGAAAATCTTATGAAAGACAACCTGTATTTTCACTTCACTAGGCACCAGAGACTTGTGTCAGCTGAGGAAACTTCCCACTGACTTCAGTGGGATTCACTTCAGTGAATAATGATACTATGTTTTCTGCTCTACATCCTTAAGATCATGCCTTTGAACTCCTCGCATTCCTTGGCAGTCATCATTGCACATCTTCCTTGGGCTGAAGCTACACCAGAGGCAGACTGAAATTGTTTCTCTAAAGCCCACAAATCAGATTAGCAAAATTGTGTCACAATTCACTGTCACAATAGAGAAGCACTTTAAAAAAATTTCTACCTGTTTTCCCTTTATTTCTTTAAACACAAGTTTGAAGTAATAAAAAAATTAGTCATTTTTAGTAAAATTTACCTGTCCTATACCAAAATTTACTATACCTCAGTTCTGTTAGTATCAACAAATACCAAGGCAGAAAACTGATATATTAGAATTATACTATCACATTGGGAATTAATTTTGGTTTTAATTCTCAACTGTATGACAAACTCCTGAAGTAAACGGACAAAGACAGACTGCTCAAGCTTAATAAAAGCTGAATGTTTTCTACCTCTCTGACAGATGACCAATAGGATCCCCATTAGAATGAAACAGATGTGAAAATCACTTCCATTTCTTGCTGAAACTTCTCTCCTTCTTCATTAAATGCAACTGAATAGTCATAAAAATGTAAAGAGAAATGCATTTTTTAAATTTATATAATGCAGTAAAAATTGTTAATATTCAGAGTTATTCTTGTTCAGAGCATATTAATTGATATATTAGTCCAGTCATGTATTTAGTGCTGAATAACTCACCTCTCAAAGGCTGTTACCATATACTGCTAAGGAAAGTTAGTGGTTTTGTACTTAAACATTATGAAACAACTTTTTTCTCCTCTTGGCTAACAGTTGACTAATGTCCTGAAGCACCAGTATTCAGATCTCTTTTAAATAGCATCCATTCTATGTTAATGCAAGAGTTGCTGTAAACATTGTGTCCTTTTTAAAGATAATAAAAACCTATGCTTTTGGTTTCCCTATGAACAAATTACAGAGTTTATGACAATAGAATTCTGCAATTGAAATGTGCATTGTGAATACAGAAGAGAAGCACTTTTAATTCCTTTTTCTCTATTATCAGTGAATAGTTCCTTTTCTGGGTAAAAATAAGATTATTCCCATAACTTCACATTATTTTGTGTAGTTCTACCACATCTACTTCCTACACCAAGACATCCTTCATTTTTGTCTTTCTTTTTTACAGATTCCCTGTATGTCGTTTTAATCACATATATCAGTATGATCTATCTCTGCAGTCCTTTTTTTTAAATTCAGACTTGACAAGATAGCTGTATTTCAGATAATAGTAATAACAGCAGCTTTTGTACTGATGTTGTTATATTCTAACACTTTATTCAGACTTCCTACTACAGTTTGACTTTTTTCACCTCCAGTGCAACCTGAACAAAAATCCTCACTGAGCTTTTGAAGTTTTGGGCTGTTGGTTTTGTTTTTCTTTTTTGTTCTTTTAGGCTTTTTTTCACTTAAATGGCTACAGTTCATTTATATTCTTGATTTAATAACAGCAACAGTTGATGTTGAAATACACTATTAGTTTGATAGAAAAAAGCAAGACGTCCATAAGGGTAAATTTGGTTTGTGATAGGATGATAAATCCTTGCTGAGTACTTCAGTCTGTTATGGATATTGTTATCTGTTCCTACATAAAGAGTACAAGTTGCAAATCCATAAACAGGGAACCTTATTTGTATGTGGGAGTAAGACATTTCTTTATGGATCTCTTTATGAAACTGAAGGTAATGAGAGTTAATTAAACTAGTCTGTTTGAAATGCAAAAAAAATTAAAAAACAGTCTCTGTTTGGCTGTCTGCCTACTAACTCACATATAGGCCACAACACACATCTCTTACTAATTCTAAGTGTTCTGTGATGCTTGAAAAACTTCAGAAGCTCCTTCAAAAAAATCTTATCTGCATTTTTGCATGCTATAATGTCCAGGATACTCGAATTTAAACAAATAGCTAATCTCACAGTATTTCAATTACCAACAGATCCAAAAAGCAATTGCTGTTTGCTTTTTACTTCAATTTAATCTGGAATTGCTCTCGACCTTTACCTACTATTTTGTTTTCTTAGTCTTAATGTGCAAAGTTTGTGTATGTGGAAGGATAAATAATGTAAACTGGAAAGAATGGACTTGAAGACATGGTGGAGTATTTTAAAAGCTATATTCAGATAATAAAATTAGAAGATTGCAATATAAATTCTTCTTAAAAATTCATCTTAAATAACTAAAGTATCTTTGGGAAGAAAAAATTTTGAGCATTTTTATTCACTGAATAGAAAGAAATGTTAAAATAATGCAATTTGAAACTCATTTTATATGTTTGAAAAGCAGAAGTATCTGCTACTTATACTAACTTCACGTAATACAAGTTTTTTTCTTTGTTATTATTAATTAAGTTTATAGCAATACTCAGAGTACCCATGAAGTAGGTGCTGGAGATAAAAATGAGATGCAAACGCCATCCTGAAAAAAATTGCTTACAAAAAGATAGACAAAAGGTGGAATGAAAGGTAACATTATTCTTTGGCTGGATATAAGGAGAAGCCTTTTCATGCTGGACAGTCGAACAGTGGCAGAGGTTGCCCAGAGAGGTTGAATAGTCTCCATTTATGGGAGTTTTCAAGACTGGGTAAATTCCTGAGCCACCTAGTGTGATCTTGTAGCTGACCATGCTTTGAGCAGAAGGTTGGACTAGAGACCTCCTGAGGCCCTTCCAACCTGAACTGCACTGTAATCCCATGGAATTGTGCTATGATTGTCCTTTATAGTGGAGAACCAGACCAAAGACAAACAGAGTAAGTACAAAAAGAGTGGTCCAAACTTTCTGACTTAATTCCAGGTCCAAGACCACAAATATATTCTTGCTCACTTTTAACATAGACTAATTTAGTTCAGGATTTTGATAGTATATGCAATTTTTTTTATTCTGTCACACAGTAAAACTGACATAACCTGTATTTTCAAAATTTAACAAACTGCCACAGAGAGGAGCCTTGCTCAAAAAAAGGCACCCATGTAACATATTTATTCAGTGAGCCACATGAAATGAGTTGTTTGCCAAAGGTTCACATACTGCTTGGACTTTTACTAGGGTACTGAACAACTAAAAGTGTGCCCATTAAGGATGCTTGGGGAACAGCAAGAAGGCATTTTCATGGAAGCTTGAGCTGTAATTGTTAATATGGTTAAATGCTTTATTTCCAGTTATTTTAATCAAACACCCTCCATACATGGTGATATTAATATTAATATGTTTAAAACTTTCTTTTAAACCACATCTTTTGTCCTAAACATTGGAAACTGCCTCTATTTTATGTTAAAGAGTAATTGTGCAGAGAAGATCTGTGCTGATGTTTGGTAGGTTTAAGTATGTCAGTCAAACATGCAATGTTAATTCTTACTTATGTAGCAAAAGAACTTCAAGTGGAATTAAAACTAAAACAGAATGGTCACTTGATCTTATCAGCAAAAATTTTGTATATAGGTGTAACTGCAGTGAAGTTGTGATGAAGTATGTTAAGATAAGCTCTGAGATTTTGCTCCTTCTAGACACAGAAATGCAAATACTACTAAAGCAAATATTACTACTGGAAGAAGTGCTATTTCTCTTACCTTTAAGACTCCTGTTTGCCTAGAAGAAAAAATCCAGAACCAGAAACGAACCCTACAGACCCCGAAGCTAGCTGGGAAGAGTTTGGTGGTAATTATCCTCGCTCTGTTTCCTTCCTTCTGGGCAGATGAGTTTACATACAAAAAATGCTGTCCTTTACCTTAGTAAAAAGATAAAAAACATTTATAGCTTTTCAATATTACTTTATGCTTCAGAGCATAAGCATTTTTACACACACAGATACTGGTATCTTTTACCACATATACCCTACCTTGGTTGTACAGAGATCTGCCATGTTAACACTTTGCTTATTTCTGGTTTTTACATACAATATTAACATAACCTTCCTCAGAGCTCACTCTGCCTTTTTTATCCTTGTGTAAATAGTTGATTTGTATTTGAATAACAAATTTAAAACAAGTTGCAAACACAAACACTCACTCCCAGACTCTAAGGATCAGTTTGAATGTTGACATTGCAGGAGTCAGGAGCACCCTTGCTGATAGCTCTTACCCAGGAAAATTCTCTTTTGTGCAGCGCGGCAGTAGAGAACATGTCAAAGCCCTGAGGCTTGTTAGTGGGTCAAGATATCCACATTTCCTATTGTTCAGCTGCTGCTGAAGAACCACAAGGTAGCATAAAAGAGAATTCATCGTTCAGTTTCAAGTAGAAAAAGATGCCACCCTCTTACACCCCAAAAGGGGCCTATCACCTAAAATTAACACATATCATCAAAAGCAAGTGGTTGAATAGGCAAATCAGACTGCTGACATAGGGGTTTTTTATTAACTAGCAGTAGCCCCTTCTTTGTCATCACTTTAATTCCAACTGCTATGGTAAAAGCAAGGTTTGGTCCTGCATGGAGAGAAGAGAATGACAAAACTTCTCTGGTGAAGAGAAGAGATTTTTCACAAAGAGGAGGGCACCTGTTGGGGCCGTCCTTAGCAGACAACTTCCTCCTAAATCCAAAAGAAGCAATACCTGAAGATCAGAGCTGAGTTAGTAGTTGTTTTGGAGTAGTTGAACTACTTCAAAGAAAGATTCAACCCCATGGCTCAATTCTTGTTCCTGATGTAAAAGACTGAATTCCCCTTCATTACAACCAGATCAAGTTTTTATCTTTGTGTTCTAGCACTTTCTTCAGTTTTCATTGGGAATGGGGTTCTGAGATCTTTCCAGATTTGGTCTCCCTGTAACTTCACTGACAGCATGCTATGGTAGCAGGTAAAGCACAGTGCGCTCTTTCTAATCTAGTATGGAAGTGATGCAGCTGTTCTGGCTGCAGCTAAGGCATCACTTCCCAAAACCAAAACCAAAACCAAACCAAAACAAAAAAATCCCATTCTTCTAGGTCAAGACCATAATCGGGCTCAAAAACAAAGCTTTAGCTTAACTTTGCAGTCCTTTACAAGCAGAAGGCTTCAGAGTGACTGAGACTTTCATCAAGCTAGACTGGGGTTGGGAGGGGCTAGGAAGGTATGTCAAGATCCAGGTAGTGTATTTTATCTAAGGTAAGTTCATTCCTGTCCGAATCCCCTTTGCTTTTGTAACTGTGGCTTTTTTTTTTACTCCTGGTAGGCAGAGGGTGGTGTTAACACGTGCTTGAGAGCTGGCTGGACACATGCTGCTATTCGGTGAGGATCAAGTAGGGAGTAGCCGCAACAATGTTACAGTAACCATCAATGGATGAAATGCACAAGTCATCTTCACCCATGCCACCTGGCAACGGCCACTGCAAATGGCTGCGGAAGCTCTGAGCTCACAGAGAGCAGGTCTGGGCAGTCTGGTAAGGCTTTTTAATGTAGTTTTACTGACCAAACAGCTTTGCTGTCAAAACAGGAGGGTAGAGATACATTTTTTATCTAAGCTAAGGGGCATAGAGGGCACTATGATCAATCTATCCCCTTCAGACAGTTGTCCTGTGGTGGGATATACTCCAGTACAGACAGTCTGTACTCCAAAATGCAGAAGGACAGCCCTCCTGGTAAACATCCTTGCATTACTCTTGTGGAAGAGGCATTCCAGTTCCTGAGAGGCATGAGTGTCCTACCTGTATTGCAGAGTTTATGTAGAGCTGTGGCTTGGTGTGCTTGTGTGCCGTCTGCTGCAGAAGGCACACATACCACACCTTTGGGTCATCTGGGAAGCTGATCTCAAGGACACCATGAAATACAAATATAAATTAGAAAGACTGTGTATGCGCAAATATACCTTCAGTCCCTGTCTGTAAACTGGGCAAAACAGTATCTTCTAAGCTGTGGTATCTCTCTACTACACCACACCTCCAACTCTTGCAGAAGTCAACAAGTAGGAACTTCTGCATATGAACTCCAAACATTACTGTCCCAAACCACCCAGCTCTTCTTTAATAGTATTCAGAAAGTCAGCCAATCAGTCCTATCTGTCCTTTACTTACATAAATGTATGAAATGATGGAACACATTGGTAAGGTACTCAGAATTAGTAGGGCTGCTTACTAAGCTTTATTTCAGCAAGAACTTTTTAAGTAAGCTCTCTCAAAACTCTATTTTCAAACTTTTAAAACACCTCAGTTATTCTGATGAAAGAACCTTTTTTTTTTTTCTGTTGACACTGTTGAAGGTCACACTTAGTCTTCTCAGGAGAAAAAAGTTCAGAATTTTTAATCTAAGGAACGTATCCTAACTTTTCTTTTAAGGGACACAAGACATATAAAACATGATCAGAATCATAATAGTAGTCCAGCCAGCCCCATGTGAGCTCTTCTAAGCCTCTCTGTAAACAGCTGATTAACAAGGGATATATGTGAAAAGATTGATTCCCTGTCAATGAGGACAATTTTTTGCTTTGTTTTATTAACAAATATTAATGACCCTTCTGTAAAGAAGATGGCTATTCCCAAGGAAGGTGATTTTGAATTAAGTTAACTTAACCATAAGAACTTGTGCATCTGCACTATACCATCTTCTCTTTCTTATGACAACAAATTCTCAAATCCTTAAAAATAAACTTGATGCATTCACACCCACTCTGTATACCCACCCCTCATATATGAGATCGTGTATTCTGCAGCTGAATCTAGGAGTGTAGTTTCATATGCTTTGCAATTTAAAGCTTCTCAAATCTCATTCTGCATTAAAGTAAAATAATTCAAGAATGCAGATTTGTGAAGAATAAGGTATATGATTTATACATCTGTGTGGGATGTAACTTTTAAGAAGGTATGACTGTAAAGAGAACAGCAATTGTGAAGGTCTTGAGGCAGATGCAGAGCAGAAATGTTCTTGAGGCAGGCACAGAAGAAATGTTCAATGAACTAACTGTTATTCTGGAAAGGAAAGAAATATTTGTAAAAAAAACTGGATAGTGATGGACCCAACTTAATTTCTAAAATTTAGCTTTTTCCTATATTGAAAAATTATTAAAATAGTATAAGCATCATATGCTAAGGCATGATCGCTAAATTTTCTGGCAGACTGATGAAAGCCCCCCAGCTGGCAGCCTCATTATAAGACCTAGAAGGCAAATTATTTCCTTTTCCTACAACTTTTCCATCACTAAAAAAAGTTTGTGTTAGAACAAAAATAAGTTTTTTTTCAGCTGTAAGATCAATATGAGTTACAATCTAGCACTTATTAGCAAGGTGGCAAATTCAGATTTTAAGAAAGGAAAACCAGAAAGCTGCTCATTGCTGTGTTACTTCAAGAGTCAGACCCACTTGGACTGGGGTGAAAATATCAAAAATTATTTCCCATCTGAAGTGAGCTGCAGTTATTTCTACCTAAAATTGATTGCAATTTTAGGTCTTTCACTCATAAAGTGAAGCTATTTAATGGGCTTTCAAACTGCTATCCAACATGCCATTCTTACAGACCTGCAAATGATCATTTGTTCAGAGTGAGAATTATTCAGTATGTATCTTGGTCAAAGGAAACTCAGAATTTGGACTATTTGTAAATTGTAATGGCTATCAAGGAAATGTTCTTACTTTCTTTTGCTGTCTTTCAAGCTATCTTATTTGAGATGATGTATTCAGGTGAGGTTATCTGGGTATCAAGTCTCAAGCTTTTTCAAGAAACATATAAATTTTCTCAGGAGAGAAAAAACTATTTGAAAGATTATGATGACAGGGATATACTATATTCTTCATAAATAGAATGGTCCCATATAGTTGCATACTGACCAGCAAACTGGAAGACCAAGGTGCCTGGCTCCTTGGTACATGATATAATATATATATGGCAAAATGATATACAATATATAGCAAAAGTTAAAGAAGATTGTTTTTGCATTTGGCTGAAGTTTTTGAGGTTGAAATGTTCTACACTTGATCAGCTACATCCTCTGAATATTTAAATAGCTCATGGATGCAGTGGCAAAAGGTTGAAAGTGTCCTGTTTTTGAGCAAGAAAGAACGATTTAAGAAGGAAGTGTATGGAAAGGAATATTTTTAAATTTGAGACCTGCATAAGCTGCACACTGGTCAGATTGCAGAATGTTGAACAGGTGAAACATAGATGTAATTTATCACTAAAAGTCTTTGTTTTCAAGTCACAGGGTTTACCATCTCCCAGAGACTGTACCAATGCAATAAGTTAATTTTGTTAAACTGATGCAAAATTTTTTCAAATGAATATTCCTATCCATCTGAAATCTGTAATGTCAATTTAAATTGTAAAAGATGAAGCAATATGACACATTTAAACCAATATGAGATTCCTCCACACAAAGTTGTGCCAATAAGCTTAATACAAAGTTGGTATAATATCACAGGCTTCATTATATTGCTATAATGGCATGCATCTTCTGTACAACGGATTTATATGCTTAGTAACTAGAGGAAATGAATTTGGAACAAGAAGGAATTGGATTTGGATCAGGAATGGGCTGATAGATACTTCTGGACATTACAGGTCATCAGTATCTAGGCTGCTGGCAATTCTGACAAGTGATTTCTCTATAGCTAATGTGAGTATTTCTTGCCCAGGTAATTTACAAGTAAATTACAAATCTGGGTAATTTTGCAAGCACATTTGCTCTAATTTTGTTTTCCTTTTGCTTCGCTTTTTATTAACTTTGTTTTTCTTACAATTGCTGGGTAATTTCACAGAAGCAAAGAAGAACCAATTAAATGAGAGAAATTGAAATAGAAAAGCACACAAAATCGCCTTGAAGAGCCAAGGGCTACTGTTTTTTTTGTCATCACACTGCATCAAAGGAACAGCAAGAAAACAAATCAGACTACGGATTTGCAAGGAACAGCTTGCTTGGGACAGATGCAATAGTTTCTACCTCTACCTGTCTGTTCTGTCCCTTTCCAAGAGGAATGAACTTCCACATTTACAGCCTGCAATAGCAACACAAACTAGTACTCATGTCTGCTTTCTCTAAAATAAAAAACTGTGATTTGTGGCAGATAAACAGTTCCCTCATGATCAGCTGAGCAGTTCCTGCAAAGGTAAAGGGAGGATAAATGAGTAGGACAGAAACGGTTACAGCCACCCACTGATAAGATGTCTCTGTTGATTTTGGAAACATAAAACACCAAAAAAGAGTCAAAACCTGGAAACCACACTGCTTACAAATTCAAGAGAAAAACAGTAGAGATTGTGATACTTCTACATTGAATACTATTCTTTGCTGATTAGATGGAAATTAAAATAGGGTTTCTAAGCGTTAAAGCTTCTGGAAAGGAAAGCTAAGCATTTCTCAAATAGAGATTGGTACATTAATATTCCATCCAGATTTATTATATTATATAATCTAGTAAATATATTATATGATTTTATATTTATATAAAATATATATATTTATATAATTCAATATATAATTATAGATTGATGTCTTCATAACACAGATAACTGTAATTGCCTATCAATACATTTCATTCTCCTAACAATCAATAGGCATTCTGGTAGTAGTCTATCAGCAATATCTTGGGAAACACTTCTGTATTAAGATTTCTGGCAAGCCAATGTCAGGGAGGTAAGTTAAACAAAGATCTTCGGTAGGAACCTTAAGCATTTCACGCGCATCCACACACACTGCTCCTCAGCCATTCTTTAAGGACCAGTGTATGACTGCATGTTTTTCTAGAATTCTTTAGGATGGTACCGCACTACAGGAAAAGTAGATTATTCAAAATGTTGACAAGAAGAGTACTATTGTAGCCAGTTACACTTTCAGGGAATTCAACTTTTAAAGTCAGACTCTTTGTAGAGCAGAAATTTGCTACTAGAATAGAATAGAAAAGACTATTTCAGCTGGAAGGGACCTACAACGATCATCTAGTCCAACTGCCTAACCAATTCAGGGCTGACCAAGTTAAAGCATGTTATTAAGGGCATTGTCCAAATAACTCTTAAATACTGGCAGGCTTGAGGTATCAACCACTTCTCTAGGAAGCCTGTTCCAGTGTTTGACCACCCTCTCGGTAAAGAAATGCTTCCTA
>NW_008794911.1:5747776-5748818 GCF_000699145.1 Aptenodytes forsteri
CAAAGTCCTTAGCCGCTCCTCATAGGACATTCCTTCCAGCCCTTTCACCAGCTTTGTTGCCCTCCTCGTGACGCATTTGAGGACCTTCACATCCTTCTTAAATTGTGGGGCCCAGAACTGCACACAGTACTCCAGGTGAGGCACCAATGCTGAATACAGCAGAAGAATCACCTCTTTTGACTGGCTGGTTATACTGTGTTTGATGCACCCCAGGATGCAGTTTGCCCTCTTGGTTGCCAGGGCACACTGCTGACTCATATTGAGCCTGCTGTCAACCACCATCCCCAGATCCCTTTCTGCAGGGCTGATCTCCAGCCACTCCTCTCCCAATTTATACTTGTGCCCAGCATTACTCCATCCTAAGTGCAGAATCCAGCATTTCGACTTGTTAAATTTCATCCCATTAATCATAGCGCAAGGCCTCCTGTGCCTCAAAAGAGTCAACAACACCTCCCAGTTTGGTATCATCAGCAAACTTGCTAATAGCGCATTCCACTCCTGCATCTGGATCATTGATAAATATATTGAACAGAACTGGCCCTAGAATTGAGCCCTGAGGAACACCACTGGTGACTGGCCACCAGCCTGATGTAGCCCCATTCACCACGACCCTTTGAACTCTGCCCTTCAGCCAGTTCTTCACCCAGTGCACCGTGAACCTGCTCATCCCACAGTTGGACAACTTGTCCAGAAGGATGCTGTGAGGGACAGTATCAAAAGCCTTACTAAAATCCAGAAAAACTACATCCACCACTTTCCCTTCGTCCACTGGGCGAGTGACCTTATCATAGGAGATCAAATTAGTTAAACAGGACTTTCCCTTTGCAAACCCATGTTGACTGTGCCTGATGACTGCATTATTCTTAAGTGTCTTTCAAGAGTACACAGTACAATCATCCTCCCCATAATTTCTCCAGGTTAAACTAACAGGTCTGTAGTTACCTGGGTCTTCCCTCCTTCCCTCTTTGTAGATGGGAATAACATTGGCTAGCTTCCAGTCAGCAGGGACCTCCCCAGACTCCCAAGACCTTTGGTAGATGAT
>NW_008794911.1:5748863-5769325 GCF_000699145.1 Aptenodytes forsteri
TATCATAGAAGGATATCAAATTAGTTAAACAGGACTTTTCTTCTGCAAACCCATGTTGACTGTGCCTGATGACTGCATATTCTTTAAGTGTCTTTCAAGAGTACACAGTACAATCATCCTCCCCATAATTTCTCCAGGAACTGAGGTTAAACTAACAGGTCTGTAGTTACCTGGGTCTTCCCTCACACCCTTTTTGTAGATGGGAATAACATTGGCTAGCTTCCAGTCAGCAGGGACCTCCCCAGACTCCCAAGACCTTTGGTAGATGATTGAGAGGGGTCCTGCCATAACATCTGCTAGCTCCTTCAGTACTCCAGGATGAATCCCATCAGGCCCTGTGGACTTGTGAACATTCAGCTGATACAGCTGGTCCCTTACAATTTCAGTGTCCACAAGTGGAAAGTCACTCTTCCCACACTTGTGGTCCTCCGACTCAGGGGACCGGGCAGCCCAAGGTCTATCAGTATTATTAAAGACTGAGGCAAAAAACGCATTGAATGCCTCTGCTTTTTCTTCATCTTTATTAGTCAGATGACCATCTTCTACAAATATTGGTCCAATGTTTTTTATTCATACTGCAGTTACACTTACAGAAACCGTGAGTATTAGGGCCTGACACACAAGGTTTCATACAGAGATTTCATTTGAACCCAGTGACTATAGAAGTCATGACTATAGAAGGAATGAAAAAAATACTAATGATTGGTGAGAAAAAAGCAGAGCTGGTGATTGGGAGATGGAAAGAAAACAACAGGTTAAGCTGGGTTCTCAGAAAAACATGAGTTAGCTAGAGGTTAGCAAGATGTCCTAATGTTTTTTTGTCCGGGTGCAAGCTGATATTGGAAACACAAAGCTGATACTTTCATGGAGCTGCCTATAAAAATGCCTACAATGCAACAAAGTTTTCGAGATTGACTACAGCACAGTCAGGGTCATCAGATGGTCTCAGTCAAGGTGCTGCTTAATATAAGCTCTACACTTTGTACTCAGGTGGCCTGAGAGAAACGGATGGCTGGACGGTTATTTGCACCTTTGTTTATCCAGAGGTTTTCAGCCATTCAGCAGTGCATGGCTTCATCGTCACGGCATTTCTGAGCAAGACCTGATGGAATATCTTAGTGACCCATGATTATTGCCAAATACATCCCCTTTTATTGTATTAAAATTTTCATATGTGTAGTTCTTTAAAAGTTTTCAAATAGACGCTTAATTAATAATATCATTGCAGACTTGGAGACAGTTACTGCATTTGTACAGGCGTGCTGTACTGTTTTAGAAAGAGGTCTGTTGTGACCCAGATGTGATGATTAATTAGTATCTTCACATTATATTTAGCAGCTCATTGTCTAGGAAATTACTAAACGAATGCATCAAGCTGAAGTGGAGTATAAAGAATGATACAATCAGGACCATTCTGAAAAGAGCAATCTATAAAATTGCAGTGCTGCTGAAGCAATGATTAAAAAGGTTGGTAATAGGCTACTATGTCAGACTGTTTGGTTTCGTGTTCAGACAGAACTAGAAGTTACCAGATAGTATAAATGACAAGATTCAATATGTTAAAACAGTTAATATACTTTTTGTATGGCTTTTTTGTGATACATATCTCCTATTGTAATTTTAATATAAAAGTGAACATTTTAAATGCTTGTCGGAACTCCTTGTGAACTGTGCTAATTGCTCACTATGATTTGTCTGTGTATACAATAAGCTCAGCTAATCACACTGATTTGCTGTTATCTTGGCACTAATCTATGGGAATTTTTTTTTTTAATTCAGTGAATATTTCATTTTCCCAAAAGTGATGTAGGACACATGCCAATACCTGGTGTATGGTCAGTATCAGGACCTGTTTGTCCCATGACAGCACTGTTGCTAATATTCCAGTCGAAATCATCACTAGGGTCTTGTGTTAATCCACATACAGTGGTCCATTCTTGGTCTTGTGTTTCAAAGTTACAGCTTCCAGGAATACTTGTGTAGTAACCTGAAAATATAGCAAGTAAATTATCATCCCAGCTCTTATATGTAAATGGCTATAATGAACATACCGTACATGGTAATAGAAGGGATTCCATTTGCTTAATGCTATGATTCCCTGTGTTCCATGTATTGACATAAATAATATGTGGTAGTTAGAGGAAAGAAAAAATTCACCCTTCACTACCCAAGCAGGTATAAACAGTCTAAAACTTTATTACAGATATATGCCCATGTAAGTCTTGAGGACAAACCAATGACTTCACCAAATTTATTATTCAGGGTGAATGGACAGAATGATTCCCAGCCAATTAGCTAGCAAAACTGGACTCCAATTCCACAGTGGCGTTTTTCATGAACATATGTTGGTTCATCCTTGTGAGTGTTATGCATGAAGGCAGTTTTATGATGAGAGAGAAGTTCTAGTGATTAGGACACTGACTGAATTCAGATCTTTGTTAAACTTCCCATTTCTAGATCCACCTCTGATGTTTTAGATAACTTTGGAAAAGCAATTAATCAACAAAATTATACAAATGCTGTGGTAGAGACGAATCAAATAGCATCACAAACTCTTCTTTGGCATCTGAAGGTCTTTTCCTTAGCTATAAAGCAGAGGC
Organism: Aptenodytes forsteri; assembly: GCF_000699145.1. NCBI lineage: Eukaryota > Metazoa > Chordata > Aves > Sphenisciformes > Spheniscidae > Aptenodytes > Aptenodytes forsteri. Next base: position 5,751,464 of record NW_008794911.1, read on the forward strand.
AGCTAAACAATTGCTGAGTGAGAGTGAGGACTACCCCTTGAGAGGACTCTGGGAAAATGTTCCATATTATTAAACATCACAGTCGTGCATTTTAGAAACAGGTCTGACTGTGACTATTTCAGAACCTCAAATGGATTTAAGGGTTTAGAGTGTATTTCTTGATCTAGAAGTATTCTGCAACATTAAAAAAAAAAAAAAACTATTTATGTATCATTGTCTAGGTATAAAGGATACAGATAAAAAGAATAATGGCTTTAAACTAAAGGGGGGTAGATTTAGACTAGATCTAAGGAAGAAATTGTTTACGCTGAGGGTGGTGAAGCACTGGCACAGGCTGCCCAGATTGGTGGTGGATGCCCCATCCCTGGAAACATTCCAGGTCAGGTTGGACGGGGCTCTGAGCAACCTGATCTAGTTGAAGATGTCCCTGTCCACGGCAGGGGGGTTGGACTAGATGACCTTTAGAGGTCCCTTCAAACCCAAACTATTCTATGATTCTATGATTCTAATAGATTTAATTACCTTTTAGTAATCTCTTTTGGTTTTTTCCTATTTTCTACTTTAATGCTACAAGAACAACTGATGCCATTCTTTGTAAAAATAACTTATCATTATCATAAACCTGTTTTGTATGACCAAGATCTGCATACACACTGTAAACCTGTGGACTTGTTTTTCTGTAAAAATGTGTCACCTTAGTTAAATGTATAGGACAAATATCTTAAAAGAATAATAATTTTAATCCAGTGAATAACCTATAACCCACTGAATGCTAGGAGAAGGATCTGTACTGTTCTGTACAGTACTTTTACCGTACTGCAAGGGACTGAAGTGTCTCTCACGAGGAGACGCTGAGAGAGCTGGGTTTGTTCAGCCTGGAGAAGAGAAGGCTCAGTGGGATTTTATCAGTGTGTATAAATACTTGAGTAAGTCTGGCAAAGCCAGACTCTTCTCAGTGGTGCCCAGTGTCAGGACAAGAGACAATGGGCACAAATACAGGAAGCACTTTTTAAGGTTAAGAAAAAACTTCTTTTTTTTTACTGTCAGGCTGGTCAAACACTGGCACAGGTTGCCCAGAGAAGTTATGGAGTTTCCATTCTTGGAGATATTCAAAACCTGACTGGCACAGCCCTGGGCAACCTATTACAGTGGATCCTGTTTCGAGCAGGAGGTTGGACTAGGCGATCTCCAGAGGTGCCTTCCCACCTCAGCCATTCTGTGCTTTTGTTAGTGCTATTCATAACATGGCCTTCAGGAATCATCAAAGGAATACACAAATGCACTGAGCATCCACATTGACACTGCATTACAAGCATCATGCAAGCCTAATAAACCCTAACTCGAACACCAAACACCCTCACATGCAGGTAGGGCAAAGGAGGGAACCCATTAATCGAAACAAGTACAATTTTCTTGTACAGTTCTAACAACATCAAAGTCCAAATGCATTTGGAGTTTATACTATTCATGACTACCTGACTTCAGGAATTTTACCCTAATATCTTAGCAGTACATTCAGAAGGCAATTATTAATAAATATTTATGAACAGTATTTACAGGGTTGATGGAGTCTTCTGACATATCTGCACCTGCTGAGTACTTTTTATTTTATGGGTAAACAGAGCCTATTTAGAAGCCATCAGAAGAGGATTGTTCCATTTATCTGAAAAATTGCTTTTATTTCAATAATTCAAGTACTCCTTTAGTTGGTTCATCAACACTGAGGTTTGCTATGAATCAAATCTGGTTGTATAATTGGCTGCAATTCATGAAAATTGAAACTGCTTTCATGTGTGCTTTTTTTCACCTCAGTACTTCCAGCGGGTTACTGAAAGAGAATGAAAATTTTGCAAGATTGCCTGCCTGGATTGAATGAAGCATAGAGTAAGTAATTTCTGTGGGTTTATTTAAAAAAAAAAAAAAAAAATAGTCCACCAGCCTACGTGCATAAAATTCATTTCATCCAGATTCTGTTGTAAATCCTGCACAGAGGAATTGTTGCTGAGTAGATTATGGTCCATTTACTTCTTTGGAGTTACACTGGTACAAAACTATAGTAGAATGTGAAATAAGCTTGGACCTTGAGCTCAGAGAAAAGGAGAAAATTGCAAACAAATGTGGCCATAACCACTTGTGATGTGGCAGGTTAGACTGTGCAGGATTTTCTCTGTGCCTGTTCTGCTCTTTTTTCTGATTAAGCAGCTCCTGTTGCCTTTTCATTAAAAAATGAGGTTTCCATGTCTAGAAGCTATGCCCATTAATGTTGTTTATTCCCATCTATAAGATATACGCTCAGGGAAAAGGCGTGTTTATCCAAATGTAAGGCCTCATTTGTTGGAACTAAGATATAGCAGATAGGGAAATACTATACCTGAGGCTTATCTGGGTGTTCTGTATGCCAGATTACAGTATCTCTCCTCTATTGTTAACTTGATATTTTGTCAGTTCTGCAGCAACAGCAAGACTAAAGACTGATGAAAATATTTTGATGTAACTACAGCCTTTCCATCTACAATAAAAGGATAATTCACTCTATTTAAAGTAAATATCAGTATTTACTTTTTTTCTTCCCTTGGAAAAGCTTTTCTGCAGTATAGCAAAGACTGTTGCTTTACTGTGATTCAAGATCATTTATGGCCTGAAATATTTCCATCTATTATCTAAGAAAAGAGAGTCGATGCTATCACAGTCCTTCCAGACAACACAGGACACCCCCCCACACCCAAAGCTACTATATCCTGTAAGAATATTTACTGAATAAATCAAGTGCCTTGATAGTTTTCTGAATATGTTTACAGAGCAATTTACATTGGACAGCAATTCATAGTATCATAGAATCAATAAGGTTGGAAAAGACCTCTAAGATCATTGAGTCCAACTGTCGACCCAACACCACCATGTCCACTAAACCATGTCCCTCAGCGCCTCATCTACATGTCTTTTAAATAATTCCAGGGATGGGGACTCAACCACTTCCCTGGGCAGCCTGTTCCAATGTTTAACCACTCTTTCAGTAAAGAAATTCAGACTTACTGTGTCTCTGTTAAGTCTGTAAAATGTTACAAGGGTGACTTTACAGAGTATTTTGCTGTACTTACTTTGTCTATCTCCTGAAAAAGTAAAAATATTATATACAAGAAATACAGATTATCTGTTTAAAATCTATCTTTTCTTGGAATCTACTTGAAAAAATAGCTAGTCTTTTAAAGTTATCGTTCAACGTAGATTCATTTCCATGAATATGACTCACAGAATTCACTGGAATGCAAAGCACTGCAGGAGGCAGAAACCAGAAATAGAGACACCAGCTTCAGTGTATATACTTCAGAACTGTTATTTACTTTTATGAAAACAATAAAGAGGGAGAAACTCCAAGTTAAATCTCCTATATTGACATCTTCACATGTATTCCAGGTTGTAAGTCTTCTGTCTGGCTAAAACAATATAATTTACATCACTCAATAAAGGGTCATTATTTTCGTAACCCTGTCCAGTCAAAGCATTTAGCAACCCCATGTAAGAGAAAATGCCTTTGATTTTCAAGGGATCACCAAGTATTGGTTCATTTCTATGGAGTACTCAGACTTCAACACAATGTGAGCATTGAATTGATGCATGTGATGCATTTACTTTATCTACCAAGGTTACTTTTGATCATATGTGCATGATGGCAGAATTTGGCCCTCCAGCTCGAAGATTAAGAATTAGACTGATTACTGAACTGTATATGTGGACTGCTTAAGCTTCTTTCTCCAGAATTGTGGTCTGGACAGTGACTGTAAATAAACAAAGACATGGAGCAGGAACAAAGGCACAATGTTTTACTGCTTTTGAGTTTCAAGCCTGAATTGGAAAGCCTGTTAACTTGATCCAGTTTTTCAAAATTGAGCTGTGTCCTTCCATCTCAAACAACATTAGTGAAGAATACCTACAGACACATTTCGTCTCAGTATGCACTAGGACTGCAAAAATATAAACAGACTGGATTTTGTCCAACTGTTCTGTAATAGAGTAATAGCAAGACAATATTTTCATAGCTCTGCAGCAGCGGCAAGAACAAAGAACAATGAACACGTAGTAGCGACACAACTCAGATCACAAAGACAGGATTAATCTGAAAGGAAAGACAGGCCTGTTTTTAAATAATCACTTTTTATAGCAGAATCATGTCTAAATGTTATTGTGCATTAATTTGCTTACTTAGCTTTTTCATTCAACATTGACAGCTCAACATGTTTTCAACTTAATAAATAAGTTTACATTTCTTCTCAGAGTTAATTTGTATTTTAACCCATGGATTTTATTCCTTAAATATGTTTCTAGTCCTTAAACTGTTTTTTTGGGGGGTTATATTTAATCTTTGGTTTGAGTAAGTTACATTTTTGCAACTAAATCACAGTTAAATACTTTTTGCAACAAATATCTCTAAGGATCTGAAAATGTCAGACCTTCTGTGTTGGGGGAGCAGGCAACCTGCTTGTAATTATTTTCTGAGCAGCTGTGTGAATTCACCTAAGCTATGCTACAGAATTTAAAGTTATAATTTTAACTGGAGATTACATTAATACACAAAGAGATACTTACTGCAGTCAGCTTCATCTGATAGGTCTTCACAGTCTGGTTTATAGTCGCAGACGAACTGAGACTCTATGCAATTCTCATTCCCACACACAAAATCAGTGAGGGCAGGGCATTCCCTGGGATTCTCTCCAACTGAAACCAACAGGACATTTAAATCAATATTGTAATTAAATCAAAGGATGCTCTTTTTTATTTGTTTAGCCATTACACATCATGACTTCAGTGATTTACTGCTTCCAACAGATGTTATTTGGTCTCACTCTTTTAATGGTGCATTATGCGTGTCTAGACTACTGTATTGGCCTTGCCCAAAGCTTCCAGGGTAGGATGTTTTGCCTGGAAGAAAATTCAGTTCAGCATCAACACAACTGTTTCCCCAGTGTGTTTGTTGTGCACGTTCCATAAAAAAGGGTTCTGTGAGCTGTTGAAAAGTAGACAGGCTAAAGGCTTTATCCTGCTCATAATTACAGGACATCATTTGGAAAATAAGAACATTTTAAACTGAGAAAAATCACTGTTATACAACATTTGTGCAATGCATAAACTTTTAAAGCCTTTATAAGACATTTAACTTTTTTTGAAGAGTTTAGAGAAACTTCTGCTCTGAATGTGTAAACTGCCCAGGAATTCCTCTTATGGTATTTAATATGAGGATCTGTTTTACAACAACAATTTTTGATCATCTCTGAAAGTGAGTGAAAATAGTGTCATAAAATGAGAGTAACTTAGTAACTTGCACATAAAGCGCTAGGGCCAAAGCCAAAGAGTGCTGAGATTCAGCCATCTCTGAACTGTCAGACTGTAAAGAAACTCACATAAATTAGCTTTTAGTTCAGTGCACTGGGTGCATAATTTCAATTAGCATTAATTGAAACAGTTCTGATAATCCCAAATGCAGCATTTAAGATGCACTCCTGTTAACCTAAGACTGTTTTTCAGTCTAGAGCTCCAAGTTGTGCAATAAGACATATAGGAGAATGTATTTTGACTCTAGTCACTGTAACATGTTTCATTTTTTTCCTTCAAACATGACTAAAATGCGGCACATCATTAAACACAGTCTGGACAGAACACCTTGATATTTACCTTTGTGCAGGCCCATATTTCCAGAAGGGGAAGTTATTGTTGGCAGGGTATTAATCTCCTCAGATAGAGGTACTTACTGAATTTTACAGACTGAGGAACTGCATTCTCATTGAAGCAAAATAGGAAAGGAGAACTAAAGTTTTGGTTTAGTTTAAACATGTACACAAGGTAATATTAAATAGAACAACAACACAGCATTAAAATGTAATCCAAATATTTAGAATGGATAGGTCAAAAAAAATTCAGTGATAAGGTTGGTTACCTGCAGAACCTGACTTAATTTTTCAGTTTTGAAATACATATGTCTCTGAGCAGTGGTATAAATAAAATCTGGTTTCAAATTGATATGTCTTGTTGTTTTGGTTTTTAATTGTACTCTGTCAGTTTGATCTAATTAGGTGTCAGGGAATCCACAGACAACAGCATTGCCATGAACGCCTTAAATACAGGAAAAGCTATGTCTGCTTTTTTACAGAGAATCCATGTGGCAGAGAGCCCTTAGCAGAGGAGTGTACTCTTGAGAAAAAATTGACTCAAGCTTTTGTGATGGTTAAGGAAGTTTTCACACCTCTCCCAAATGATGTGATAAAACTTGATTGAAAATATTACCAAAAATTCATTAATATGGCTTATCCTAAATTCTGGAAAACCACAGAATCACAGAATAGTTGAAGTTGGCAGGGCCCTCTCAAGACCATCTAGTCCAACCCCCTGCTCAAGCAGCCTTTGCTACAGCAGGTTATGCAGGACCACATCCAGTTGGGTTTTGAATATATCAACAGATGGAGACTCAACAACCTCTCTGGACAACCTGTGCTTGTGTTTGACCACCCTCACAGTAAAACAAGTGTTTTCTTGTCTTCAGATGAAATTTCCTGTTTTTTTTCGTTTGTACCCATTGCCTTCTGTCTTGTCAGTGGGCACTTATGAGAAGAATCTGACTCCCTTATCTCCATTCCCTCCCATGCACTGGAAATGATGCACTGGAAAATCAAGTGACTTCCTTAAGTCACTCAATGGCTTAAATAATGACAGGAATTATTTAATGGCAGAACCATTAGGGTACAATAATTTTCACATCTTATTTCACTGCATATGAAAGAGATACATTATGACCATACAGGGGAGTGACATTTGAAAATCCATGGCTTTGTGACTGGTCATATTCCTCACCTTCACCTCCTTTCACCTTTAATTAAGACAATGTTATGTTACTCTATCATTTATATTTAGCACTTAATAGTAATTACAGTTGTTCTTTTTTTTAATAAGCTACTTTATAGTACTTCAAGCATACCCAAAACCAGCATTTAAGAATATCATTCATTTCTTAGCTTATCCTAAAATAAAACATGTGATCCATACACAGTCATAATGAAAACTTGTATCTCAACAGATGTATATGCCATAAAGTCCAAACACAGAGTCACGTACCTGTGTATTTTATCTTTTTGGAGTAAGACCTTGTTTATATGTCATTTTTAGGGATACCAGGTTACATTTATGATAACAATGGAAATTCTGCCACCACTTTTGGCAGAGATAAAAATAAAATCCCTCTCAGAATTAACATACCAGCATTAGCATAGCATAGTCAAACTAAATATTCTAGACTCCTATTCAGAATTGTGGCATTAAAAATCAACTTTCCAGAGTACACACTCATTCTGACCAAAACTCCTACACCAGCTAAAAACTAAATCAAAACAAGAAATATGTTGGGTTTTAACCATAAAATACAACTTCGGCATCAACAACCCCAATAACCAAACAGAGGTTCACACAGAAGTTGCAACTTAGAAGTTTCATTTTTACCAGACATTCTTTAAATATAATATAAAGATTCTATTTAATCAGAAAAATGTATTGAAGAACATATTGGAAAGTATGTTCTCAATTCTGAGGGTTGAGCTGCAATTTAACAAAAAACATGTTAGAAACCACTTTGAACAAAGAAAAAGAGAGGACATTCAAAATATTATCTTGCCCATTTCTAATTTTGTCATCAAAATTACAGGGTTGCCAAAATCTGAGTTTGAGTCTATCAGTACTGAATTTGGAGAAGGATGTTTCCAAGAACAGTATTCAAACCTCCCTCTAGGGAGTTGCAGTATAAAGCAAAACGATGTCTCCTAGCGAACAGCTTAAGATATGTTTAAAGCTGACATTTCAGATAAAAAGAGAATTTTTCATTATGTCTTATTTCATTGCATATGTTGGTTGTGTGGGACTGCATGTAAAAATATATAGCTTTTTGACTGATCATATTCCTCAGTTGTACTTTGATTATCAGAAAGTAGAAAGATAACGTATTGGATGATGGTTGATTATATATAGCATGTAATATTACATATTTTTTTTCCCCAATAGTCTAACTCACAACATTCCATGAAAATCCAAATAGACGGAAAAACTATTCTAAGCAGAAAAAACATGAGAAAATATGGCAAATTTCCTTTTTTGTCTCTTTCTTCTAACAACAGCTCAAGAAACCTATAAGGAAAAAAATTAACATAGTGTTGAATACACTCCAAACAAATTAGGACAAAGATTATAATTTTAAAAAAAATAGCCTTTGTACTTTGCTCACTGTGTTACTCTGAAGTTATCTTTGAGAAGCTACAACATTAAAATGGATCAGTGAGCCACAGCAAGCAAAAGAATGAGCTGATTCCATGTATGAAAATGTCAGATGTGGAAAACAGTGAAATATCCAATACACAAAAGTGGATTTGTCACACGGTGGGAATGAGAGGAATTCAGAGAGTTGAAATATTTTTGATAAGTACTAAGCTTATTTCTGAATATGCTATGAAAAATTAGCCAAGATGTCCAAAAGCAAAAGAAAACAGAAAACATTAATTTAAGAAAACTGTTGACCAGAAAGAAACTTGCACCTAATGAAAAAGCCATAAATGTTCTTTTTTGACCTTACCTTTTTCCAAATCTTTGGTTTAGCCACTAAACTGAACAATCCATTGTTTGCTCAGTTTAAAATGGATCAGTGAGCCACAGCAAGCAAAAGAATGAGCTGATTCCATGTATGAAAATGTCAGATGTGGAAAACAGTGAAATATCCAATACACAAAAGTGGATTTGTCACACGGTGGGAATGAGAGGAATTACAGAGAGTTGAAATATTTTTGATAAGTACTAAGCTTATTTCTGAATATGCTATGAAAAATTTGAAGATAGCCAAGATGTCCAAAAGCAAAAGAAAACACTTCATTTTAATTTAAGAAAACTGTTGACCAGAAAGAAACTTGCACCTAATGAAAAAGCCATAAATGTTCTTTTTTGTCCTTACCTTTATCCAAATCTTTGATTTAGCCACTAAACTGAACAATCCATTGTTTGCTCAGTTCTACACATAATTTTACATCATGGAAAATATCCATACAGGTATGGAGTGTTGGTCTACAGGCATAGCAAGAGTGATAAAGGAACGGCATAGAGCTATAAAAATTGGGGGTGGGGGATGTTTGTTTTTCTTAATGAGAACAGAAGCTCCAACAATATTTATTTATTTCCAGCACTCTTGCACATTTCTTGGGCAAGTTACTTTTGTTTTTCATTATGCTTTGCTCTCTCTTCTCCTACAATTATTCAGTCCATAAACTTGTGGGGTCTGAAGACTATACAGGTATGCTGCAAGTCAAAAGACAACAATCCATTCCTTTCCCACAAAAAGAGAGTATAGGCAACAAAAAAACCCACCCCAAAACAAAACAAAATAATACAGAATATAAAACACAAAAACACAAAGAAGAATTTCATAGCTTATGATAACAAACGAGATTTAGATCAGCATAGAAATAACTAGATTAACAAGAATCAGTGGAGCAAATAAACCATTGATTTTCTCTTAGATCAAAGTTGACAGGCCACAGCACATATCCTTGTAAACCACCTTTTTTTCCCTTACAATAAATACTTGGGGATTAGATTCTCATAAATTAAAAAAAATAAAACAATTATTATGGCATAACAAAATGTTAATGGTTTATCGTACCCATTTATTTGGTTTCCCCTTGGAACAGCAGCATTTCCTGAAAACCAGGACACCACAAGAAACTAGCATAGGACATATTTTAGATGAAGTAGTAACTACTGACTACATGTTACGCAAAACCCTACGCCAAATGAAATGATAGTACTTGAAAAAGAAAAAGCATACACAGGATATCACTTTTCAATTAAGTACAATTTGGATTGATGCAGCAAAGAGCCATATAATCTTCTAAGTAGTTTTTAAGAGGCCAATAGAACTGGCTTTGCTTTTGGATCACTAAACCCTACAAAAGAAGCATGTTAATGATGGTTGCCATAGAACTTGTGTTTACATACACTCGCTTTCATTTCTACATGTTTTGTTCTGCACAATGTAATTCTCAGAATACTAGCAAGGATAAGACCTTCCCTAGTAAGAACACATGTGTGTGTTTGTATATACATAGAAAACAAGCAAAACACAGGAGTATGTTGTGCATATCACAAATAAATTTTGACTCTACTGTGGATACATCACAAGCTATATATTTATATCCATCTCTAGTATATGTTCCCTATGGAAGACTAGCCCATATGGTACTCACAGAATTTGTAGACGTGACAAGATTCATTTGGAAATAGCTGATAAATACAACACTATCAACCCAGACACTTTGTTTCAGTTATCAGGAAAAGACTGGCTATGAAAGAACTAATGAAAATGGTCTCCTTTCCTTTAGGTTTGCTGCTAGAGGACAGCACCAGGCCAGTGACTGTTTCTCTAACTCTGTGAGTACAAGAGCTTTCTTTTACCAATGCCTTGTAAGATGAAAATATTCCTGTGATATCCATTACATCTAAAATCATGGAAAGAACCACACAGGCCAAATACCAGCTCTATAAGCTATAGATCTTGATTGTCTGAAACAAAATGGATAACTGCAAAAAAATTTTTAGTTTGATAGATACCAGTATGTTTCATAGATTGGGTGTTAGGTTGAAATAATGAATGTTTTCCTATTTAAAATATTTATCATGAAAGAACTGATTGATCACACAGCCAAAAAGATGACATGCTCTTGTCGTGTTGCATTAAAACACTTAAGACTTCTACAAGTTGTCAGAGGTTATGTTTGGCCAGTGCTATGTGCTTGTGAAAGGCGTAGCGTGAATCCCAAGTTATAATGGTTGCTAAAAGCTGCAGTGAACAAGACCTTGAGCTGTTTTGAAAAGCAACGTGTAACTCAAGGTCAAGTACACTGAGCTGCTGTTTACCAAGAGTCTCATCTTCTCTGCTCTCCAAGAGGAATTCATGCAGTCACTCAACAGTACAACACCACCATGTCAACAATATGAAAAGAAACATGTAATGTATATTCAAGGGAAATGAATCTTTTTTCCCCCCTACTTGTCTTTTTAAAAATTAAGGTCTTTTCTGAGTAGAAATGTTTTCAAATTACAGTTGAAAATTCACCTCTTTCTATTATTTGTTGTTTGAATTGGGTTGTATAGTGAGAGTGCTTATATCACTTCCCTCCCCTCTTCCACAATACTTAAGATACAGGAATAATCAAAGATAAAAGAATTAAAAATATTTTGTTAAAAATATTATTCAGTGAAAGGAACATTACTTTCCAAGTTTCACCCTTTGTTTAAATTAAAATATATGAAATACAAGCTCCTAGAAGGTCTCATTAGGACTGGAACTCAACTCTACTCAGTACTCTGAAGTTCAGAAATTATGAAACACAATTTGCATCAAGCTTTTCATTTGCTTACCCCAATTGTTCAGTACCCTTTTCTACATGACTTTTTATGGAACATTAAAACTCTATTAGCAAACTCATCAATAATGTTTCTGTCCATGGATGACCTTGGCAGTCTTTTGCAGGGAAAACTAGATGAAAAGTTTCTATTCATGCAAGCTAGATATAATTTCAAATAAGGTTCTTTTATAATTCAAAAACCATCGGGAATCCTCCTCACAGAATGTGTCATTTAAAAGGCCAGATTTAATTCAAAGATATGCATTGGCTCTGACATAAACAGCAGATCTAACAAATTATATTGACTCTTAGGAGAGAATTTCACCTGTAGATACAAAAATCTGCCAATGGACTTCCTAAAGATGCTCAAAGCAAGTAGTATTATGGTGCCTAAGGCCACCAAATAAAATGGAAGAATAAAAAATTCATCCATAGTTCTGGAAATGTACAACTGGCTCTGGCTCAAGCAATACAAAAGATAAGAAAAAAATTCTCCTCAGCTTCTAGTGCTGATATCATGGAGTATACAAACCCACACCAGACAAGGACAGAAGTTTTTATATTTGATTAAGACTGAAAGACCAGCTTTGGCGTAGAGTGTATCAGCAGGATAAGGAGCTCATGCTCACAGTACCCTCATGTAGGCAGCTGCCATATTTTGCTTAATACTGAAGAAGACACTAGGGAGAAGCACTGAGGACTGAGCAATGAGTGAGGGTCTGGTGTCTAGGCTTTATCTCTTTGGAGCCTGCAAGTGGTAAAAGAAGAGAGGGAGAAGAGGAGATAAGGTAAAAAATCAAGTGGTACTTTTGCAGAAAATTCTATTTCCCAGTAATTATGAACATGTTCAACCAGAGGAAAAATATCTCCTGAAGCAATTTGACCTGTGGTCTCTATTGCTTAGTCTTTTTTCCCCTCCCTGTCTCACCTCCATCCTGATTCCAGTGTAGAGCTACATTACACCTCAGAAAGTTCAGCTGAATAGATTACTTTTAGAGCGTTTCAACAATATTTACCCTACAAAATTACTGTCAGGCTGTTGTTTCCACCATGATGCAGAATCAATCCAAACCACTCAATCACAACACTCTCTCCCATGATCACAGATTTCTTAGAAACATCTCATATGAATTTAATTTTTTCATACTTGTCCTAACGTGGTCCACAGGGGTTGTTGTGACAGAGCAATGGAGTAGAGCACACCGGTCCAAGTCGCAATTCTCTTCAACAAGAAGGCACTTCTGTGCCAGGAGATCAACTGTTATATGCAGTTTATTTGTACTGGAAGGGTGCCTACCTTCTACAGTAATTTCATATGAAAATGAACTCAGGCTGGGGCAGTGTTCATTCTTCTCGTACCACCTTTATAGACAATGATTGTGAGGTTAAAAGAAAAATTGAAATCCAGCTATCTTTACCCTGTATATTTTACTAGCCATGAAAAGTCTTCTCTTGCCCATTTGATATACGTGGAGTTAAGGAATCTACCATTGGATGTAAAGTGAATGTCAAAATGATGAGGTTTTAATTTTATACTGAAAAGCTGTTTTTGCAGCCACCTATTACCAAACCAAAGTATCTTTGAAGTCAGCAACTTTTCTTCAGAAGTTTCACATGAGATAAACAGAAACTGAAAAAGCCACTGAGGTCTCTTCATGAAAAGTGAGGTAAAAGCAAAAACTTGTTTCTCGTATTCAAAATCTGTGGCAAATGACCTCAAGAGTTTTCCTAATAACAATCTGAGAGTTGCAAAAAGAAGGAAAGATAGTGAAAAAATCTTTTGGTTAAGCTCTCATGCATTTTTTACATAATCTCAAACAGAAATAGCAATCCTGGAGTATTACAGGTGTGTAAATGACTTCTGTACAGTGCAATAAAAAGTAGAGAATACTGTGATTTTCAAGCTGGTGCCGTATTTCTCTTCTTTCTGTTCTTTTAATCTTTTCAGAGAAGATTGTCAAATGCAATATTATTCATTCCCTGAAGCCAGGCTATATAATATTTGCTTCCTCAGTAAAAATGAATTTATATTTTCTCATACATTTCTAGAAAGTCTTAATATGCAATGCCGTTTAAGCAATCACCTTGTGCATAATATGACTTGTGCAGGAATTCAAGTCTTCACCTAGTGTAACTCTGGCAGCCCTGGCAAGCTGGGTTGAGGGAGCCTGTATTTCCTCCACATCTCTCCTGAGCACGCTGCCTTCCCCACTGAGTTCCACGAGGGCATTCGAGATGTCCTGTGGAAGGCAGCTGTGGCTGACTTTCACATTTCCAGAAGGGAGATTACTTCTTGCCTAGAACCAAATTGTGCATCATCTGTACCCGCTGCTGACTGTAATGAGATCTGAGTTCAGCAAGATTTTTGCTCAAAAAAGATAAAGCACATTCATGTTAATGTATGTTACAGTAACACAAATTAAGTGAAAGCTACCAAAAATTACTAAACTTCTCAAAATTAGCTTTCTTCCTCTACAATGAAGCAGATTCAGTAGATATCAGCAATTTGTAAATTGACAGCTCATCATGAAATCAAAGAATAGTTTCCTTCTAAAGGCAAAATCCAAACATTAGACTGACAAATAAGAATTTTACCATTAATTTCAGCACATTTACTGAGAAGTTTTAGCCAGGTGATGCAATTCCAGTGTCCCATGTCAGAATACCCTGCCATTGACCTATTTATAAAAACACGTGAAAAACATCATAAAACATTAAAATATTTTGAAGAGGAGAAAAAAGAAGAAGAAAAAGATAAAAAACCCCATGTAACTGGACATACATTCCGGCTGAATACAAATGTATATCTTGAGTGACAAAATCAGCTCCGGCAGCTTTCTATGCCTGAATTCCCTTCCCTCTCACTTCAGGGCCAGGTTTGTACTGAATATTTCTGTTATAAGAGTTTGAACTTTTCTCAAGTGTCTGAGCAGAAGGAACTAAATTCTCTACTAAATGTAAAACTTTGCATGACACATAGCTGAGGATTCAAAGAAAACACTGGCTTATTTTAAAAATAAAAAAATTGGCCTACGCACTCAAACACTAGGATGTTTTAGTTGTTTTCTCTCTGATCTGCAAAGTTAGGATGGAATTCTAATGAGAAAGGATTTCTCTGCTGAGACTTTCAAAGCTTCTTGTTTATGGGAGCATGGAAGAAAAGTTGTTCAAAGGATTGCAGTACCTTCACCTATGGTCTTTGCCATAAACAGTAGGTGAGGAGGAATACAAATATATGAGGAGAAAGGGAAATAAAAAGTTTACCACCAGGCAAAGCAAGCTTTATTATATTTTAAAGAAAATTTCTGTTCAGCTCAATTTGGTAAATTAATTTCCTATTAATAGGAGTACTGTGCAAAGCAAGCTATTATATTTTAAAGAAAATTTCTGTTCAGCTCAATTTGGTAAATTAATTTCCTATTAATATAAGTACTGTGGCATTTTGATTTTGCTTTCTTTTAAAAACTAAACATAATTTTAATACCACTTCAAGTATGACTAAATGTCTATCCTATTAACCTTAAACATGAGAAGAAAAACTTATAAATTCTGATCCCAAACAAGCAACCCACAAAGATCACTGGGGCTGTAATGGCTCTTTCTTTTTTTTTTATCTTTCTTCTTCTTGGACTTTTATTGCACTGAATTGCTAGACCATGAAAAAATATATAAATCAGCTAAATAATCAACTACTCTAGAACTTTCAGTTTAATTTGAATTTAGAGTTATGATTCACTTATTTTCATTTATCTTTCACTGTTGGTTTTTCAGGTGGTGCCCTGGGATGCCAAAATCAGTATGTGTGATATGGCTGAGTATGTCTTATGCTCTGTGTTTTGTATCTGGAGTACAAGATTCCTTTTCTTTAAAATTACAGATGTACAAAATTCAGACTACTGGCAACAGCATGTCTGACGAGTTGCGCTCTCGATTCACTGTTATATGACAGTGAGCCATCAGCTGGAAAAGCAAATCAATAATGCTTGAACCTCTTTAAGGTTACCAGACCACAGCTTATTTCTGACAGGATTTTTAGAAGATGTTATAATGAAGATAAGTGTCAGAAATCTCAAAAATAAAATTAACATAAGGGATTATTCTGTACACTACTCATAGGTATTTTACCTTTTTATTAAGGCAAAATTACAGGCATTTGTTTCTAGCCTGCAAATAACCTCATGCATGGTCAAAGTCAATTAAAAAGCACAAGAGATGACCACTCTAACTCCATTCAGGTCACATAGGATAGTCTGTCACTAAAGTTGTATAAAGAATTATTGTACAAGAAGGTGAAAAAGAAAATTCAAACATAATTAATCAATAAAGTAATTAATTTAATATTAAGAATAATCTTTCTCTGGCTGTGACATGATGCCACTATTTTTCATATTTTTCAATTAAACCTGCAAAATAAAAAGATATCAGTTTTGGAATTTAAGTTATTTTTGCTAACAAAATATAACTTACCCTCTCACAACCAACTGATAAGACTCTTTTATACCTTCTTTTTTTCTATCTCTGACAATATTTCCAAGACCTCTCACATTTCAATAAATCCACAGTTGCTTCTTGACCTTCACTTCCATAGAAATTAGTGAGACCTGAGGGAAATGAGCCCTGCAGCTTAGGGCTCCAGAAGCTCAGATCATAACAAATGAAGTTATCTGTAGTATTCTACTGATATAGAAGCTTTTAACTAATTAATTTTTGAAAGGAAATAGTGAAAAGATTCTCTTTTGTTGGTTGAAAAATCCTCATATAACATGAGATATGTTAATGACAGCTATGTAATTGAGGAGTAAAGAAATCTGCAGAGCTGATCCACCTCCATGCAGATTCCCTTATGATGTGTACAGCTTCTTTCTATAACACACTGTATGAAAGCAAGCTGAAGGAAAACACATGTACAATAAAATAAGTCTTTGGATTTATTAAACTCTTCTATAACTATTGAATATTACCATACCGCATAAAAACAGTTCTAATATTCACATGTCAAAAATCCTTAGCCTGTCTCTCTCTTCCCTCTTCACTCTCTCCACTTGAGTACATTATTTCTGCAAAAAGGCAATTATTTTATCGTATTGACTGTAAACCATGATCCAGGAATACCATTCAGCAGCTTCCAAAAGGACAGTCTGTGAGGAGGAGGCTGTCCCAAAATAT
The DNA here is from genome assembly GCF_000699145.1 of Aptenodytes forsteri. Lineage (NCBI taxonomy): Eukaryota > Metazoa > Chordata > Aves > Sphenisciformes > Spheniscidae > Aptenodytes > Aptenodytes forsteri. Next base: position 5,768,053 of record NW_008794911.1, read on the forward strand.
CTGAAAGCTCCAGAAATGCTCTAACATTCATCTCCACCACTACATGCCATCTGCTGGGAAGCAGCTAAAAAATATTTTTTTTTCCCATGCAATTTAAGGATTTCTCATTTCTGTTCCTTTCTGTTTATTTCAAACTTGTTATTCAAGTTTTAATTATTTTCAATTCTCTTCTAGGTTTTTCTGTGCATGGTCTATTTCTCTGCTTATGTAATTACTGTGGCCAGAATATCCATAATAATATAAAATATTTTAGTTTAACCTTATAAGTCCCAGTGGAAAATACAGATGAGGCCTTCTGTTCCCCTGGAGGACCCTGGCCATGTATCTAGCTCAGCAATTCTACAGCTACAAACACAGTACATTAATAAGTGTTGTAAATCAAGTCATTTTGTTGAGAAGAAACCCCTGACCCCTTCTGGTTTGTATGCTACTCTTCTCCCTCAGTTTGGCCACAGTAAGATTATGTTTGCTGCCTTTTAGCTTTGTTACAACAGACAATAAAACTGTGAACCTGCACTGCAAAAAAAACAATTTAGACATGACATGCTTTCTCTATCCTAAATACCCCAGGCTTGGGTCAGATGGGAAATGTTATTTTTCAGAATCTGGCAAAATGTATTTTGTTTGTTTGTTCTACAAAGGTAAAGAATCAATAACAACAAGAACGAAAAAGGTCAGACCAGGCTCCTTCATGTCATCATGCCAACAGGAAGGTCAGCATACCAAAAGTCTGGAGAAAATTAAGCAAGCAGAGCTTGTGGAGTAGAAGGCAAAAAAAAATCATACATGGAGCTGATGTGAAAAGCACTAAAGGCAATGCAATGATTCCCTCTTGACTTTGGTTTGAGCCTAAATACCATTGTAGAGACAGAAAAATCATAGGGGGTGTTGTTTTGGGGTTGTTTTTTTCTTTTTTTGTTTTTTTGTTCTGTTTTTTTACAGTCATGCATTTTCACACATGCACATACATACAGTTAAAAAGCAAATATATGACAGGCCTCTGATCCTGCTGAAAAGCAAAGACATAAGCATAAACACATTCCTATAGGATACATACACCTAAACTTTAATGAAAACCCTGCTGTGCCTAGCATACACTACTGGAGAGGCTGTAAGTGAATGTTTCCTGATTGTCTCCTTTTGGGAGACAGTCCTGAAGGGCAAAGGGGTCTTAAAGGGCAGGAGCAGGCTGTCCCCATACGCCGTAAGAAGAACGGGCGGGGAAGACCGGCCTGGCTGAACGGGGAGCTCGTGCTGCTGCTCAGGAAAAAAA
>NW_008794911.1:5770778-5825574 GCF_000699145.1 Aptenodytes forsteri
CCTGAAAGGAGGTTGTAGTGAGGTGGGTGTCGGTCTCTTCTCCCAAGTAACAAGCGATAGGACAAGAGGAAATGGCCTCAAGTTGCGCCAGGGGAGGTTTAGATTGGACATGAAGAAAAATTTCTTTACTGAAAGAGTGGTGAAACATTGGACCAGGCTGCCCAGGGAAGTGGTTGAGTCCCCATCCCTGGAGGTATTTAAAAGACGTGTGGATGAGGTGCTTAGGGACATGGTTTAATGGGCATGGTAGAGTTGGGTTGATGGTTGGACTCGATGATCTTAGAGGTCTTTTCCAACCTTAATGATTCTATGATTCTACAAAGACTGTACATTATTACAGTGCAAAAACATCCACCATGCAAGTGACAGTTCTATAAAGGATTAGCATCTTGGGTTTCCAACTTCTCTAACTCAATCTTTAAAAAAATTGTATTTGTATTTTATATTGAGCTTCAACTGTGTATTTCAAAATTCTATGAGGAAAGCCTCCTCTGAATCATCCATCTTCATAAACAATAATTTTCTGCAAAATACACAGGAATATTACTATGCCAAAGCTGTAAGTATGTGAAAGTAGTCGAAGCACATGGTGCAACTGCTTTCCCAACAGAGCTTCTTGCTGAAACAGTGCTGTAAAACAAACAGTTGCCATATAGTAATAAACCCAAGTTACTTTCTGAACTGTTTCACTGCAAAGGTATTTTAACGCAAGACTGGTTATAAAACACTATTAACATTCAGATTTTTAGGGTCATAGACTAAAACCAATGTAAATTGCAGCAATCTTAACATTTTAAGAGATGTAAGATCTTTCATACGACAGTTTTCCAACTGCCTGTTGAAACAATTTCCTTCCTTGCAATGGCAACTCTGGATTATTTCCAGTTATGTTTATATAATGTCTATTTTCAGGTTCTTATAAAATATGTGGACTTAAGAGTAAGCAGAAATATTGTTACGTTATATGAAGGTATGTTGATACCATCTTTGTGAACTTAACAGGGAGTTTTCTTCTTCCTTAAAAAAATAAATCCTGCTGGTTTTATTTGCTCAATATCTTCATGAATCTGACTGTGAAATAAAGTGTCTAAATTGTTGTAGCCGTATAATGGGACAGAATCCCAGAAATGTGGTTTAACTAAATCCCACTATATGAATTAATACTTCTGAGCACAACAAATTGCAAAAGAGATCAGCATCCTCTTTGTTATTCAAGATGACAGGGGAATGTTGACCTCCCATCTCCTACCAGGGCATCCTTATCCATCTACCCTTGTCCTTTGGAGAATAATCACATGCATAGCAATGGGGACAATGAAACACTTAGAAAAGGCACAAGGGAATCACAAGCCTTCATGTGCCTGGAAGAGCTTTTAAGGGTACACCTGCCTTAGAGTTTTATTAAAGTGCAGTTCTGAAGTAAGTTCCAAGTTGTATCCAGTTTCTATTCTTTGATTTACACCACAGAGCAATTTCTGAATGCAAAACCTGCATTTTTCAGATGAAACTAGATCAAAACATGCTCTCCAGAAGTGGACTTTCCATGCTCCAGCTGATAATGGGCATCCAGACCATGGCAGGAGATTAAAGTTTGCCTAAATAACTTTCCCAAAACTCATACAAGGTTGATATGTGGTGTCAGTAATGATTGCCTCACTCAACAAATCCACTTATATTGTGTCACATTGTTTCCTACCAGGGATAAAGACCACATCCTTTCTTGATGGAAGCCATGATCCACCCAGTTTTTATCTTCTTTTTTTTTTTTTTAAGGCAAACTCTGTTCCTATTTTAGCCTATGTCCACAAAAAGATGAGTTAAATAGAATGAGTACCCTGTGAAGGAGTCAAAGGTTTTCTTTACTTTGCTGGCCTTAACAGTTGAAATGAACTTGGAAAAGGAATAGTGACAGTGGTTCATTTGTAGTCTCAACTCATTTTTATGGCAAGAGCCTTTACCATAAAACAGGGAGACCACAGACTTCACTTGATATAATCTGACATACTTTATATAAAATTATTATATACAACATCAGAGACTCAATAACTTACCAATGAATTAAAGAAGGAAAGTTCTTACTCAAAACCAAATAAATTAAGGAAACAAAACCTCAAGCATTTCTTAGATTTATCTGCAATAATTTAGTGTGAGAATGCTGCACTAATACAAGACTTTCTGTATGAGTAGAAAATGGTATTGTAGTTATAAGAGTGAAAACAATGTGTTCATAACTGGTTTTGTGAACAGTGACATTATGATGAAAACAGTAAAACTGTGATGTATTTAAAAACAAGGAAGAACATCCTACATCTCCTTTAACATCCCTTTAGAAACTTCCCTCTTGAACTTACTTGTGGTGCAGTTGTTGAACTGTATGTCATCTATTGCTGCTCCTCCTCCTAGGTCTCTGGTACGAATGCCTTCAAAGATAACTTCAAAATTCCTCAGTTTCCCCAAGTGTAACTCGACTTTGTTCCACTCACCACCATGATTTCCTGATTCACTCCATATTTTCACAATCCCATCATCAGTCTGAAGTTTGAATAAAATATATATAGTAAGATACGTGTAAGTATGGATTATCAAATACCAGTTTTGGAAAAGAAAAAAAGATACAGAGAGAAGACTGGAAGACACCCCTTCAGTTTTGTCAAGAAATGGTAAATATATGCTTTGCTAGGATAATAGGAAAAGTAGCAAAATGAGATGATTACCATACAAATCACATAAACATCAGTAGTAGATGGAGTCTCGGTACAGAAATTACTATGTGTATGATTGAACTCCAAAACAGTCCATTTTGGTAGAGTTGTATTTAACTTTATATAATACTGAGATTCGTTCTTTGTGTTTAGAATATATTACTGGAGGCAAGGCTAGTCTACCATTTTAAAATTAGGGTGTCAGACAGGTAAAATCTTTAAAAAGTCGTGACAATGGTAATACAAGGGAGGAAAAACTAACAAATATAAGATAATCATATGTTTAGTACAGTTTATTTGAAGGTAAATAGGAGTATTCTGACTTTCAAATATGCTAATATATTTTAACACTTTTCTTTAAATGTCTAATCATATCACCTAACTGGCAAGCCAGCAGCAAACAACATGCTTCATTTTTTAATAATAGTATTAGAATGCAGATGCTAAAGTTTCAATTGCTGTGAATGGATGATACATATATATGATGGCACCTAAAATAAATATTTGCAAAAGTTTTGTGTATGTCCAAATTTATTTTTCTTTATGACTGTGTGACTAATTACCCAAATTGTAAATGAGAAATTTTTTGCTAAGTCTTTTCTTATCAAAACCCATTAGTAGTCCAGCTAGGGTTAATAAAAACACTGTGTGATGCATCAAACAGCTAAATGTAATGCATAACAAAGGTTCTAAGAAAGTAGTACATGAACAAGCAAAATCTAAGGAAAATAGAGACAACAGTAAAAATAGGGAGGGAAGAAAATTAGTTACATTTCTTTATACATGGTGAACCTGTTAGATCAGATTTATGTTAATAAGATTGTCTTATGCATATTTATGACGAGAAAATGAATTTTGGTGCTTTAGATATTGTATTCTGAATAGGAAAGTGTAGACAAGCATGCACAAAAATGTTATATTTTTGAATAACCTCCAAAAGAGTATTACATATTATTGGGTAACTTCTTTAGTCTGCAAACATCTTCCATCTATTCATGACGTGAATAAAATAGATGGTTATGATGAGTTACATTTGGCTTTAAGGTCTCCAACATGGAATATAAAAACAAAACTTAGAAGAGAAACACTTTTTAACATTTAACCCATTTGTTGTATCTGGAGCCTCTTCTGTCTGCCCTTGAGAACTCTTTGGAATAGGAAAAATTCCAAACATTATTTGTAAGAAATTACTGATTAATTTTACAAAAGTAGCTCAGTGCTGTGTTTCAGTGGTGAATTTAGGACACTTAAAATGAAGTGCATAATAATAATACTAAAAGAGAAACACTTTTTAACATTTAACCCATTTGTTGTATCTGGAGCCTCTTCTGTCTGCCCTTGAGAACTCTTTGGAATAGGAAAAATTCCAAACATTATTTGTAAGAAATTACTGATTAATTTTACAAAAGTAGCTCAGTGCTGTGTTTCAGTGGTGAATTTAGGACACTTAAAATGAAGTGCATAATAATAATACTAAAAGATAAGGGAATTCCTTTACCTTTATGCATTTAAGCGAGACAGAAAAATTCAAAACTTGTATCTATCCCAACATTAAATCCCAAACCTATTAAAAAATCACATGTGTTTAAGTTTCGATGTATGGAAGTCAGTGGAGCTTCTTAAAATATACAGAGATAAATATTTATATAGTACATTTAAAAAGAATATGAGCCTCGTCTGCTGTTAGCCTGATTTTGATTGATTTCACATTATATTTTATTACATGACATTCTGTTCAGACTTATGTTACATTTATCACATTGATTTTGAGTAAAGGGTGCTGCGAGTAACACATAATATAATACTGATCACACATTTCTTTAGAAATATCCACATAAAAATGTCATAGCAATCAATTTGTATATGATATCGCAGCCATAAAGTATCAAATCTTTATGCATTTGCAAGAACTGGGGCATTTTTTTTCACAGTGAGACACTGAAATACCTTTTGCTAGGAAGAATTTTTTTCAGATAGAAACTTTACAACAGGAACAGCAGTCTCCTTGCACTTCACAAATTCTTGAATATGAGTACACAAATAAAATGCAGAAGAGAGATACATTTCTTTTCCTGTCTAGGTTCAACAGTAGCAGTTCCTATACAACAGCAGCACTTCATAAAGCATGAAAGGTTATTTTTCACTTGCTCAGCTACAGCTCTACATAACAGAATGAAAAGCAACCTCATCCCCTGCACAACTGCATGAAGGCTGTTCTAATCCGGACTGAAAAGTCCCTTCAGAAACACAAGCCCTGCACATCGTCTGCATGAAACAGCCAAGGAAGAGGTGGGAAAGGGAGAGACAAGCAGGAAGCTTGGCCCAGACAGTGGAGCTGGCTTGGCTAAGGCCTGTAAGCTATACACTTCTGGATACATACTTGGCATGAGAGGATCATTGTTTGTAAGCTTTGCAGATTCCATTTCATGAATTATTGTTTTGTTTTCTGCATTCTCCAGCCATTTAATATGTCTGGTGCTTTGGCATTTCTTTCATATCCTTGGAATTTGTTTGCTTCTAAAACAAACACAAATATGGCCTGAGGGGGAAAAAAAATCAGTCTGTGCATCAGTCTGGATGCCCATTGCATCCAGAAATCCTTTGATCTTTTTCACTCCCATATACATGTACTAATGTAAAAGAGAGATATGTAGAAGAGATAGATGACAATCAGAAGAAATGTGTCTCAGCGTAGAGGGGGCTGGAGGCCACAGTGTCACTTTTTTTTTCTGCTTTTATGAGGTTATTCTTCTACTGACACATACTCATACTGAGTGTCTAGATTGCTCTTCAACTTGGGCTAGTGGCAAAAGGCCCAATCTAACTCTATGCTCCAACAGACTGACAAAAGATGGTTAAGATCTGTGGCTTTGGTCGATAGTATCAGTGCTGCCTGTGTGTGTGTGGGTTGATTATGCTGGCTGTTGGTCAGGGCAGAAATCCCATTTTCCAGTTACCCTGCAGGAGTCAAGCTGCATGTGGTCCTTTACCAAAAAAAAAAAAAAAAAAAAAATTGCAGCTGCCTTCTGTATTGTAAGCATCCTACCCTAGGCTCCACATAGCCTTCTTTGCTACACTTATTTGCACGTAATTCCAGCCTCTCTTTTCCTCACACCAACACTTATGTATGAAAGCCACACTATTATCTTCCTTATGGCTCATTACGTTTGCCTTGGCCTTCCTTCCAGTTCAGATTTGTTCACTTCACACTCTGCCTTACATTCCTAAAACTGTCATCATCCAGTTTCCCATTTGCATCCTCTTATTGCCTGCCTTTCTACTCCAGGCAAGATTCTTGCATGACTTAAACCACCAGCCTACCATTCTCAGCCAAAGAGGGTATTCCAAAGTAACATGGAAAAATAGCACCCAGAAACCAGTGTACATGAAAGGAAAAACCCTTATCTTTCCAAACAAAAGGCTAAATTGCAGTTCTGAACTATGAGACAATTATAATTTTTGTCTATTACGTGTATGCAAGTCTTTGAAAGAGGAGAGAAGAGAGGGTCTCAGATCTCACTGACACAGAATGCACAAGCAAAATATTTTTGCCCTAAAAGCTTGGTTAAAGTCTATTTTTTTAACAAGATATCTCATTTGACAGCAAAATGTTAACAATGACACATCACTGCTAACACATGACAACAACCAGATTTTTCTTCTGTTCAGACTAAAATCTCATACTATCTCTTCAATATCCTTCTGTGGATATCTCCCTCAGTTGAGGGAAAATGTGGCTAAAATAACTTAATCTTTCTTCCTTATGTTTCCTTTTATGACTTGTGAACAGCCCCACAAGCTGCATGACGTTCAGGCTTGTAATTTTATCAGTGCTAAAATCCTTCTAAATTCTTATGAGGTCTATATTAATATTTTGTAAACTCTTTCTGCATAACATCTCAAAGAACATCATAAGTTAAAATTCAGAAGTTCTCATACCTCATAGGTTGAGGACTGCTAAAGCCTTCACCCAACTCTTGCTTTATGATCTACACAGCCATTCTTTAGACTATTTTGCCTCTGTGAACTGATTTCACATTCTTTAGCTGAATTCTATCTATAATACCAAAATAAACAGTTTTAAAGTGTCTTCTGTACCATAGTCCCACCTTTATCTTTTATTCATTATCCAGAAGCTCCTTCCTGTGCTGGTCTAACTCATGATGCAGGAATCCACTGCCCATTTATTACCTATTCAAATGTACAAATCCATGGTTCCTCCTGAGCCCCATCGCTCTTCTGGGAAAAGGACTCTCTAAACATTCCTCCTTCCTTTGCAAGTGAAGTGTAGAAAAAAATCTTGCCAACAGTTAAGATGTGGATACACTTCTGCGACTCACAGCCATGACCAATAGCATTTCATAGCTTCTTTGAAAACCCAGTGAACCAGTGTGTCCTTTCAAAAGTCCATCTTTGTATGTGTATATACCTATCAATATTTCAATTACAATATCTAACACTTAATTAGCACTTAAATAATGAATATTTCAGGAGACAACAGTACAGCACTGAGGTATCAATAAAAACTCCAAGTATTATAATAATTATTGTTCTTGGAAACTCAGATGTTTTCCTTATGCAAATACATAGGGAACCACTAGAACTTCCTAGAAGGAAAAGAGGTGCAGAACATCGTCACAAGAGCAGGCAGAAGTTTCACTATGCAAACTTAATCATAGCAGCCAGCATAGTCTAAATGTTTCTGTGAATCAAAAATGGAACAGCCATGTTGCCCAGTTATACCTCCTGACAGACAAAAAGTTATTTCGGTATCAGACAAGCTAACCTGGTAACATATATCTCTACCTATAGCAGAAAAGAGAGAAATTTAGTCCGATTTATCGTGTCCTCATCATAGGTCCAGACTGCGATAAGCTTATTTGTTCCATCCCAGAACAGTGGGAAGGGAGGGACCCAGCAGTCTCAATAGCCTTAATGATCACCTAATCTTGTTGCAGACAAAAACAGTTAAAGAGGATTATTTGTTGGTCATACCCATAAGCTTTACAGGACAAGTGGACTATGGGCTACAATAGAAGAACACCTGCTATTTTATCATGTGTATTTCTACTTTGGACTTATTTCTTCATGGCATGTGGTCCACTATTTATTAGTGCAGACTACTGGGCAACACCTCTGGGAAGTTCCTCGGAACATAATTTTTTACAACCTATTTTGTAATTCTGTACTGTATAATCCTGTAAACCCAACCTGAGAAATTCTGAAAGTCCAATGTTATTGACAAATCAGCTAACAAAATTTCATTTCTTCCCAAAAACACACAGCAAGACCACTAAAAACAGGTGTGAAAGAGGGTGTTTTCATTTAAGGCTTTGAAAAGTTGTTATTAGTTGCATGTCACTGCCCTCTATGGGTTGAACATAGTCGAAGGTCAAGCTGAGGTGGCGAGCCATCATTAAGGAAAACTTAACAGTAAAAGGTATGTTTTTCCATTGACTTGTAGCAGTGGGTCCTGGTCTTCCAGTGTCCCATCATGCTGAGTGATAAACACTCTCAGAATATGGCAGAATTACTTCTAAGAAGACCGTAACCGGTTTAGATCTGTGGGTCTATATGCCTAGCCATATTGGAAAATTCCTATTCGTATTCAGAGGATTTTTTATCTACTTTCTGGTAGTCTGAGGGGAATTATTTTTTAATTATTTCATTACATTGCAATTCAGAATCTTCTTCATGCTTGTCTTCATCTGAAGAATGATCTAAAGTGTTTATAACCTCTCTTCTGAGAACTTCAGGGGGAAAGTATATCTTATTGGACTCAATATCCTCATTAATTCACCTGGGGATACTAAGAATAAAGGAGAGGGAAGGATTTCTTTTTGTCTTAGAATTCCTTTTATTTTGTGGCCAAGTTTAATATTTTTCCTACACAGCAGAGACCACCGTTATTCTCAAGGCTACATTTCTAACACAGTCAGAACAATATTAGGAACTGAATCCAAAGCATGGAAGAGGAGTATGTAATTTTCAATTACAAGACGTAGCAAAGAAACTTCTCATGAATACACTCTCTGTCAGAAGAATACACTAAGTATTCCAGATACAATTATAAAGGTTCTGCTACGAGACGATATGCCTTGTTACGTCTGCAGTGAAACAGCAATGAAACCCAGATTTTGTTCTTGATCTGCACCTCTCCTTCTATTCATATTCCGAGCTGGTTTCAAAATATTTCCTGGGTTCATTTGCATCTGATATTTATTTCAGCAGAGACACAGGAAATGAAGCTGAGCTTACCAAATGGATGGAGGCAATAAATACATTTGCTAAATATTCCTGGACTCTTCAAACCAAATATACTTGAGGGCTTTTTAATCAGAGACAGAATATTTTCAAATGATTCATCAAAAAACATTAACTGTTTATTATTAATACCATAAAAAGACTTTCAAGATTCACTGTATCAAAAGGCTTCTCTTTCTATAGCACCCTTCAGACTTTTGAGAGAAGTCAAACTCTTTTTACATACTTTTTTAAACTGTTAAGAAAAAGCTTTTCTCCTCTGCTCTCAGGTTCCTTTGAAAACAGTATATTCCTGGCAACCTGTTAACATCCAGAATTTTTCAAACAGGATATGTGTTATGCAAAGCACGGAAACATAGTACAGAATGAGCATAATGTGACTTTAACTGTCACTGCTCATTTCTCTAGCTTTTGATGCATGCTAATCCCTCTGTTTTACAGGAGTATTTCAGGAGGGCAGTTTACTTTTCAGGCTATTTCTTCTTGGTTTAGAATCAAGCATATTTTCATGGTGTGCAAATGAAGTTAACTAATAAACCTGGTTTTAATGAAGTTTTACTTTCCTTGATTTAGTGTCATCATTAAAGCCTTTTGATGGCTGACCAAGTAGTTTAAAGATGAAGTAACCCATGATGAGGTAAGTTCCTTCCTTGCTTCCTCCTTTTACTCAACAAGGAGTGGAGTGCAGTCCTGCACTTTTACATGTACATCAAAGAAGCAGGAGGTGGAAGGAAGAAAAATCACAGCTTTTCCTCATTTGCCCATATTTTAAAGACTTTTTCTATAAAGCTGTATTTCTCCAAATCACAGAACAGTGAATATCTTTGCTGACATTTCTAATATCATCTATCTAGTTATTTAGGTTTCATTGCTCGAGAGTGAGTCCTATTTTCAGAAGGTTCTGAGCACCTTCCTTATAGATTTGGGCTGTTGCTACCTCCTCACTGCAGTACACAGAATGCTTGCTTATTTTGAAAGATCTCAGTTCCTAGGATTAGGTCTTTCATAAATAGCTTGAAAAAAACTCCCATGTTAAAATGCAATAAAACCGAAGACTGATACTGTATAGCAGAATCTCTTATCTTAAAAGAAAAAGATGTGATTATTGTGTCTTCTTCACCTAAAGTTGTTTTCAAAACACATGACAGATTCTCTTTTTTCATTTCTCACTGATTTTCTCTTAAAACTTAACTTCTTAAAAGAATATTGCTTAGATTATTTGAAACCAGTAGCTTAACTCTACAGTTTAACTTTCTGTTTCATTCAAGGAAAAAAGCTCTACATCAGATAAATCCACATATCATATCAAATTACTAAAATTATTTAAATGAGTCAAAGAATGAACTGAAGTCAAGATTTGTTCACCCAAGATTTTAATTTTAAGTTCACTTTTTCTTTCCTTTCCTCTTTCCTCTTTTATTTTTTTTTTTCCTTTTCTCTTCTTTTCTTCTTTTCTCTTTTCTCTCTTTTCTTCGTGGTGACATGAAGAAAAATGAGAGCAGACAATAAGGTTATGAAGATGTAAGTTATGAATGAGCATGTGTGTCCTCTGGCACACCGTCAATCACCAGGCTGATAACAATTCAATAAAAAGAGTTCAGTGACACTTTATAACGGCACTAGTTACAATAACTCATCTCAGCTTTGACAGGCAACTTTATTTTAGAAAAAGACACATGCTCTATATGTTAAGTGTAAGGTTGGTAAGTGTATGCAAATAAACCAAATAAAACATTTGTACTTGTTGTTAATCATGTAGGAAAATCTGGGCACAGCAGTAGTTATTTACTACTCTGCCCTTAGCTACTGCTTTGAAAATTTGTCTCTCCTATTAAATAATCCACAGAGACTTGTGGTTAAGATTACCATTACATTTAGAGAATTACTGCTAATTATCTGAATGTTGAAGCTCTGCATTAAAGCTATAATTCAAAAATTATTAAGTCCACTTAGAATAGCTCTGAGAGAGACAAATAGAAACAATTTCAATGTATGGAGAGATTTTAAATTCAAAATTTACACTTTCCATCACTAAACTGAGGGATGCTGAGGGATGCATGCTACGGGATTCTGAAATATTCAGTAAATGGAGACAGCAAAAAGAGAAGAAGAAAAAACAACAACAACAAAAAGGCAGATAACAGAACTGCAACAATCTACAGAGTAATGGTCCGAAAAGATAGGAAAATGATAATGATGAGTATGCAACAGGGTAAGTTTTACTTTAGGGATATGCTCTACTGAAAGGAGCTTACTCAAGTTCCAGTGACTTAAATGAAGATTCATGATTCTCAGCACTGAAGAGAATACATTAAAAATACGTTTCTCTAATTTTTCAGAGTTATAGTTTGACAGTAACCAGAAATGCTATTCAGTATGTCTCTGCCTTCTATAAAAACACTTGGAAAAGAAACATCAAGCTGATCAAATGGTATCTTTAAGAAATTATTTGATCCAGGCAAAATGTATACTGCCTAAGTACATTAGTATGCATGAAAAATTGGCTTCGCTTTTAAGGATAACTTACAAAATCACATAATTGCATTTTCACAGTGCATTATAGAAAGAAGGAAAACAGCAAGATGAAACACTGTTATTTCAGCCTTCAAGCCTTTTATAAGACAGTCTGCATGTATTAGTCTCAGCAGGTTTTCATAATAAGAGTTAATGACAGAGCCCGTCCAACCATCCCTTTCATTTCTTCTTTTGTGCAAAGCATTAAGATGATTTTCACTCTCTGAAATATCTTTTCCCCAATTGTCATTTCCAAAATTAACACCACTGTAATAAAGGAATATGCATTTCAGCAAGGAACATCCATTCTAATGAACAAATTCGATAAACTTATACCACTGATGAAATTCCTTTTTTAAAATGCACTAGTTTTGGAATTCTGGAATCTCAGTGAATTCCTTCAGAGCATCAGAAGGCATTAACAGTTCACCCTGTCATGAGTGCCAGCACTTGCAGTATTTCTAGGAGCTAAATGGTAAGTTTCTTAGTTCTTAATTGCTGTAAGAGCTGAGTTGAAAAAAGCCATTTTCAAAACCACTTTGATAAAAAGCGACTGGTAATTCATCTGGAGACAGGATTTTGTTTCAAGCAGGCAGGCATTTCAAGGAACAACAATTAAGTTGCTCATTAGCAAAGATGAAGTTATACTTTAAAAACTCTTATTTTGGAAAAGAAATCTATACTGGGAAGGCAAGAATAATTTATTGATTTTCTTTGAATTATTCTGTGAGCATCACCTTCTTAAAACTTTGATTTATCCTGTCACAACTATTAAATCTACTAGATTTCATTAGAGCCGGCTTTCATTTATAACTAAGCAAACTCTTCTGTTTCTTGTCCACATCTTTCTACATTCCCATGATACTCTTTCCATCAAATATACTTTTATGTGCTTAGGCTCTTAAAATACATCTTCATTCTGTATGTTATCCTTACCAGTTAGAACAGAGAAATAAAACAACTCCTCTTTGTAAAAAAGGATTCATTAGGTTCCTTGTACTACTACATCCTGCCTTCATTTCCTAGCCCTCCCAGCCCTCCTTTCTCCTCCAATGCAAAAATTTCTTCTTCATTTCCTAGCATAATCCACCTTCATTTGATTTTGGTTTTTAGGTAGCTTAAGGGATACAATTGTGATTGCTTGGATTTCATTTTTTTCCTTCAGTTCTACCGCTAAGACTGAGTAACAATAAGCATCAAAGTCATTTTATAAGACAGTTAGCATTTCAAGCAACTTAGTTCCATTTTGTCTCAAACCTTGTCACACCTTTGTTTTAATCACGTTTTACAGGTCTTCTCAGATTGTTCCCATCTTAGAGTTGAGGCAACTGTAATTCGCTGGAAAACCAAAGCTTGAAAGAGAAATAATCACAGTTACAAAACCTCTAGGAGACTCTGGACAATTGTTACAACCCTCCACAGTGACAAGCATAAGGACAGTGTGCTAATCATTGTGTAATGCTAGATTGTTGTCCAAATAGGAGGTGCATGTCCCTAATAACTCTAGAACCAGTGGTGACATCCACGTTGCATCCTGACCTCAGACAACCCACCGAGGAGGGAGCTGGCTAGGCACAGTCCCCTGAGTGCCTTGGAAAGTCTCTGCATGCGACCAGCCATGGTGAAACTGGGACATGGGCAAAACTCGCATCTCAGGACCACAGATCACACCAGATACTGCCAATGTGTATTTGTCCAGGATGTCTTTTAGGAGGATGGTGAAACACCTTTCTTTTCATGTATGTCTGTGCCCACGTCTGTTTATGTACGCTGTCTGAAATAAGTCAGATGGTGTAGAGTTGTTTGGCACTTTCATTGCCTTTATTGAATGTTGACTAAAACTTTCAGCTAGGACAGAAGGTATTGCTGAGCTGCATCAAAAAAGTGACTTTGTCAGTTTTCTCTGTGGCCACTGAAACAGAATGAAAATACATCTCTCTCCTAAAAATGAAAGAAATTAATCTGGTCTAGATGTTCTTACACCAAACTGGTGTTTAATATAAACTAAATGTAAAGACTGATAAATTGCTTGACTCAGATAAGTATCTACCAGTTTGGATACTTATTCAATATTTAATTGAATTTCAAACTTTTCAGGCAGTGGGACCAAACTTTGCTTATTCATTGGCACGCCTTATCTTGGAACAATTTATCACCACGTGTGGCCAATCCTGGGCAAAAGTGTGCTTGGAAGTGGAGCACCTTACTCTAGTCAACCACATGGATCAAAGTACTGTTTGAGTGACATGGTGGGCAGGCAGAAGCTGTGCTGGTGGAACTAGCTTTTCTTCTTTGAAACTTTGACAGTTAGTGGCTAAGGTCAGAAACATTTTTCTTTTCACAGTCTCACAGTATTAACAAAATCAGTTCCACGAGGCAGGAATCATGGAATCAGTCTGTGTGAAAGTCCTCTCAGCTCTTCAAAAGGTGAAGATTTGTTTATGAAGAATTAAAGCATTATCATTACAGCTGCCTTGAAAAATAAAAGCCCCCAAGGCAAAGCCAATTAGGCTGAACAAAACATCTGGAATCTTTCAGAGATTTTGTTTGTTTTAATCAATATTTCCATTTAGCAATTCACCTCTAATACCACCTTGATTCTGTATATGAAACTGAATGTAAGGAGTGGGAAAACATATCTTTACAGGGATTCTTATGAGACAAAAATAGAAAATTTGAAAAAAAAAAGGGAAAACAAGTATATATACCTGCTGTAAACTAAACATACCTTTTTTTAAAATAAAAGTAAGATTCTTCTAGGACAGTAAGATAAAATCGTGAGACTAGTAATAATTCTTAAGACTAACAATAGTAATTCTTAATTCTTGTACAATGACATTAAAACTTTCAAGGTTTTACTAAATATTTCATCCATCACTTCTTCAGAGTGACAAGTCTGCAGGACAAGGATTGACATGAATATTCCCTACTAATCGTCAAAAAGTATCTTATGCTTTTTCAGACGTATAAAAGAGTGATTACTGTCAGTCAGGTGTCATGCCTACTTTGATATAGTGGGAGGTTCACTGGGATAAAACTGTACTTTCTTTGTGACATTTACTTTTACAGCCTATTTGTATTCTATTAGAATATTCTTTTCAACTGGATTGTAGTTTTTGGGCTTGTAGCAATATAGAACAGATCCTCTGGGATATTAGATGAACTGGACAGGCTCAGGGGAATTAAAACACTAGGGCTGAAAAAAATAGTAAGCTCTTTATATAGTCAAAGCTCGATTAAGTATTTTTGAGCTTCACTGAATTGATCCTGAGCAAAGAGACATCTCAGAGGAATGCTCAAGTCCTGTCTCTATAATATCTGATGGATACAACTATTTATTTCTTAGAGAATGCCAGGGAACCAGATATCTGATTTAAATTTTTAATCTGTAGTTATGAAATATATTCCCTGCAAATTGAGGGCTCTCATAACTGACAGATCTTATTATATTAAAACACTTCAGTGAGATTCCCTCTCTTTCCCTACTTCTTTCTCCAGTGGCACCACCTTATATGTTCAGGACATCTAAAGTTATAAATATATAAATATATATAATATGGTAGGGATGTAGAAGATAAAATTTTGCAAACAGATTCATGAGATCTTAGTGTTTGCATTACCAGCATAGATATGAAATATCTATGTAAGTATCCAAAATTATTTACTGAAATATCAAAAATTCAAATATTTATCCAGTGACATACCTGAATGTACTCAATATTGCTTATTGAATGTTACTATATACAGTTACATGTCTACAGGAAGCTATATGGGAAGCGATAGCCACCTTTCCTCTTATAGATGCTTACTTTAGAATGACATAAATCATACTCATACTCTGCCTTTGACATAGAGAGTAAAACCCCACTGTCAACAAAGAGAGGCTAGGATGGCTGCTACAGTGGTTGCACTGGAGGCATCTATGACTTTAAGTAACAGGAATCCCACAAATCACAATTTAACAGCAGGTCCTGCGATCTTAATATATTCCTTAGAAAAGAAATCTACATGCTGGAGAAAGTGCAGAGATCTTTCTGTGGTAGACAGATCTGTAAAGACAGATCTGTCTTTCCTGTGGTAACATAGAAATAATTTGCCTACATAAAGGCAAAATGATAGGTCTGAAAACAAGCATGAGAACAAGCATCAGCCACACTTCAAATATGTAAAAGAAAATTTGTAATAAATTTCAACCTGTCAAACAAATACAAATAAAACTAAGGTAGAACAGGAAATTCAGTGGCATTTTTTCTCTTCCATTAATTTTTTGGTTTTCAATGAAAATCCCTCAGATATCCTTCCATTTCTTCCCAGTGCAGCAACTGTTACATAATCCACTTCTGGTTTATAGTTTCAGTAACTGTCATAACCTCGATTCCCTGTTTCCACTTCTTCAGTTTTTCTCTAGATGTTGCAAACAAGTGCAGAAGTTCTGTCTGTGTTTTCTAAATGGGTTTATTCCCTACAGCCAATAAGCACAGAACTAATTATCAGAAGAATATATATCTTTTTGTGTGAACTAAGGAAACGTTGCAACATTAGAAAAGGCAAATCAAAGGAAAACTATAACCACTGAGTGACAAGACAGCCGAAAACAAGAGAACTCCAAGGGATTTGTGGAAGAACATTCTTTCCCCACCTCTCCTACAGCAGAAATTCAGTCTAATCATGTCTGTATGGAAAGGGATATTTTAAGATCAAGTCTAAGAAGTTTCTATAGCAATGGCATCCTATATGTGCCACTGTAAGATTTGTAGCCATTAGATTGGCATAGTCAGAAAATATGAACTAGGTGGTATGCTTTTAAGGTATTTTAGTATCATTTACCACGATGTGCCTTCTTTTGTCTTGCTACATGGTCTCCTGTACCTTTCTTCCTCATATGACCACACCTTCTCTGGATACTATTTCTAAGACCATTCAGGTTCTTCAGCTACACACAGCAAAATTTTCTTTTCAAGCTGAAAAGATTGACTTTTTAAGGTTGGTCTTTTCAAGACAGCCGGTCTCCTTAGAACAGTCTTACTGCATCACTATTGTCAAGAGATTTCAAATCTTACCTGAAGAAATTTTGGTACAACTTGGAAGGAGGAAACTGCAATTTGTATAGAGATTAAATTCCAGATGTACTGACTTAAACAGACTATACTTTTGACTAAGGCAAAGTCTAAGGTTAAAAATGTGCAGCTAGTGAGTCAGGGGAGGATTTTCATTAGTTTTTATTTTCCATAACCCACATATTCCTAAAACAGCTAGACTGGAAAAAAAAGGAGAACTCTCATTCTTTTAGTAACACTTGAAGAACACAGCTGGTATATAAAGTGTTAAAGGGATGGAAATCCACCTAAATCATTTTGTGACTGCTAATAAACTTTTTGATAACATACTCCCTCTGAACTCCTATTGAACACAATTCTGAACTGAATCACACTGTCAAAATGCTCAGAATAATGTTGTGCACAGCAGAATCCTTCAAATCTAATGAGTATTTCCACATCATAAATAACAAGAGTCGTCTTCTGTTCACTGATCAATGAAATGAATTAGATGGTTCATGTATCAAAATTTAAATACTACCTCTTCTAGATCACATTGGAAACTCTTATTTAAAGAACCTTTTCTCCCATACAGATCAAACTAAATTAAACTAGAAAACAGTAAGACACTAAGTTATGCTATTCAGTGGAAGGAGTGGAAGCCAACAGTGAGCAGCTGAGGGGAAGGCCAAATAACATCTAAATATAGGCTGCAGATTTTCATTGAATAAATGGCAGAGTAGCTTTATCATACCGACACTTAATAGAAGAAGTAATATTTTAGCCGCCTAAATGAGACGGTATAGATGTACAGAAAACAAGTCTAAGCAAATTATTTAAAAGCTGAAAGATGCTTCACATTTGTGCCTTGATACATTGATTCAGCCAAGTATAGATGGAGTGCCTGGTCCATTTCACTGTAATTTCAAACAACAAAACAGGTTTTTCAATAAACTGAGAAGCTAGCTATATAAAATGAATGGTGTTGTACAATTGCATTAGCCTAAGTTTCCACTGTGGTTTCATACGACCTTTCCACAACAGTTGTCTCTTCTTACATTTCAATGAGAAGAGCAATTGACATCCAAAAACTGTTCATAATTATTAATCATAAAATGGCACCTGTGGTATCAAACTTTCCCCTACCGTTATAATGAGAAATGTGTGGTGACATTTAACAGTTTATAGAAAAGAGATGATTTTTCAAGGGAATAAAAGTAAGGTTATTTGCACTCTTTTGTTCTCCATGTTTTTAATTGTTTTTCTGTTATTATGAGTGTTAGACTTAAAACTAGTTTAAAATATTTCACTGTATTTTTATTCAATGACTGCTATCCAACAAATAAAATTGGTCTTATTGTTGTCATTTATTATTAAAATCTGAAAAGCATCCACATGATTTTTTGATTTTTTGATTTTTTTGATGGATGTAGTCTCAAGGTGTTTGGGGTTTTTTTTGTTTGGTAGGTTGTGGTTTTTTTTGGTGTCCTCACTCTTTTCAGAAAACAAGACCCCAATTCTTCTAAGAAAATCCTCATATTTTGACCACACCCAGTTATTCCTGGTCCACATTAGAAGCAGCATTACAGCTAAAGATTAAATAATTCTCCTTATTTGTTAATTCCATAAGATTCACACTTATAATAAAGATAATTTTTTTTCATTTGCATTAGCCTTTGAAAACTTTCCACGTCATCTAAAACTCTTAGAGCTAAAGAAAAATTAGTATCACAGATAGATTAAGAGTCTCAACTAATGTGATACATGGGAGATAAGAAATGCAATTTTTAGTGTTCATTTCCTTCTTTGTGCTCCTGCTGAAGGCAAAATGAAATATACTCTGCAGACCACAGTTACATCCACATATTCCAGGGACTTAATGCAAATGGTCTTTTTAATTCCTGATTTTAGTAGTACTACAGTATCATCTTTCATTACTTCATTAATTCAAACAGAAAATCACATTAGCATGGTTTCTTCAGTCTTAAGAGTAGTCCTAAAATTCCTTATATGAGCTCCTTGGTTTTTTAATTTTGCAGATATGGCCTGGCAAAAATTGCAGGAACAAGTTACAAAAGAATGAGGCAAGGTGGGAAGTGCTGAGGGTAGCTGGACAACCTGAGGTGTGTGACTGAACATAAAGGCCTGTCAAAAGAATTTAAGTCTAAAAACTTCGATAAGAAACTCCTATGAATGGACTATGGGGTTTCCATGAGTTTGCAGGCAATTAATCTCTGAGCTGCAATGACCCTCTCATAGGCAAGCAACACAAAGTTACCAGGTTATGGAAAGGTTTGTCCCCGTGGTAAGTAAGATAGTGGGAAGAAACTGAAGTCTTTCAAAGCTCCCATTATGTTGACACTGTTAGTCTCTGCTGCAAATGATAACTGCTCTCTACCACCATGTTGGATGTCAGTGCATGCAATGATAATACAATTCTACTTAAAGCAGCCTTTCATCTTTCATTTAATTCACCATTATATAGTGCAATGGGGTCAACCTACAAACAAATACACATACAGATTATTACAGTCATAAATATAGGTACTAAAAAATACCTAGTCTGACTCTTGCATGAAATGAATTGGAATCAGATACTTCCATCTTTGTGAAATAAATTACAGCAAATACAGAAACACAACTGCTTTTTTTTTTTTCTGAAGCTACTGTGGATTCAAAGCTGAAGGCCAGAAACTGAAAAAAATCTGGAAGCATAAAAATTAGACACTTCATGCTAAGAATCTTTATTGATTCATCAAAGTAATTTTAAGCACACTACAGCTTGATACTGCAAGCCTGGCAAAGATCAAAGACTACCAGAAACTAGAACATCTCCAAGACACTAAAAATGAACTGTGAATTAAAAATAAAAGTTACATTAAAGGAGGATAAAACTGGAAACAAATTAATGTTCTACAATGAGCACTAGTGCTACATCGGTGCTTGCTGAAGTTTTGTTAGTATAACATCTGTTCAGTTCAGTCTGTGTTTGGCAAAAGGAAGATACTTTTCTCAGTGGAAGACCAAGGGGCCTTGGGGCATAAAAACAGATGAGAAAGGAAAAAGGAAAAAAGAAAGATCTTCCACCTTTTCTGGGGTTAAATGGAACTCCTAGAAATGTTCAGTGTGTTTTTTTCAAGTGGAGTTGTTGATCAGGAAAATTACATACTGTCTTGGGATTTCAGGTCTGATCAATGTTATATGCTTTCTAAAAGATATCAGCAGGCACCAGGTTACACATTGCATTATTTATTTTTGTTTTTTTAAAAAAGATACAATAATTGAATTTCTAAATTTACCTATTTAGAAGAGATACAAAAAATAAAAATGCTCAAAGCTCAAGGCTATACCTCTATCATTTAGACAAAGTCCTTTTGTCTTCATAAAAATATATCTGTTTCACAGCTGCTATATTAAAAAGACCTGATTTTTATGTCTGTTGCTTCAGTAAAAACGATTAAACAGCAGCTCTGTGATCCTTAAAAGAACTCTGCCCTGAAACACACTTAAATCACAACTTTAACTGTTGAATGTCTGCCCTGAAAAGTGTTAGAAACGAGCAAAAGTCTGACCTGCAAAGATCCTAGAGATGCTTCAAAGCCTCATATGCCAAAAAGCAGCAGTGTAACCACCATCACTCTGTGAGATTATGAGCTGACAAATCAGTAAAGTAAATCACTCCCAGAGATCTCTGATTTGGGGAATGAGTTCAGTGAAACACTGGAGAACTGTGCAGTGTGGAGGAGACCGAAAGTGCATTTTTCATCTATGACACATTGTGCAATATGGTGCCAGGCTGGGATAGAAAATAGGATAGTGGTATTAGCCCTGAGAGGCAGGGCTTGTGATTCCAGATGTAGCGTAACAAGATATTGTTGTGTTGCTTCGATGATTTGGTATGCATTGTGCCGCCTAAATCTGTCAGCCGCCTCAGTTTTCTAACCAGGCACTGCCCTGCCTGACAGAGACATGCCCTTAGTCACACTAATCCTTTACTACTCATCGTCCTCATCTCCTAAGGGAGAAAAAGGTCAAGTTCTCAAAGAACTTAAACAGAAAAATGCTTAATAATTCACATACGAACAATTTCTCTTATATGTCTTTCTGGAAATATGAAGATTTTAAATTACAAATCCTCTGATGAACCTCTTGTCTTCACGAGCAAGATTCCAAAATACAAGGGTGATCCTTTAACTCTCCTTCAAAATATTGTTTTTCCTTCAAAGCACGTCCAAATGTATTATTCCAGCTCACCAACTCTTTGGAATGAATGCTTACATCTGGTTGCAGTTTAAGAATACAATGAATTTTATGCTTCTGATAATTTCCAGTTAAGAAGACTGAAATAACTTCCTAATGTACTCATCTGAGAAAATAAAATGCACTGAATGGTGTCTGCCCTTATCTACAGTTGCGCATATTTATTTGTCCCTTCTATGAAAACTGTTTTTGAGAAATGATGCTTCCACTGAAAACTGACTTATTTCTATTTAAACATTGTCTCAGTCTCAATTTACTTGGAGATATGCTTATGTCATGGGGTCAAAATCAGACCTACAACAACCCTGTTTGAAACAACACCTAAAAAGACAGAAAGTGCTGTTTCAGATTCTGCATTCAATTCAGGAAATATAAATACAAAATTATCTTGCTCTCGGAAGTAAAGCTGCCATAAAAGTTAATCTTCCTTTCTTTCTTGACAAGTAATACTGTATTTCACAGTATCCCCACTGATTTCCTTTAAAGCTCCCGGGACTAAGACAGTACTTCCTTACTCTAACTCATTAGTCAGATGAGACATTTCATTGACTCAAATACAATTTTTAACAACAGCTCACAAGTCAACTATGGGAGTAAAGAGTTTAAAACTGTTTCCCTTTTGAGAGCTATAGATACCCATTAAATAAAGGCCATTACCCCTGTGCTGCTGTGGAACCAAATTCTCCTGAATGTGTATTTTGCTGGATTTAATAAAGGAAAACTATTTGAAGTAGACAAAATACTAGGATTCAAAGGACAAAAAGATAAATGTAAGCTACTGAACATATAGCTAAATATGTTCATAGATCTATTTCACCCATATACAAATACTAGAAAACTTTACACTTCTGCTTTAGATTTAAAGAATTTCTCTAAAATGTTTTTTATGTCTTAAGAGGGCAAGTGAAAAATCCACGTTTTCGACATTGTTTGGAGCATGCTTTGAAGTTCAGCAGATTCTTAAGTAAAGCATTCAAGCAAATCTTTGAAAATTTAAAGTTTCTTCCTCTAGCTGCATGGAGGTCAGATAATCTGCTTTGAGGCTACCTGAACCCAATGAAATCTATAACTTCTACATTAATGTGAGGAGTTGAATGTTTTTCATGCAGCCAGTGAGAGAATCAATGTAGAAATACACAGTCTATTTTAAGCTGTGAAGTAGAATAAGTTGTTTCCTCAGACTTTATTCTTGAGTGACTTCCCATAGAAGTAGGGTCAATTATATTGATTTGTGAAAATTTCATTTTAAACTGCTCGATCGTAGAAATACAAATGTCCAGAAGATATCAGCTGGCATCTGCAGCATCTCTGCTGTAGGTTTTCCTGTCGATAGCTTGGGACAGTAGGCTGCTCCACTAAAAATAACCAGGGAATTACAACAACCACCATGAGCCATCTATACCTGAGCTGTGGCACCTGCTAAGTTATACAGTTCTACAGTACTAGCCCTCTCCTCTGTCTCTACCTTAGGCTAGTTAAAAACAATAACAATATCAAGGGAACAACTGTGACGGCTTCCGGCTTTTGCTGAGAAGCCACAGCAACCAGGTGACAGGGTTTGTGCTGCATCAGCCCTGAGCAGCTGGAGGACGCTGGCTGCTGGCTCCAGCTGCCTGTTGCCCTGGCCAGATTAGTCTGTCGCTGCGGCGGTGCCAATGGGGCCCTGCTTCGCTTGCCATGAGCTGGCCAGGACTTCTTGTCCTCCTGAAAATCATTATGTCGTTGCTCATTTGTAACTGGATGGAATTAATTAAACACCTGAGTAAGGTCCACTGGAACTTCCTAATGAGATCCTGTGTATATTGCCCTTGTCACAGTCAGTGGAGGTAGTTACTAATGGCAGGTTTCATCTTCCTCATCTGCATATTTCTTTTTAGAGGCTTGTTTCAAATCCTTGAAAGAGCCACCCCCTCCAATTGTATTAAATCCTAAATTATATTTTTTAATGACAATGTCTATATGCAGGGCAATTAACATTGATCCCACAAAAATTATCTTCAACAAATGGTTTTATCCCTTGATTGTTGTTCCTTTCCCATTGTGATATCTAAGACTTGCTGCTTCTTTATGACAGAAACAACATAAGCAGCAGTAGGAAACATGTTGAGATCAGCAGAACAATAAAATGTATCATTCCTTTCACCTAAGAATTCTTGCTTGCCTCTTTAGAAGCACATTTAAAAATAACAATGTTTCTTCTGACTCATAAAATAAACCAGTACTGGGTGCTGATGAGGAACCTCACCATCACCGCTAAAACAGGCATAGTGAATATGCTGCACTTTAGTTTCAGTATATCTCCTACAACGGATTGTATTCTCTTACAGCTGCCCAGAGAAGATTAGAAGTATCTCAAAATCTCACTGCAGTAGCAAAGTTTTGACTAGTTATATCCAGATCTCTTCTGGTAATATTCTGTTTGCCCGGTGAGCTTTTGCGCTGCTATTAAACACTTCATAATTTCAATTTAGACGGATGGTGAGTTGGATATTGCAGTCTCCATAAATAGCTGTAATGTCAATATCTTTCATTTGCATAAATGTTGAGGGGGGTTGATTTGAAGAATACTGTATTTTTGCATCTAGTTCAACAGCCCATCATTTTGATTGGATTATTATTCCATATACAGAGAGGTTTATACAAAGAATATGAAGTACAATTTGAGGAGAAAAAAAACAGTAACTGCAAAGAAATTCCTTCAGAAAATGAATTTGTTTTCTCTAACTGCAAACCTTAACATAAAAGTTCATGCTTGGCTATAGTATCCCTTTTATGATCCTGCAGTTTTATTGGTTATAGCATAATCTACTATACAATATACTATTTTAGTAGTATGATAGATAATATTCTTAAGCTTCCTGAATGTGGACAAGCAAATATTAAGAGAAGACATCAATACATACCATGAACTATGGTTTAAAAAAAATGGCTTTTTACTCTTCATTACCATTTTTCTTCCACTGTGATATTCAGGAGGAGAACTGTCTTCCTCATTCTGCCTCCACACGATATTTCCTCATCATATTGTTCATTACTGTGCTATTGGTGTGTACAGTGTTGACACTCAGTTCAACTTTTAATGGACGTAATGGCTTTAGCTAGAGACAGTTTGCTAAGTTGTCAAACTTGAGACGGTAAATTCCTTCCCAGGTCATCTCCTCTTCCTTGCATTTTTAACTACTCACAATCTACTGATCTGCTTTCACTGACATTAACTTAACTTTGAATCAAGAGATACTCAAACTGGATGGAAATATATATTTGTATTGAAGTTTGGACTAGCAGGAGAAGCTTCAGTATGACTTCACATGACTACGTATTGTTTAACTGGATTTTATTCATAAAGACAGTGCTAAATAGAAACTCTAATTATAATATTGAATTATGAATCCTTATAAGCAACATAACAGGTAAACTAGGCTGATCTGCAAAACAATCCCAGATACAATAATGAGAATAATATTTCCTATCTCCATGCAGAATTCTTGCCTTCATTAAAAAAAATTGAATAAGAATAATAAGTCATTACTCAAATGTCTTCTATTTACACTGCTTTTAAAAATCTCTTTAAGCTCACTGGAGGCAAGGATTTAAAATAACATAAAAATAATGTCTGAAAAGTTTATTAAGATAGTAAAATTAGGTGAAAATAAGAAGAGGGCAATGTCTCACTGTAATAAGAATAAAAGAAAGAGAAAACATAAAGAATATTCCCAAGACCTAGAGAAAGGAAATATTACTGATCGTGATCTAGAAAATTGCATAGAAGTCATATATTTGAGCATTATATTTCAAACAAATTTTAAAAAGTACAGTAGAAAAGAATCTTTACAGGCTCTTATCAATGGGGAGAACTATCCAGTAAAACTCTGTTCAGGTCAATTTTTTAAAAAAATAAAAAAAAAAAAATCTTTTTGTCCATCCTGAGGGTAGAAAAAATTATTAAGAATTTTAGTTACTGGACTTGAATCCTCCAGAGAGAATATCACAACAGAGAATAAATGTTTCTTTTTAACTAATTTTAGGTGGTGTGGTTTGTTTGATTTTCTTTTATTTCACTTCTTTTGTCTCCTGTTTAACAGAAGTATTTCCATGTGTATTATTAATTTCACTGCATGTAATAAAATGAGATATAATTATTTTTCTGTTTTTAAGGCAACTGTCCATGCTGCAACATACTTAATGTGATAATTACTGTATGCAATCAACAGTGTTATTTTAAGTGCAAGCTACTCACACATACCTAAAGCAGCTGCTATTTATTTTCCACCAAAGTTTGCAAGTTAGTTTACAATTAAAATACACCTTTGAGTAATGTGATGAGAACATAATTTGAACTTTGAGTTAAAATAAATGTTTATTTTTGCATTTATTTTATTTATTCATTGTAATTAACGGGATCTATTTTTGTTTTAATTTTTGAATACATTACCAAAGAGAAGTTATTTTCAAAAAACAAATTTATTTTTTGTTAATCTACTCACCTCCTTTATGGATTTGAGCTTTTCTAGGAAAAATAGCTGTATAAATATATCTCATTAACTATACAGCTACTTGATGAGTGGCCTATTGTTATTTGTTGGTGTTTAGACTAATCCATGAGAAAAATCTCCTAATGGCTGCCAAAGGGCTCATTGTTTTTTTATTTCGGACAGACTTAGCCTAGGTTGTGTCTTTAGATGTTAAAGGCTATTGAAATGTTTTATCTTACAGGCTTTTGAATTATTCTTATAATATCCAGAACATTTGAGAAACAATTTTTAGCAATTTATTTTCAAGGACAAAATATGATTTATCATTAAAAGCTAAGGCAGTCAACATGTGCATTGGAAATAAAACCAAAACTTTAGTGCAGTTCACCAAAATAATTTCTATCCCAAGATTTTATTAGAGATATTGAAGAAAGAGAAGTTAGCAGACATGTAGCAAACAAATTGTACCACAATTTATACTTGAATAGCCAGAACTCCCTGCACAGGTACAGGTAAGTTCAAATACACAAACTCTCATTTGCAAAGGTTTTTGCTACATCTAGAAGTGGTATATTTGGTCGTGTTGGAACACCATTAAAATGCCCAATGGCATTAAAATGCACAGCATGCACAGGGAGGTGAAATATATGCTTTTGCTACATTGTTCATTAATTTCTACATTTTACTCAGAATCATATTATGGCTTAAAACTTGCTTTTACAAGCATTTAATCCTTTTTCTTTTTAATGAACAACAAATGGAACAACCAATTTTCAAGGAATGTGTCAGTTTTCACTTTTAACTGAATAACTAGTTTTTTCTTTTTTTTATAATTTTTTGGTCATCCCACATTTAGTGAAGAAAATGCCATTTCTAAAGAAAATGGATTATATATTCTGTACCAGTCTACATAAAAAGATAAATAATTTAATACAGTCATATTTTTGCATTTTATTCTCACTTTGTGCAGGTTGCTAATTCATTTTTTTAGTGTATGTCATCCCATCAGAATGATAAGGTTGTATACTGATAGCTACCAATAGGGATGGCAGCAAAATATTAAAATTGCTCTCGTAGAGAATATCAAAGAGAAAGGTACTGTATGTGAAGAGGGAAAATAGAAAGAAGTTTTAAAAATATTTTCTTTGGCTTTTCAGAAAAACTTCTTTGTGAAGAGAAAGGGTAAAAGGTTTTAAAGAGACTAGAATAATAAAAACCAGTGCTGAACTAGGAGGCGCGTGGGAGCTCTTCCAGTCTACAAGCCGAACAACAGAACGTCAGAGTGCCAAAGCACATACACCCTTACAGATATCAGATATTCAAAAGAAAAAGGTTTTTTTATTACCTTAATCAGAACCTGAATATGTCCCATGGCTTTTGATGACTTGAAGTACCAGAAGCTCATCATACAAGTCCCACTTGATTCTTTCCATCTGGAACTCTTCACATGGGCTTTTTCATTCTTTAGGCCGATTGCAGTGGCTTCAAGATACAGGAATTGTCCTGAAATTAAATGATGTATTACTGAAAAATTATTTTGGACTTTCAAATTAGATTCCAAAACTCAGCAAAGTAAATGCACAGACATATGAAGTATACTTCCCATATAGGTACTATACTAGTGAACCTCAGCTTAGAGTAAAAAATGACCAGATCACATTCCTTGTGTACTTTTTATATCAGAAATAAACTGGGAGCAGCTTAAGATTTGGATGGGCCTGTGTAGAAGAGTGAGAATACTTCCATGTTTCCCAGCTACTCTGATTACATGTCCTTGCCCAACAGCATTAGTTGCTATTTTGACATACAATAGTCACACTGTGATAAATTTCAGGATGAAGTTTTCTGAAAGATAACCTTCAAAACAACAAGTCACACTATACAAAAACTTGTGAAACAGGCAAAAAAGCTTCATACATTTATAAATCATTAGGTATCCCTAATGATTCATATTTCCTTTGGCCATCTGTACTCTTTAATGTAAGAATATTAACTCACATTTAAATTATTTAGTGAGAGGAAATTGCAAAAATAGATGCCTACAGTTGATATTTTCCAACACTGATATGGTCCTTGAGTTTTCCATTTTTATTTTTAATCAGAAGTATAATAAATTCTGCAAGTTTTCAAATTATTTTTTTTCTTTGTACAAAAACCAAATGTGTAGTTCACATAAATATAAATGTAGTATAAATAACACAGTTAAATTATAATTGCATACCTACTAAAGTTTGTATATGAATTAGAGAAAAAAAATTTACTTCATTAGAGATGGAGTAAAATGGGTTCATTCTAATTTTGACATTTCTCTGGCTAATTTACAACCATAGATGTTTGCCATAATATTATGGGATAAGAAATTTGCTTTTTCCCTGAGGTCAAGCATATATTTAACAAGTGTAGTGACATATTCATGATAATATTTAAAAAAAAAAAAAAAGAGAAAATTCAAATGAACTCATTTTTTCTACATCTGCTATTTTGTGTGTTAAAAAAGCCATGTACAGAAACACTATGAGATATCAAAAGCATGCCATATCATGGCATCAGTCTGCTAGGAAGACGTGGCTAGACTGGGTTGAGCGCTGGGCATGCTGACGTTTGTTAACACCTGCTTAATATTAGGCAAATGACTTCTGTCTGGAGGAAACCAAACCAAACCAAAGCAACCCAACCCAAAAAACTTTCACAGTCTTCTTTGGAAGGAAACTTGACTGACTGAGATGGTAGACAAAGGACACTCTGAAAGGCCCCTTGATCTGAACGACTGGGACCAGCACTGTGGGACAGTGGACTGATCACAGCTTGTCAAGCTTGGCTAGGAGATAATAGGACAAATAATTTAATTCCAACCAGAATGATGTAATTCTAGTCATAAGCAAATTTTCAACTTTTTAATGTTGAAAATGGAGGTGTTAATAAGGGAGTTAGAATTAAGCAATTGCTAGATGTAAGCTCAAGAGCTGTGGTTTTGGAAGTAAGTGCTGAAATTCATCTTTGTACAAGGACCGATCACTGAATACTGCAGTATTCTCTACCATATATGACAAAATTTTAACAGCTGAGCTGAATTTTGTTTTGGTTCTCATGATGAACACAATTATTAAGTGCTATCAGTTCTAACAATATGGCCAGATACCAACTTCACCTTTAAAAAATTGACCACATTAAAATTGTGTAAAGTTAAATTAGTTCCAAATATATTTATTTGAGAACACAATTTCAAGACTATAGAGCAGCTCTTGCGTAAGAAATGGAGAATTTGACCTGTTTGATCACTCACTACAACAAAAACACTTAACTTTCAGATTTTAGGGTAAATTTCCAAGCTTGAGAATCAGATCAGGAGTAGTTTTATTCATATGTGGAGTTGATTCAACATATGTACCATGGAGATACATAAATCTGTGTTCTAACAGAACTGGCTATTTTAAAAGCCAAATGAAAGACAGGGACACATTGGAGGGCAGTTCTCTTGTACTGCATCTTACTTTGAGATCAGTGAAATGCAGCCAGGCTGTACTGTCTCAAAATTTAAAAACATATGAACACATAATCTTTGTGATTATTTGTGCCTGTTTCACCTTCAGTCACCTTGGCAAGCTTTCACTAGTCCCTGAGTTTCTACATATCTTCAAGTAAACTTTGGGTTTATTGGGTTTTGCCTTTCAGCAGTTCATGTAAACATTCAGCAACTACTAAATACAAGTCCCACGTTTTTGTGCAACTCTGCTGTGGAATATTTCAATTTAAGATCAGTTCTGAGCTCAGCTTTGGCAACATCTTTGCCTGAGCTATGAGACCTTCAAAGGCAGAGGATGAAGGCACGGAGCTTGTAGCAAGAACAGGAACAGATAACTGGGTGCTTCGGCCAAAACAAACCAGGAGCTGCACTGCCACTAACAAAGGAGGTTTATTTATTTAAATTTATTTATTTAAAATTACCTAAAATTAAACTATGAATAGTCACTATGGGTAACTTTAAGCTTCCTTGAAATGAGCTCAAGCTCTGGAGGAGTGGGACCCAGTGGATCTCAGAGCTGAGCTAACTTAATCTTGCAAGCTGCAACCAGACCAAATGCCCCCTCCTGACAAGTAACAAATTATCTTGCTTGACTCATACAGCAATATTTAAAGGAAAAACAACTGAGAATCAATTTTTCCTAACTTAAAGTCATTTTACAACAGTAATTATTATTTTGATATTGTTACACATTTAACTCATTAAAAATGACACCCTGATTAGACTCCCTGCTGCCTGTGAAGGGAGGTATGAGAAGTTCCATGAAGACAATTACATCTCATTTGTGAACTGACAACATACCAGTTCTATTTCCAAGAGTGTGGTCCCCGGGAGGTCTAAGACTTTGAGGCAAGCTGACCCCTAGCACCCAGTTAAAATTGTCTGCCAGAGAATTTTGCCAGCCACATCTGCCATTCTCAAAGGTGCAGGAAGTTCCACATTCACTCTCGTCTGTATTATCCCCACAGTTGTCTTCAAAATCACAGCTTTGTTCTGGTCTGTAACACTTGCCGTTCTGACATTGCCAATAGCCATGCGAGCAGGAGCCTGAAAAGAGAAGAATGGGGGTGTCCTGGTGAATCGCACCGCCATGCATCCCAGCAAGGTTACTGGAAGGTTACATCTCAGAGAGTTTGATATTTAGGAGGAGGAGGGTGGTCCAGAGCAGTTTTATTAAAAGCCTTTGGTTCCCCTGAAGTGCCAATCCATTATCAGTTTATTTCTTTTGTATTTTGTCAAGAGATTGCCTAAATAAATGTTTCCCTTGTAAAGGCAGGCATTCCTTCACTAACAAATCTTTCTAGTCTGACTTAATTGCTGACATTCTCCTTTCATGTGGTGTAGGATTTAACCATTTCATTTTAGCTGCAAAGTTGAGCTTAGTTTAGCAGCCCCAATTTGGAAGAAAAAGCTTTTCTATTTTAACTACAGACGTTTGCCTTTTAATGGATTCCTTTTTTTTTTTTTCAGATGAGTTCAGTGGGGTGATGCTGTCCTTTTTGTGCAGTATTCCTGGCATTATTGAGGGATAATTCTGCTATTGTACAGCCTAAAAACTGTAGGACTCATTTCACAGGATCCATTTCCAAGCTTCATGTTTTCATTTCAGATCAGTTTCTGCAGGGATCTGGATAAAAAGCAGCCCCTTCTGTACATTCTCTAATCAGGAAGGGAGACACAAAATTCTGAAATGGACTCTCCTTAGTTCCTTCTTCCATTCCACTCTGCTAGAAATAAATCCAGAAGCATAATTTTATTTAAAAATAGGAGTATCACTATATTAGCTCATCAGACATAAAATTAAAACATGCACATGTATGAAAGTTGTACAAGTATGGGAGGAATTTGAGTTAATTGATACTGAAGATCACATGGTGCTAAAAAATTTTTTCCATTACCACTACTTAAATTTAAAGGAGGACCTGATAGAGCTAAATGAAATTCACATAAGGATGGATTTTATTAAGAGCTCAGAATAACATATTTATCAACAAAAAGCACATAAGAGTTGGGGTGTTCAGCTGGTGTGTTGACAACCTTCATCCCTAGGACTTTCTTTACTCCAGACTCTAAATTACAAATGCCTCAAACTAAGTGAAGAAGCATTGCCACACCCACTTGCTGTAGGCTTTGGGTAAAGTGAAAACAAGCCTTGAATCACTAGAAGTTAGCTAAAGAAAACAAGCATTAACCCCTCTTTTTTAAGTGAAAAATCCTCCTAACACATACTTAGTAAAAATAGACAAATAAACTTAAATAAATATTGGAATACCATAGAAATATCTAGCAAGTTTTCCAGGGAAATTATTCATTTCTAATTCCTGATTTCTTAGTAACATAAAAGTATGTATCATGCTTGCTTTAGAAGACTGTGTATGATTCAGCTTTTAACAGTTGCTCAGAGAAAGGAGGAAAAAGTCCTGAACAGAAAGAAGCAAGCCAGAATAAAAATCTGATAATGACTTAGAATGTCAAGAACATCACGCAAATGTCTCCAGAGCTGGAGACAAGGAAAATGGGTAGGCTCTGACTAGAGGAAAAAGACTTGTCTGAAGTTCACAGTTACAAGTTTATGAAAGCGTCAGTGTAATTTTTATTATTACACAATCTCTGAAAATGGTCCTGGCCAAAAGAACAGAATAATTGTATCGATGTATCAGTCAGTGTCTAATTATTGCAACCTGCAAGACAGTTGGAGTCCATCAGAAACTTCTATCAATCTGCTTCAGAATTTCAATCATCTGTGTTGTTTCCCAAAGGGCGACAGAGAGTTGCTATAAAATTCTGCCTAATTTAAATGGCATCTATTTGTAGGAGCTAGTTATTATAAAACTACATTTCTTTTATGTGATTGTACTAAGAATTTAAGAAAAAAAAAAATTTTGTCAGCAAACTAGGAATTTAAATTTTAAGATGCAGTCCATGCTTGGAAAAACTTTTCCTTGCTGTTCATCATGATCAATAATTGCAATAACTATTGCATTTTGCGGTCCCATTGTAGCGTTGCTTCCAATTTCACATCAAAAAAAGTGGAGTTGAAAAGTGGAAGTCTTTGTTTTCTGAGGAAAAACAAAAAATTCCATCTTGAATTCTGGCATGAATGAATCTTTTCAAGCATGTGTAATGAGTGACATTACAGTGTCTAACTGAATCTGTAACATGGCTTGTTTCTGGATGTGCTTCCATAGTATGTTTTCTCTTTAAATGACATATTTCTAAGGCTTTATAACTGTAAAAAAAAACCCCCAACAACAAACAAACAAACAAAAAGCCCCAAACTATAAGAAAAGGGTTTTTTTGAGCTGTCTTTCTTTCCTCCCTACTTCTCAATCCTAACAATCCAAACACGCTGTTATATAGATGCTTGTGGGTATAATAGGGATATTTAATTGAGAGGAACTTCTCCTTAGCAAGGTTCAGTAACTTCTTCCTCCAAGCAGTATTTCTTAAAGATTATTAGCAGGTAGACTTTTTGCCCTATGTGGTAACTGCATCAACACACCAGGCTGCAGTGGACCCAAAGGAGCTGTTAGTGTCTTTCAGATCAATAATCTCTGAATTGAGGAGGATTTATACAACAGAGGAAAAGAGCTGCACCAGTCAATAATCCCCTTGTTTTATATACCCTGAGCAAAATCAACAGATGGAACATTTATATTTAAAAATATGTAATTAGGACAAGGATTAATTGCCTTTATTTTATAAAGGTATTTTTCTTAAATGCATTTTGAAAAAAAACACTCCTGCAAACATCAAGAGAAAAAATAATCTTATTAGCAGAACTGAAATATGATTTATCTTCTAAATCAATGAACTTTGAATAGTAATAAAGATTACATGGTATATAGGTTGCAGCACTGAGGCAGAACAGTAATAAATTACAGAAAAGACATTAATATTAAGAAACATCACCTACATGTGTTATTCATGTAAACTTCAAACTCTGTCAAGAATGGTTGTGTTCTCAAAAAAGTAATTCCAGAGGGGAAAAAATTATTCTTTAATCTTTGAAACCATAGCCTGTGTCACAACAGGACTTTTCTATGAGGTAGCTAATTTTTATATCATAGTAATAACCTTATTGCTTGTTTAGCTCCTCTCTGAAAATAAATTAAAATAAAATTTTAAATCCCCTAAAATAAATTAACTCCATTAATGTATGATAAGCTGATGCACAAGTACCCTTTTATTTATTCTTTTCTTTTACTTTAGCAGATGCAGATATTTGAGAAGGACTTGGTTTTTTCCACTATCACTTAAAAGGTCTTAATACCTTCAGATGATCTTCCTATATCTCTGTTCAGAAACACCTTATACTTAAAGCTGATTTTTTTATCACCAAAATTCTTTATCAGTTGTTTGTTTCCTCCTCAACATTTAGGTTGCCTTTTATCAAAGTTTTTATCCCTCATCCTTCCCTTTATGCAGGTAATAGCTATTCTTTTTTTTTTTTTTAATACCATTCATTACCATTAAAATCCATTACAAGTTCTCACAAGGTGTTTGCACTCATATCTGAGTATGCAATCATTTCATTTTCACTCAATATTGATGAAAACAAATTGTGTCATATTTGCTTGGAATGGCCATGAAAGATTCTTAAAGGAATTATCTGATGACACACTTACACTGAGTGACCAAATGGAGCTCAATTAATGTAATTTATCAGAGACAAGCTTAAGAAATAGCTTGATCATGTTCTATAATTACCTGTAAGAAGACAAACACTGACGGCAGAAAGCTCTAATCTAGTAGACAAAACCCCAACATTACAAGATCCAGTGCTAGAAAACTGAAGTTAGTGAAGTTCAAATTAAAATAAAATGATTGAGTAATTAAGCATTGAACAGATAACCAAGGACTGTGATATATTCTCCATCAGCTAAGAGCTTTAAATAAAGACTGAATTTTTTCCCAAGAGTTTAACTTTAGTTTAACTAAAAATTATTTGATAAATCAAGGTAAACTCTAGATTAAAACCCGAGTAGTATTATAGAGGAGGTTAAATTACATGTTAATAGTAGTGCCTTTTGGTTTTAAAAATCAAAGTGCAGTTGGGGACCTTAATTTTCT
This sequence comes from Aptenodytes forsteri, assembly GCF_000699145.1. NCBI lineage: Eukaryota > Metazoa > Chordata > Aves > Sphenisciformes > Spheniscidae > Aptenodytes > Aptenodytes forsteri. Next base: position 5,804,623 of record NW_008794911.1, read on the forward strand.
TATATAATCATGAGAATTTATAACAGATAAACTAAATGTTTATCTGTGCCTATAATAGCTACAAAATAAAGATGAAAATCCTCAGATTTCTCCATGAGATTCCAATCTTCTTGAAGCTGGTCCTTTAAATATCTTTGCTTATTGGAAATAAATTAAGTATGATAATTAAACTGATAAAAAAGATCAGAACTCCTAGAAAATTGCAAAACTATGATTATATATAGGGTTACACTAGTTATGACTCTATTTATAAGCTTTTAACATCTAATTCTCGTAATTTAATCTTGTTTCTTTTTCAGTTCTTATTTTATATCAGCACTGCTTTAAAATCACCAGCAAGCTAATTCATGTTTTAGAACCACAGGAAATAGATTGGTGATAAGGATATTCCAAAAGTTGTTAAACTTCTGCTTCTCAAACGTCTTATATTTAATGGTATCATCTATGTTTTCCAAACCAAAATCCAAATCAAATGAATGGGATAGTTTACAATCCTCAGAAGTATCAGAATAACACATCATTAGGCTTGGAAAGCTAGAACTGCTTCAAAATATTTTCAAAATATTTTATTTATATTCACATAGCTAGAAGTATACCTGTTCCTAAATCAAAGCTAGAGTTCCTGTAGAACCATAATCTGGTATAGAGGTCACAGTAATTAATCAGCAGGCTAAGAGTTTGACATCTCAGGGATAGGGGCTCTCTAGATAATTTAGATCTCTGAGTTTTTCCCTGCAACAATTACTCCATTATCATTCTTGCTCTGAGCTGACATTACTGTATGACTGAATTGCATGCGTCCTTAAAAAAAATTGTTAACAAGAACATCTTTCCTCTAATATCTCACCAGCATAACCCAAGGACACAGAGTAAAGTGCTTTCATCACAGGTGATGATGCATAGTAATAATGACTTGTCAGCACAGGAATGTGGAAAATGCATCTCGTTTCAAAAGCAAAGCTTTAGAAATTACAAGAATTTTTAAAGACTTTCAGAAGTTGAAGTGCTGGAAAAAAAGACTTAAGAACTACTACACATTATCAGCTCTTTCTTTGTAAATAGTCTGTTTTTTCTAGGATTGAGTGCAAACATTTGAATTTTTGGTTTTTAAGCCTCTCAAGTACCTTGACATATTGATTAGCATTCTGAGCAACCCAAAGTTTAAAAAACCAACAGCTTGAGTTCATTTGCAGAAGTACTTTGAGAAGAAATTGTTAACCTTCTAAGTTTCTGCCATGACAAAGAGCTGATGAAGACTTCTCCAACAACCAAAACTTCCTCAGTTGATTTCTTGTCCATTTCCACATACAGACACAAGAGAATTCCTTTCCAATAATTAGATCCAGTAATATTCATCCTCAGAACCATTAAGAATCAAAAACATAAACAGCAAGGTAACCTATCACTGTTCAACATTATCATAGAATCATAGAATCATTAAGGTTGCAAAAGACCTCTAAGATCATCGAGTCCAACCATCGACCCAACACCACCATGCCCACTAAACCATATCCCTAAACACCTCATCTACACGTCTTTTAAATACCTCCAGGGATGGGGACTCCACCACTTCCCTGGGCAGCCTGGTCCAATGTTTAACCACTCTTTCAGTAAAGAAATTTTTCTTCATGTCCAATCTAAACCTCCCCTCGCGCAACTTGAGGCCATTTCCTCTTGTCCTATCGCTAGTTATTTGGGAGAAGAGACTGACACCCACCTTGCTACAACCTCCTTTCAGGTAGTTGTAGAGCATGATAAGGTCTCCCTGAGCCTCCTCTTCTCCAGACTAAACAACCCCAGTTCCCTCAGCTGCTCCTCATAAGACTTGTTCTCCAGACCCTTCACCAGCTTCATTGCCCAACGATCTCTATCCATGACAGAGCACTGAAATATCTTCTTTGTTCTGTTTGCTGGTACTTTATTATTTCTTCTTAGAAAAGGATGGTCGTTTATCAGTCACTCAATACACTTTAAGACATAGCCTATCTGTGACACATTCCGTGTGCCCTAACATTGTGCTTTGCCATATTTAAGGTTAACAGAAATTCTCAAGAATAAGAGGAGCTGAAGGCAAGATGGGTACTCAGTGCCCCTTCATACTGAGTTTATTGGATATACTATAGGCAGGGCAGGGGAACCCTAAAAACAATATTATAAAGAATAAAAGCTTCAGTCTCAAGTGCTTAGGTGCATGTGAATGTGCATTCACTCAAAAGAAATTAAAAAGCAGGTTTTGACTAAAGAAGGTCTTACTAGGTCTTTTTAACTCCTCCACTATTACAGTACTGGTATACTAATACTGTCAGTAATAGAAATAGTGCATACTTTCCAATGTTGCTTGAGTAATTCTACACCTGTTTAGTCTATAAAACATGCTAGCAGGTCAGCTTAAAAGGAAATTTTCAGTTAATTTCTTCAGATGGGAAATCCCCATGGTGAATAAGAAGAGACCTAGTCCTGGATTCATTGACAGATACTCCTTCTATTACAATAGCATTAAGACTGTTTTGTTCCCTGCCAGAAAACTGAAACAAGATACAATACATGCTATAATGATTAGTCCAGTGCTAATCAGATGGTTTAAGTCTCCAACTTAAAGAAATTGAGTTTCTTTAAGGAAAAACAGAAGACAAGGAAAATAGCTGTAACAGGACATATGGATAATGGGAACAGGGATATATCAATTCTTATATACAATCTTCCCTTTCCAAACCCAAGATGAAATTTAGAACCTATCTTCTTGAGGGTGGACAAAGAAATACTAAGACAAAAAGGAATCCACATCTAGTTTTTAAGCAACGCTTTTTCAAAAACAATAGTACTTATCATATGCATCTATTACAGTGAGAAAGATTAAATGCTAATGAACCTGAAAAGCTTAACTCACTCACCTGAGCTTACTCTTAGTAAATAAAATAAAATGAAATGAAACAAAATTTTGTTTGGCCTTGTTCCGGCTCAAACAAATTAAGCCTAAATATTCGCTGCATGAACTTAGCAAAGACACAGAAAGAAGAATGTTAGGTATGAAATCCACAACCCTAAAAATATGCCAAACATTTAAAAAAATCTTTCTTTTTTTTCCTTTCATCTGTGACTTTTAGTAGTTGTATGCATTTTTAGGTCAAAAGGTTTAAACTCAGTCTTGCACCTCCAGCTTTCTCCACCATAGAAGGCAATCATACAGACCCTGTGCCATGTGAGAATATCTTGGTGCAGCAGATCTGGAAGGAAGCCAGTCAAGCTGCCTTCTGAAGATCTCCAGGTTTGATTCCAAGTTGTAGCATGCCCTTTAGAAGCACAATTCAACAGCTCACCTAAAATGCATTGTATAACTGTACATTGAAACCTTGCCTGAGCAGCTAAATGTTATAGTGCTTTTATCAAAGCCTGGACTGATGCATAGCTGATGACATCTCTACCTTAGAGCCCAAAGTGGTTTAGTTGTGACCTTCAGTTTAATGATCCAATTGCTATCTGATTGTTTGAAGGGTGTAAGAAGGTATGGCATTTGCATTTCCTGGTGCCCAGTGCAGACTCCGGTCAGGGGTTTCACTGCCTGTGTTTCTTACGGGAGAAAAATCTGCAGATTGAATCTAAAAGATGGCTTGAAGTAAAGCAGAAACTGATAAACCAGAACAGTCTGAGCATGAGAAATAGGGTGCACAAACTCTGAATAGCTGAGGTACGTCAGAAGGGAATTTCTATAAGGAGACCAATGGAAAGCTGGGTAGACAGTGAACTAAAAGCATTTAATGATGTTATAACTCAGGCTGAAGGAGGAGAGATTTTCACCGGCTTCACTGGAATATGTTCATTTGGAACATATGGAACATTCTCCACCACACTCCAAGTTGTTGCCCAAAGCATATAGTGGAAGGGGGAGCTGCAGTGCAGTGATAAATCCCCTTTGTACAACTTGCCAGAGCTGCCAGACTGTGCTCAGTAAATGTGACAGGTGGAAAATGCTTCCCTAAAATCCCACTAACAGCCTGACCAACCAGCTGACCAACCTAGGTGAGAGAAGGCAGAGGCCCAGAACTTGAGAAATGTTGGTTCCACAGCTGGAAGTATAAACCAAAATACTTTTAGAAACCCATTCTCTGGCAAATAAAGGCATGAAAAAAGACAAGCAGTGAAAGTACAAAATAGTCACTGAGTGATTGTATTATATGTCCACAAGACCTCAGAGGTCTCTTCCAGGAACTGGCATTTTCTTTGACAAGTTAGACACTATGACGTGGTCCAGGAATGCCTTTAAATTGGCATAAGACTGTTCAGTATTCAAAGGCGAAGATAACAAATGATGTATATCTATTATCAGCTGGGGATCTCTACTATTTATTAATGTCAATCTATTCCCTTAAATCAGTATTAATATTCAAAAATACAAATGTAAATTACAAAGAAAACTGCTCTGGAATATTCTCAGTTACGTACAGATGGGATGAAAGTGTGAAAGAGCTGCAGGAAACATAATTTGCACAGAATTTCTATTAAAAAATACAGCATTTAAACACAGCTATATTTAAATTCTGTAGCAATACTTGAGTAAGAGTCAGGTGTAGGAGAAACTAAAAAAGTCCAAAACCAATTAAATTGAATCTCATGACCCCTATGAATCCTTCATCTCTCATTGCTCAGAAGGAGTAAGTTTCAGGATTACTGTATTTACCATATGATATTACAAAACTTTCTATCTATATTAGGCAGAATGCTATAGTGAGCTGAAGAGGACATGATGATTAAAAGATTTTATTGATGTCTTGAACAGCCTTTCACACACCTTTGAGCCTCCACTGAAAAGGTCAATAGGAAAATGAAAAATGCATTATGTTTGATGGAAGAGAAAGATACCAACAAACTCTTAATCACTCAGTATCTCAAAGAAACATAGCTTCTAATATGGTCAGCTTTTCCATTTCCTCTGTGTTACAGTCATGTTTGTTCTCAGACAACGAAAGAAAAAAATGAAAAAAATACCTATAAAATTAGCATAAGTGGTTGGAGGTGAGATTCTACAAGTAACAACAATTGCATTTGGAACCTGTATGCTCTAATGTCACTTATATTGTTAACGTCTCCTAATGTGATCAAGTAGTTCTCTTCCTTATTTTTTTCCAGCCAGTATGAACAACTAAGAAAAAAAGCATTTTTTATTGATTATCCTCATTTAACATTTGTCCAATCCAGCACAAGTGTTTATTCCCCAAAGCAATAATAACTTTATTTACTTACTCAATTTGGTATGTGTTCACGTTTAGCAGCACTCTTTGAGGTAAGCAAATAGTAACACATAAGCTTAGCAAGTGACTGAACAAGGAAACAGCAGAAAAGTCTATGGCTGGAAAGAAAGTCCTGATGAAATTGTTTTATCCCACTTCATAGGAACTTGGGTATTAAAAGAAATTGCTCAAATCACTAGGTCTAGTTCACTTTTATGAAAAGCAACAACCTCAAGCAATTCCTCTGCCTTCAATATAATCAGTAACTTTCTCCATTTCTGCTACCAAAAGGCTATTTTTCAGTTTTCAGATAAGGGAACCTTTTAGCATCTAGCCTAAATTTATTCACGACCAGTTCAGATACACTGATTTGTATGCAAGATCTGTCATTCAGCTTTCCTCCACTTGGAAAAGAAGGTAAGGGAAACACAGAAGAAAGTATAAATAGATCTGAAACCCAAACCCCAATACTACTCAAAACCCTCATATTTACCTGGCCCAAACTTTCATCTAAAAGTGCAACAGAAGCTGAATACTTTCTTACACCAATATTCTTTTGAAGCCTAGCCACACAACACTAGACAACTTCAAAATACAGAAGAATAATTTTATTTCTATAGCTGTGACAAAATCATGAGAAAGACTTTTCCTGTGGCATTTCTGCTTTGTGACAAACTAGGTCTCACTAATTTGAAGCTGGACATTCAAATTCAAGATTTTTTTAAAAATCTGAAATACACCTCTGAGTCTTTACAAGTTCATAAAACAGTAGATTATGTTTTGTATAGAATACTGAATACTGGCCTGGGTAACCAAACTCTCAAATCAGCAATTTCAGCTCTTAGAACTCTTTATCTCCACTAAGAAGCAAATTATCTCTGAAAACTCAGAGTCTTAATCCTGGGTTATTCTTCAGGGACAGAAGGAATGAATTGTAGTAAGGCTGGGTTATAGCAGCCTTACTACTTTAGCTTCATGACTGGAATAGCTTTTTGACCAATGTATAGGATCTACTTGGAAGTCATCCTCTTGGGCATTTACATTTGGATGCATCTGTACATCTCCTAAAAGTCACTACACAGAATCACATAAGCATCCTTCACAGAAATAGATTCCAAAGGGAGTAAGTTGTAGGATGTGTACGAATCATCTCTGTCCCTGCCTGGCACAACAGAAGAGCAATAGCTCTGCTATAGAAAAGATCTTTTCCTCCTTGTATGAAGAGAGAGGCAAAATTTTCGCTTAAGATAGTATTGATTGAGGAATTATTATCCTATTGCAAAAAAGTTAAGAATAACAATAAAGTTTCTCCCTTGGATACTGTCCTGGTTTCGGCTGGGATAGAGTTTGAATCTTTATTTGCTGTGTCAGCTACTGTTTATTCCTCATCACTAGACAAAGTAACTTGTTATTTATCATCCTAATTAGGTTTTATATATCCCACTAAAACATTTGTGTTAAGAATTATGAATAAGAGAGAAGTAGGCTTAAAAGCTTATGACCAAAATCATGCCTGAGTTTATCATCATGGAATAATTATAACTTGCTATTGATATTGTCACTTGCTAACAGTGCAACTGTTATGCATTTTCTTAGTAGGGAAATACTTTCTTTAGAACAGACATTCTGCTTGCACAGAGCTTTTTTTATGTGTGCTGTTTTTATGCAGAAGCATGAAAAATGTCAAAATATCACAAGAAGAGATATTTCAGCCATGTTTCCTAAGTTTACAGTCTCAAACAGTTTGAGAATTAGAAGTCAGTATTTGTTCTAGGACTGTGCAAGTGATTGTATATGTAGATATGCAGGGGAGAAACAAAAGTATGTGCTCCATTAGGAGGGACAGAGTAGATATAACTCCCGGCCTGGTGGACAGGCTATGTTCTTTTTAACCTCAAGAAATAGATAGTTCATTTTTACTTGTTAACTGGCTATTAAATAGACACAGTTCATTTCTGTTGATGAATGTCACATTTTTGTTTTAAAAAATTAAGAGACATTTGCTAAATGAAACCCTATTCAGTCAAATTTAGACACAAAGAGTTGTTCTAGATAAGCATTTGCTTTGCATGACCTTCTTTCATCTAAAACTGAAGAATATAACATTTTAAAGATTATTTTTTTCACCCTGTCTCTCTGCTGTCCTTCCCCCTAGGATAACATATCTTGTTATTTCCATAATGATCTTCAGTACACATGAAAAGAAAAACAACTAATGCTTACAATTAAAGTGTTTTAATTAACTATTTAATTTTATGAAGTGTGCATAGTAATAATAATTGTAAGTCCAAAATATTTTAGCTAAACAACCTGGATTAATTAATACTGAGATTCAGAAACTAATCTTTCAATCATTTTTGCTGGTCCTTATTCTATGATCATTTATCACAACATAAAACTTTTAATTTTATGAAGTGTGCATAGTAATAATAATTGTAAGTCCAAAATATTTTAGCTAAACAACCTGGATTAATTAATACTGAGATTCAGAAACTAATCTTTCAATCATTTTTGCTGGTCCTTATTCTATGATCATTTATCACAACATAAAACTAGTGTTTCAGCTTCCAGTTTCACTCAGTTCTCTATCTAGTTAGCTATTGCATACTTAGCACGGAATTATGTTATTAGAACTCTTCAGAAAACGAGGATTACTCTTAAAAAAAAAAAAATTGACATTCTGGCTCTCATTCGCTGAAATTGGTATCAATTTTCTTCTGATGTAACACCTTGTCTTACCACATCATCCCCAGATTCATTGCATACAATAGGTTGTTTTTTGTAGAAAATAATTTCTTAAGTCAGTTTTCATCATGATAATAAAAAAATTTTTGATATCACATCTTTAAATGCTTGTGCATTCTCTATCTAGTTACACAAAGTGCTCCAGATTATGTTCAACAAAATATGTGTTCATAAACTATATTGTTCTACAAATGTAAGCACACCTTCAACTAGTGAAAAGATCTGGAATCAAAAAACCAGTAGAATTTGAGCAGTAGAATTATGGAAACTACTTCATCTGTTTGGAAACAATTCAGATTTTTCTTACAACCCCGTATAATTGCAAATAGCTCTGTAAAAAACAGGTGATAAACAGAAAACTGGAAAATATCATATCCTACACAACTGCAAAGGCATCTGTTAGAATACAGATATTTGGCTATTGTTGTGATAGCAGTAGACCTTGTAACTTAATTCAGCCTTATGGAATGACATTTAATACAAATATTAGTTCAGAAACCTTTCTGTCAAACAAGGCACATTCTAGTCTTTGACAAAATATGTAAATGATGCTTTCTATTTCCTCAAGCTGAGCTGTAATAGCATCAAAGTAAAGATGTCATATATAAAGCTTTATGCAGCCAATTCTTAAACACTTTCATCAAGAAAAAAATCTTGTACTAGGTGTCTATAAAATTGTCAGTGCTTGATAAAACACAGAATATTAAAATATATCATTAGTTCAATTACACTAAAGTCCTTAAAGAAATAAAAGATCCTCAAAGTAAACACAGACTAAACAAGAAAGCAGATTTGAAGGCCTTCTCCATAACAGCTATGAATTATTTCTAACCTCATAATTTCTAGTATTTTGAAGGCAATATTTTGACCTTTTAAATTTTCCTCCAAAGCTGACCTGGTATCAGCCATCATCTTCAATCTCTGCTGTGAGACCTTTGCACAGTAATACTGGAGATGTTAGTTTCCATAATATTACCTGCCAGAGACCATTCAGTGTGAGTCTAATGTCTTGAATCTAAATTAGTGTCTCCTTAATGCCTCAGTCTTTAATACCTGTAGTATCCAGGTGTGCAATAGTTTTACTGCAGTTCCATATGCAAAAATGGCAATGACCTGGTCTGAGTAGAGACAACAAAAGGAGCGGCTGAGGGCCTGAGGTGACACCTTGTGGAAAAAAAGTAGATGAAAGAAGCAAGAAGATTTCAATGGGAGAAGATTTAGAATAGAACAGAAGGATCTAATGAAGATAAAATCTGATCTCTGTAAGGTGCATGCGAAAGGGAAATGCTAATAGAGCCACCCAGAGTGGCAGGTTGCAGCCACTGAACATGACCAGAAGCAGACATCATAGGGAGAGGATATCATGCACCGCCATCCCACAACAACTGCTTGCCCTACAGTTAAGGGAGTGTGTGTCACATCCCATAGATGAGATACTGCACCAGTGTTATGGGAAACACTCCATATCTTCCAGCACTCTGAGGCTGTCAACCTAACTGCTCATCACTTGACAGTCATTTCTGCTTAAGCTAGCAGCCAGGCAACTCAAAAAACATTTCTGATAAAGCAAATCTAAACCAACTTAGGAAAAGAAAGAGACCTGTAAGAGATGATGAAAATAAAATCATGTCAAAAAGAGTTCTAAAATAAAAACTTAGATGGCATTCAGCTCACAGAGTGACATTTATGTTTACATGTAGGCAAGCTAAGTGTCTCAGTTGCCATTAAAACTGATGGGGACCTGGTTGGTACAATCATTGGACTTCAAAGAATGATCACATCATGCTAAAATAGAACCTAGAGTTTTATTTGGTTGCCCACACACAGAGCATGTCAAAATGTGTAAAACATCCTTCCTTGTCACCAGTGGCTACCCCTGAAGGACATATACTTTCCATACATCCTGTGTTATATACATGTAAACACTGGGGATTTCTCAGACACCCTACTGCATCACAAACAGCAATAGATGCCTTTATATGTGCAATTCAGTTGTGTCAAGTGGCTGGGCAGCAAAAGAGCAATATAGTACATTGCCTGTCATTGGAATTTAGATACCTGACACATCTTGAGTACACCTACATGTACATGACATCTGATTTGAGTCTTAACTTGCAGCTGAATCCCACTCTAAATATTTCACGTCTTAGATAAATCTGATAAAATTTGGTTTTACTTTACTTAAAGATTCATTATGCACATTAAGCTGGTTTTATTTATCACTCCCCTACCCCCCAAATTTATTTTTTATTCAGATACCTAAAAATGCAGCACAGAAATATTAAAGGCTTTCCTCAAACAAAGAAGCATTTACTAAAATAGAAAGGTGGAGAAAAGAATCTTTGCTCTGTCCAGTTCACCGACATATTCCCTCTCTGGTCTAGCAAAAGAAAATCTGCTATTTTTTTTTTCCCCTATGCTTGGTGAAGACCATGCGGCCTTAGTCAATAACCTCCCATCATTCTTTCTTGAGGACAAATTCTGTGATTATTGGTGACATGGTGACACAACCTTTGCTTGTATTCTGGGTAGTTGGAAGTTTCCAGAGATCAAAAAAGCTCTTTTCTGAATTTCCAGTTCCTCAGTTTTTTCTCCCTGTGTGAGGCATGTGAGGTGATATGACTTTTGAGCATAAAACTGAGTGTGGTCCTTCCACACTCAGGAATGCTTTATATGTTTTAGGCAGGTAACAGTCTTTTTACCACTTATTTGTTTATTAACTTTGTTTATCCTACCAATAAACAGGAATTCAGGCACATCTTGTGATAGTTAGGTGTCTTGTGAGAGCTACAATATCATTCTACCTGGGAGGCATATTCTGTTGAAAAGCTTGAGAACAAAATAAATCACAGAATGAAAATGAGGCTGTGCAGTGAATTGCCTCAAATCCTCCTTGATAGAAAGCACAAAATATAAACTGAGCTTTCAAATAAAATTTACAAATATCTTATGCAAAATAATGTTTTTCTTTGTCCAATGTATACCATATTGAAAATCTAAACACTGTAACTAGGAAAGTAAAATACAGTCCAAAGTGACTATTGATAAGTATGTGCTGAAAAGCCACTTCAAGTTCAGCTTGTTTCCTACAGTTAGAGAGGGAGAGAAAAGAAGCACACGCATGCCTGCAGTCTTAACCACACATCGAAATTTTGTTCCAGGATGCCTAGACAATTCAACTGCCCAGCAAAAGTGTACTGCACTAAAGGTAAAATAGGACTAGATACTGTGAAATATAACTTCTTTTCAGACCACCTTTGCTGGTGCAAGACTTGACTTAATAGCAAAATAAAAACACTTGATATTTCTAAGAATACCCTGTACTGCAGCATTATTTCTCTATTTTTAGATGTGTGAGAGAAAAGTAATAATTACACTGAAGTAAGAGTAATTTGTTAGCTAGTTCTTGGAATGCAAAGTAGGGTTAGAGCTTTCATGTTCTCAGTTCACCCAGGCAGAGGCAGGCTACGTATATGGAATATGTAACACATAGGGAAAGGTCTGAGCAAATAATGCCAGTATCACTGATAGTTCTGGGAAAGCCTAGATTTGGTAAAAGCCTTCTTACTTAGTTCTCCCAGTAGGGAGAAAATAAAAGAGCAGGGCTCTTTAACAGGGTTCTCCTTTATAAATCTTTATAAATCATCAGGAATTCCTCTTGCACTTTTAGGAGCAGTTTGCCTTTGTTTAGAAAAGCTGTTCCCCTACCCCTACCCCCTACCCCTACCCCAGCTACCCGTTGCCAAAAGGAATCACCAGTTCATATCAGCCCTCACCTGCTGCTCAGAGACTCACTTCAAGCTGCCAGCACTGAAAATTCATTTCTCCTGACCTGATACTTATTTGGATGTCTGCTCTGTGACATGTTTCTCAGAAACCTGTCTGGGGAGGCCCAAGAGCTAAGGAAAGTTTTGGAGATGTTAAACTGTTTAACGAAACAGAAAAACAAGTGCTGACAGTGCCCTATCTCCAAGGACCTTAGATGACATTAATCATGTTCTGTTGTCCAATTCCCAGAGCTGTAATCAGTTATAGGCCCAATCCAGGCTCTGCTCCGATTGCTGATCCAAACAGTCTTTGATTTTTGTTTCACATTCAAGGTATTAGGTCTGGGAACAACTAGGGAAAACATTTTATTGCTTTGAGATACAATCACAACAAATTATGAGAAACTTCTGCAAATTATCTGTGCTTTATTGTATGTGCAAATATTGCAATCAGTTATGGACAGAAATATATCCTAAATCCCCAAAGAATGTTGAAAAAAATTTATTTTTAACTCCAATGTATCTTTAAAATTACAACTACTTCTAAATTTTTTGTAATTGTTTTGCAAATTAGACTGTATAAGTAAATGGGAAATTTTTTTTAGCTTAACAAATAGGCACATTGTTTTCATCTTTAAAGCCATCATACAATCTGGTAAGGCTAGAGCTCAAAAACAAAGGAGATAAATCAGAGTCCTAGCTACCAACAAACAAAAAGAAGCAACTGTAGAATGAAATAGGTGTACCAAGGGTAGATATTTCCAATTAAATTGATAAAGTACAGTGATTATAATTACACTGACTTGGAATTTAGCTGGGGAAAGCTTCATAGGTTCAGAAAATACAACATGAAAATCCATGCAATACATTTTGCCTCCATCACTGTCAATAAAAAGATAATTTTCTTCATAACAGCTGGACAATATATGTAGAAGTTGAATTCAAGTCACCTGTATGCATGATCACTATTAGCTTTGTGTCCAGCTACTAAATCAATCTACTTATTCTACAGTATTTCCACCATTTTTCTGAAAAGTATGGAGTAATTATATCTTGTTACAGAAAAGAGAGAGAAAAAATTAAACGTGTCAATTTATTATTTTAAAAAATCTAGACTATAACCATGAACTTTTCTTTTCATACTATTATATAGGTGAAAATGAAAATTGCCACTTGCATAGAATTTCATTCTAGATACAGCTGAGAGTCTGTTTCTGTTCAGGTACTAATTAAGAAAAAAAGAAAGTTTTACAACCTGCTGTATGTGATTAAGGCAATTATATAGGTATATTCTATCTTCCAAAAGTTCAGGGGCATATCAGAAATTATGGGTATTCTTTATAGGCTTGGTTGTTTGGTTGGGGTTTTTTTGGTTGGGTTTTGTTTGTTTTTTCTCCAGAACTGGTTTTAAAGTGCTTTAGAAATTCTACTTTATATAAAGTTTCACATCTTGTTTTCTCAGACAATGGTCAATGCTGGTTGCTTCAAAGGAAGATGTAAGTGCTTTGTTATTCAATTAGTTGTGCATAAGGAGGTATTTTTTTCCTCTTTTCAGTAGGAGACCACATTATGCACTGAAGAATAAAATGTGATTGTTCTTGTAATTATATATTAGTTAGAATAACTGCCAAGGTTATTTCTATTTATGTGTCTGTAAATTTTTATAAATCTAATTATATCTGTGAAAGAGTGATATAAGCAATATTCTTTGGTCTTTAGAGTACAATCTAAAGTTTTGGGTAATATTTCAAATGAAAAGATTTTGGCAAATCTGATTTCCTGACTATTCTCTTCCTTTGTCTTTATTTATTTTAATTTTAGCTATGTTGCTGAATTCTACAATTTTTTTTTCTTTTTTTTTGGTGATTTAGACATTTGTGCTAAAATGATTCAAAAACCAGTCTGGAAAAAAACAAAGCAAACCAAATAAAAAACCAACCAGCAAACCAAAAAAAAGTAGCAAGGCTGTATTCTTTAATGCTTACTCATAAAAGACCAGGAAAGTGCATGAGTAATGAGTTAAGAAACTCTGCTAGTGATATGAAGTTATTCCGGGTGATATGAGCGAGGAATAACTATGAATAATAGGAAAAGTATTTTGTGAAAATGAAGTTGCTTAAAGAGGCAGTATCCAGAGCTTGTTATGTTCTTGCAGCCTTCCTGACAGCCGCTGTGGCAGGGCAGCAGACTTTCCTATAATCCCTATAACATAGCTGCCAGCCCCTAGCAACTGTGTCAGGTACCTTATACAACTACAATGGAGCTTAACAGCCACAGTTAAGCAACTGAATTTTATCCTGAGTGGCTGGCAATGAAATGCAGTGTTAATTGAGTTACACAGAACAGCACAACCCATCTTCACATATGGCTGATGAACTACAATCACTGTCACTACTAAGGAGTGACACAGCAGAGTACTGCAGATAGCTCCAGGAACACATCAGCCCAATGCTCAAAAAGGGCAAAGCAAATAAAACTTTAGGATTTATCAGGAAAGAGAGCGAAGAGAAAAATAATCCTTTTGCTACACTATCATTCCACTGTTTGCTCATTTCCTAAATACTCTACACAGACCTTTTGAGATCTTATAATCTCAAAAGATTGTAGCAGATTTTTTAAAAAGTCAGAGAAAGGAAAACATATGGAATAATTTCCATGTAAGAAATAAGTTGGAACTCCTTCAGTGTGTAATGTTGCTTAAGGATGATTGCATACAGATCAATATGGAGTAGGTGGGTTTGTCTCTTGTTCACCACCATTTGCAGTAAAAGACATTATCAAACAGGAGACGGTGAAAACAGAGTCGCTCTCTCAGCAAGTGGCAGACCTGTACAACTTGCTGCCAAAAATGAGGAGGGGGCTAAACTTTTGAATGGGTTCCCAGGGAAACTAGACTCTATACAGAAGGCAGATACGTTGAGGTTTACTACATATGCAAAACCACATTCGGTTCAAAAGGTCTCCTAAAAAGGAAATATTAGGAACAGTAGGAGGAAGTATCATATATGCCTCTCCTTTTTTGGTTCTTGCTCAGCATCTCATTGACAGTGTTGGAGACAGGATATCAAGTGAAATGGACCTTGATGTGATCTTCTGTGAATATTCCTATATTTTTAAAGACACGTGTAACACTTCAGTGAATCTCTTTTAATTTGTTGGAAATAACAACTGTCTTCTCTACAAAACTGAAGTCAACAGCCACCAGTTCTCTTGTCTCTGGGAATAAATTTTCTCCATTGTAGCCTGCTAATCTGACCAGGCAGCCCTTGGTAGCTGTTGTATTCTCAGATAAGTGGTACAGAGACATAAGCAGAAACTTTGATGGAGGGATCTGCCATTTTTATAACCAGTAACAGCACTTCAGGAGGGAAGGGAGGGAAAGAAGAGAGAGGACAAGCAGATTTGGAGATCATGGAAGTTGTTGTCAAATCCATTATGACTCTTCTGTAAAAAAGATAAATATAAAATATGACTCATGCCAATGGTCTCACATTTTGTGGGCATAGTCAGACAGTATCTTACTCTGTGAACATTCTTGGAGGGATCATATAACTCTTTGAATTTATGGTTGCTGCATGAAGAAAAGGGTGTGACTGTCTCCTGGAAAGGCCATGACTTTGAAAACTATTAACTCCCTTCTATTGGGAAAAGCATATAGAAAATAGCTGTCACTGTATCTTTGAAATGTAATGGAGAGAAAGAGTGGTTAAGTGTGGGGAAAATATGCTCCCTGACCTACGCAATCCTGACAGCTTGCCAGGTCCATAGGAAGGTCTAAGTTATTTCAGAGGAAACAAGGTTGGAATTGCAACTTTTCAAGGTTCATTGTGGCCAAGGGCTGTTCCTGGACTGATGTGGACACAGGGGCAAAGTCTAACTTGAGAATCTGGCCACACTGCAGAGACACAGCAACAGGCATAAATAGTGCTGTTGGAACAAAACTTTGTATCTTCCTACACATAGTACTGTTGTAGGACATGACCAAAACCCGATATTCCCCCATACGTCACTATTCATACGGTGAAGAGTTGATAAGTGCCAGCCTAAAATGATGTTTATTGTTTCTCAGGTGCAGCATTTTAAGCAGCTCTCAGTGGTTTTCCACTTCAGCATTGTTGTTGCTAAGCAGCATCATGAGGACAGTCTACAGCATGCTCAGTCTACAGAAAATGACAAAGTTAACTTTCAGAATGATTTTTTCTAGTTGTCCAGTGCTCGCTTTCAGCCTTTAAGTATTACTGCATGTTTGTCTGGAAGAAAAACAAGCCCCCTAGAATGTATTTTTTTTTAATGTTTAGAAGTTCAAAGAGTTTACATAGAGTCAGGGAACAATTCTTCTGAACAGTGAGAGTCTCTGTCACAGATAGGAACATTTAATAACTCTATTCTATTTAGTCCTTACACTATATCCATTGCCATAGCACTCTATGTGCAGAAATAACAAGCACAGACCGCCTTAGTGTACTTGTGTTACACAGTGGTATTGCTCATAAGACTCAGAAGGATCTCCCTTGATGTGTGCATTACAATGAATTCTGGTTTTAAAAAAAAAGGTATTAGAAAGGAATTGTATCAGATTTTTTTTTTTTTAATGTCATTTGTTCAGTTTGCAGAATACCAACTGTAGATTGGTATGTCATAAAAATTACAAAGTAAGCTCTTCAAACTGTGAGAAAGAACACTGAATAACCAAACTTCATTTGGGTGAAGAGAAGGGGAGGAAAACATTATGACAGTTACTATTCACTGTGCTATTTTGAGTACCTAAAACAAAGGAAACATTCCTTGCAAGTCCTGAGGAAAGGAAACACGTGTCCAAATACAGTAGAGGAAGCATATCAACCAGCTAGAAAAATATGCATCAGTATCAATTCTGCATTGTCCTGTTATGAGAATAGACCTCAAAAGCTACAAATCTCTCTCTTAGAGAGAAAATATTTCAACTTTCTTAGCAAATATTCTCTCTAGCTGGAGACAAGAAAGGAGCAGGTCTCTGCTGTATGATGTTCTTCATACTCAGAAACTTTAAAAATGGATATGTGTGTTTCATTTTCGGTTAAACTCTCCTTTGTTGCATATAAGCAGAGAAGTCTAGGAGTCCAGATTTTTGCAGCTGATCATCACGGTCATTCTAGCTGGCTCTAGTTTATAAAGTTACATCACAGAGCACTTTTCACAGCCTTCAGCGTGCATTTTGCCATTGTTCAGAACATTGCTGTAGGCAGGAGTAGATTTCATACTCAGGTTTCTAAGGCCACATCTCAAGCGATGATCCAAACAGATATCACTGCTAAATAGTAGCTGTAAGTTGGAACCCTCAGTGGCTAACATAAACTCTTACACGGGACAAGTGAAAATTGTTGACATAGAAAAGATGGTTCACTATAAGGATGAAGTTAGACCATTATCTCAAAGTGTTGTGAACCTACAAAGTTCACAAAGTACATCTTAGATGAGCTACACCAAGAAATCGGTCTCTGGTGGCTTTTTCCTGAGATTTTAGCAGCTTTTTTATTATATACATCATAAAAGTGTTTTGGAACATCCTTTACTATCAAAACCAAAGCTTTTAAAGTTTCTAACATTGCCACAGGGACTTGCATCTACCATTAAGAGGATAGAGTCTGAAAACATCAAAAATAAAGAAGCAGAAATCTCAGCTAGTGTTCCTCTTGGGGTACCATTCATATAATTTTAAACTTTAAAATACCAATCTCATTTGCAATAAATTTCCGTGACTGTTTTGACAGAAGTAGGAAGCTAATACTACGTACTGTAACTGGCAACTTATGAGAGATATATCTGGAAAACATTGCCTATATCTTTCCTGCTTATCTTGTGCACAAAGTACAGTGTAATTTCTTAGGTTTGATGTAGTCTCATCAGTGTTATTTCCCAGTGCCTGAGCAGTGCTTAATGATATCCTAAAGGGGAAGGCTACTCATTAGCAGCAGTAACAAAGCAAAGCAGCTCACATAAATTAATGATCCATTCTCCCGGTAGTCCTTGACATTGGGAAATATTAACTTTGTTTTATTGATCAGAAAGGCAAAGAAGTGAGATAAAATGACTTGCCACAGCCATGCAGGAAATTTGTAGTAAGCCCAGGAACAAAATGCATCTCCTAAATTCCACTTTGGGGGTTTACATTTCAGTAGCTCTGGCGATAAATGTGGAAGGAGGAAAGAGATTTGTCCTGTTCTGTCAGAAAGAGTTTCTCCTCCATCATTTGTGTCCAAGCAAATATTAGTAATGAACAACATCACTGTTTTCAGGAGCAGCTCTTACCTTGGGGTTATTGAGATCCATCCCCATCAGAACTTTATTATTTTTGGTAAATTTTTTCTTAGTCATATTTCCCTTGTACAGTAAGTGAGGGTAGTGCAAATAATTGCACCAATGCTGGCACTACACCACACGGGAAGAAGATGGATATGGTGCCTAAACAGTATCAGTAGGAATTCCCACTAGCCAAAAAGCATTAAAGCCTGCTGGCCTTATTGCAATCTATCCATATTGGCTCTGTCCCACTCTTAGTTCTTTATTTTACAATAACTATATTTTACAACTATTGATAAATGAATCCCACTGAATTAAGCAGGATATTGTCCAAGTATACATGGCTGGACAATAAGTCTTGCAGATTCACAAGTGTTGACTCAGTACCCAAACAGCTATTTCATAAAATAATTTTATTAGAGTTTCAAAGAGCTACTTAAAAGCATGTTAGTTTCAACAAGTCTTTAGCAAGTTATGTATTCTATTTCTCTTTTGAAGGAGAGACAAAGAAATGAAAGTAATGTTGCTATTCAATCTTTCCAGACTTACATAGACTGTTTGTCCATAGCAGGAACATACCTGTTGGAGGCAGC
Organism: Aptenodytes forsteri; assembly: GCF_000699145.1. Lineage (NCBI taxonomy): Eukaryota > Metazoa > Chordata > Aves > Sphenisciformes > Spheniscidae > Aptenodytes > Aptenodytes forsteri. Next base: position 5,823,232 of record NW_008794911.1, read on the forward strand.
ATTGTGGGTTCTGCTGGTAAAAACTCCTGGGATGGTAAGCAATCCCTGGAAAACGTGAGGTCATCAAGTGCTATGCCATCTTTGGGACCTTTTCCAGCTATCCCTTCAAAGACAACTTGGAAATCTTCATCTCCATCTCCAGCCAGGATCAGTGCCTTGCGCTGCCAGAAATTCCCCTGGTTTCCAGTAAGATTAAGGAGAATTTTTTCATGTTTTGCCATAGTCCTCTGGTAGACAATCAATGATCCAATGTGAGCTCCATACATATGGTAATAGAAAAGTATCTGTAAGCAAGAACAATAGCATCAAGTATACAATAGGTGACTTCAGACACATTCTGCTATTGTATTTAACCTAATTATTAAATTGAGCATCATTAGTAGCATTCAGAATAGCCCTTAATTTTACTGATTCAAAAACAATTTAATTAAAACGCACACAAAAAGACTCACTAGTGAAAATTTTTTAACTATTCCATAAGCCGAACTTTGAAGACAGCATTACAATACTATGACAGCTTGCATCCCTTTGAATAACTCTTGCATGTAAATGTAAAAGAATGAAAATACTTGATAAGGAAACAGAGGAATGGAGCAGTGCCATCTACAATATGGGAAGTAACTTCAGTTTACTGAACACTTTTCTGGTTATAAATGTGTTTGTGCTAGATTATAGAATGTGTAATTAGAACATAGTCTTCTCTAACATGGGAGCAAAACTTCTACATGGACTGCAGAAATGCAAAAAAATAGTTAAAATAAAACATAAGAGGTCCTTGGATTAGAAAACAATGATTTTTTTTTTTTTAGTAAAAATGGAGAAAACAAATTATGAAGTTCAAAAGTAAGATCAAGTACATACAGAACATAAAAATTTTATCACTGTGAAGAGTCGTCACCATTAACTGCTCTCTCAGTTATTTTCAGTTCAAGAGCAACAAAGGAATACTTGTATTTGACCAATTTAACATTTAATCTAGTTCAATATCTTGTTTCTGACAAAGATCAGAATATTTCCAAGAATGATGTAGGACCCTGAAAGAAGGCAATTCATGCGATAATATGCGAGAGCATGTCTATAGCTCAAATTTCTTTCTAGTTTAATGCATAGCACAAGCCCTAAAGAAAGAATAAAAACTCTTTTTTATTATAGATATAAAAACATAATATTATAATGAATATTATGATACCCATGTAAATGTAAAGTCATGTCCCTTTGTGTTACCTGGTGCTATGGGATTTCATAGTCTAATGCATTGCATAAATATACTATTTTTTTAAAACCCCCCACATTTCTATTTAATTGATTTTCTCTAATTATTGATTAGTAAAGCCACCAAGGGCTTTGTGTTATAATTCTTTTGAAAGTTTTATTGTGTTCACTTTCAGAATGTCTCCTGTGCAATGAAGTAGTCAAATATAATTTTTATAAGTCAGTTTTCTTAAATGGAAATATTTCTGTTCATCTGCCCATTTCCTGTCCTGCAACTACTCTGTTTCTCTTAAAATCCTTCTTTAAATGAGGTTTGTCTATTCAATATATGTGTATATCTTCAAATTGTATAATGATTTTCACATTTTTAGGATTAACCTCTATTTCTTTTTACTACTACTGAATTTTGTTTGATTTTGACTGTCATTAAATTCTGAGCAGATATTTTCATAGAGCTACCCACTACACTGCTCCTGATTGGCTACAGTTCTTTTCAAAACTATTAGACTGTATTTTGTATGTTTGTCTTTATTTTATGATCACTGAATTAATATCCCCCCCCACCCCTGCCCCCCGGCATTACTTTCTGAACTTCACATTTATTTGCAATATCCTTATATCGATTATACTGAATAATTGCATATATTGGAGTCAACATATTGGTCTTCTGTTCTATTACATCATTTCTAGATATATCATATAGTAGTAATGTCATCCTGATAACAGCTACACACAAATTTAATTTTAAGCATACTGAAATAAAATTGGAAAGGTTACAATGCACAGACTTAGACCACTCTGCATTTGTTCACACTTCCTTTCAACTCTAATAACTCACAGAATGGAGTAAAATAGTTTAAGGGACTGTCTGATCTGTTAGGATGAAGTTCGGGGTCTTAATTGAGAGAGCAATTTCTTCATGTGTTGGTTTTGGCTGGGGTAGAGTTAATTTTCTTCATAGTAGCTCGTATGGGGCTGTGTTTTGGATTTGTGCTGGAAACAGGGTTGATAACACAGGGATGTTTTCGTTACTGCTGAGCAGTGCTTACACAGAGTCAAGGCCTTTTCTGCTTCTCACACCACCCCACCAGCGAGTAGGCTGGGGGTGCCCAAGAAGTTGGGAGGGGACAC
>NW_008794911.1:5825636-5849836 GCF_000699145.1 Aptenodytes forsteri
GCTTCTGCTTTACCTGTTAAACTGTCTTTATCTCAACCCATGAGTTTTCTCACTTTTACTCTTCTGATTCTCTCCCCCATCCCACCACGGGGGAGTGAGCGAGCGGCTGGGTGGTGCTTAGTTGGTGGCTGGGGTTAAACCACGGCACTTCATCTCAAATCAAATGTTGAAATAACTTTATATACTAATACCTCCTTTTTCTCTTCACTAGGTCTTTTTTTTTTTTTTCCAGATCACTTCTTCAGTTCTGGAAATCCATTCCCAAATTTACCCTGAAAATGTTAAGCCATTCCTGCCTTGCTAATCTTCTAAAGTCTTTAGAAATTTTCCTTTGCTAATTTTCCAAAGGCTAAAAGTACCACTTTCCCTCCCACAGCAGCTCCATTTATGCATAATATTCCTCTCCATGTAAATAATATATAGAGATATTTCATTAGCTCTATTTCTAACTACTAGTTTAAAATTATTACTAATTTTATTTGTAATTAGAATTATTGGGAACTATTAATGTTTAAAATTACATTTTGTGTTTCACACTGATGTTAGAAAGAGAGAAACCACTAATTTTTTGCCTTGACACTTAAAGACTATGAATATTTGGAAAAATACCATTTCAAAGTAATGCATAGTTCATCTTTCTGGAAAATTCACTTTTTCCCCATGTGGTTCCTGCAGCAGATTCTGATAGATGTGTTCTGAAAGATGTCTTATGAAACTACAAGTTACCATTTTAGCAGACTATAAAAGATGTATCAAAACTAGAAAACATTTTAATCCGGGTTTGCAGAGAACTGTTCAAGCTCAAATCACTACAATGTGATGTAGTGTTTTGGAAAAGAAAGGCTTACTTTTCTCCATGCTCTAGAAGAGAGTCGGTGACAAAGCCTTCCGTCATGCATCCTTCCATTTGCAGTTGTACTCTTTGAAAGCCAATTGTTACTGTATTTATACACATTTTCTCCAGAAAATCACAAACCATTACATAGTTGTATGCTACTTAGGGCGAGTGTCACATAAGACATATCCTAAATCAGACACCGCATTCACTGTCAACTTCATCTGAATCTCCCAGAGTACTTACTTACTTACTTACAGAAGTCATTCTTCTCCCGCAACAAGATACATGTTTTCTTGTGATTTCAAGGAAATAAGATCAGGCCCTGAGTCTTCTACAACCTGCTTGATTTTTCTAAAGAAATATTTCAGTGAACATCTTTATTCACTTTAAGAGTATCATCTTGGCACAATCTAGAAATCAAATTCTGCATTCCTGCTAGTACCACACCCCCACATACCTTGCAGTTTTTATTCCTTCTGCTTAGGACAGGACTAGAAATCCTAGCTTTCTGTCCTGGCAGCTGAAGAAATGAACTCTTTATAAAAATATAATGACCAGATGGCTCTTGCAATGTATGATCGGTAGCTGGTCCAGTGCCCATTTTCGTAGTACTGCTAGTTCTGAGGTTCCAGTCAAAATCACCATTTTCATCTTTCTTCCATCCACAAAGATCAAACTCAAAATTGCAATGCCCAATAGATGTACCTGAAAGACATTTGCACACACATGAAAAGAGATTTTTTTTCAAGAGGTTAATTAGGTACATATACTACAACCTAGTACTCAAATCCATTAAAAAAAAAAATGCTTCAATATAAAAAATAATATCCATGTATCTTATTAAACAGAGCATTTTTAATGTCCTAGGATATAGTAATAGGATAGGATAAAACTGCATATATATGAGCACTGGTGAAGCTGCACCTCAAATACTGTGCTCAGTTTTGGGCCCCTCACTACAAGAAGGACATTGAGGTGCTGGAGCGTGTCCAGAGAAGGGCAACGAGGCTGGTGAGGGCTCTGGAGAAGAAGTCTGATGAAAAGCGGCTGAGGGAACTGGGGGTGTTTAGCCTGGAGAAAAGGAGGCTGAGGGGAGACCTCATCGCTCTCTACAACTGACGAGAGGAAATGGCCTCAAGTTGCGCCAGGGGAGGTTTAGATTGGATGTAAGGAAAAATTTCTTTACTGAAAGAGTGGTTAAACATTGGACCAGGCTGCCCAGGGAAGTGGTTGAGTCCCCATCCCTGGAGGTATTTAAAAGACGTGTAGATGTGGCACTTAAGGACATGGTTTAGTGGGCATGGTGGTGTTGGGTCGATGGTTGGACTCGATGATCTTAGAGGTCTTTTCCAACCTTAACGATTCTATGATTCTATGAGGTAGGTCTCTGTGTTCTCGTTATTATAGTCAACAGAGTCCTTGGTATAAAAGTAACGAAACATAGCAATCTGTTTTAGGTCAAGCTGAATAGCTCTTTAGGGTCTTACAGGCAGAGGTCAATTGGTGCCCTCCACAGGGCATCCAAGACGTCTGCAGAAAACTAGCTTCTTTTTGGAGGAACATGTTAAGGTCAGGTGAAAACTATAAGAAATGCCTATATTTAGGGAAAAAAAACCCATCCAAATGAATGTATTGAGCACCATAAAGACACAGCCTCCATACAGACACATACAGGTAAAACATAAATGTAGGTGTGCTAACTTTGAGCTGAATCACACCCATAGTTAGTTTACATTTGCATGTTTCCAGAAGAGTTCACACATGTGTTTTCTTAGCCAATATGCAAACATAGGTGATTATCTACATTTCTCCTTAAATTGTATTTAACACCTAGAAAAAGAGAAAGCTGTCATAATTTTAGTATATTTTTATATGAAACAACATGCATGCTCTTTATCGACTTTCCAATTTTGAATGTCAAAACAGCCAGTATGGTGAGTCAACTGTCCACGTAAACTAAGGTTAAGCCAATTGTACCACTCCAGAAGTTTAAACTGTGTATATTTTTTTCATCTATGCATCTATAACTTCATTATAATGATTATCAAGTAAGACTAAACTTGCTGAAATAAGCTGGAATTTCAGCAGAGCCTTCAAATACTTTCGACTGTGCCCTGAATATTCTTGCTATTATTGCTGGAAAGGAAAGTGCTTTGAAGATAAATTTGGAAACCGTATGGATCATTTGGTCTGACAATATAAGAAATGACAAAAGCTCTCTTATAAAATGTAAACAGAACCTGAGCCTCTTCGGGGGTCTGATAAAGTTCAGCCACTTAAAAGCAGCTTTATTTAATTGGCAGCTGGTCAGAAGCCTCGGTAATGAGGCCAAGGAGCTAAAATCTGTGGAGTTTACATATGGACCAAAACAGTACAGACAGCTACCTCTAAAATTTCAGGCTAAAATCAGATGAAAGATTTCTTCCTTGTATTTTTCTTTGTGGAGGTCATAAGGGTGAAAAAGAAGCTAGAAACTTTTTCTTAAAAATAGGGACTATTTAGCAAAAATAACTTCACTGTCTTTTACCTTTGTCTGCAAATATGATGCCATCTGAAATAACAATTAAAAAAACCCCAAATGTGATGTGCTAAAGGATATGATTATCATTTGTGCAAAACATAGATTGTAGTTTACTTCAACTGAATGTAACTGCCCATAAAATTTGTCACTCCTCATCTTTTGCCATATGATCATTCAGTTACTTAATATTTCAGGATCCTAGTTAATGACATTCCTTCAATTACTTACAAATTCCATCTCAAGTCAATAAAATTCATGCATGCAACTGACCATTGTATTTTAAAGGCATGTTTTCAAGAATCATGACCTTAAGGCACGAACACTGAACATCCCTGCTAATGCTGTATATATTGTGTGTTACCTAATCTAAATTTAGATGTCCTTGTAGGATCTCTATAGTCAACAAATTAAAATACTCACATCTATAGGACAATTTATCTAATCTAACTCAATCGATTTTAAATTACATGAACTTCAGCCTGGACGTGAGTCACTGCACTGATGAAAAAGAGAACTTGGGCAGCCTGCTTAGAAGCTCAAGTTACAGCAGGTGGTTGTGCACTTGCGTATTAAATCTTTGGTAGTAGACACTTCTGTGAAGAACTGTGAACTCTTAGTAATAAAGTACAAAAGCAAAGCTAATCCTTTTGTCTGTGGAGCAGTGACACAGGGCTGCTGAATTAGTCTACCGGATAAGAGCTTAATAATTTAAGAAAAACACTTAACAGTGGGTATAAGAATCATAATATCACAAAAGATCTAATGAATCTTTGTAATAAACTAAGTAATTAAATGGAGCAAAATTTAAACTATTTCAAGTCATATTATTCCCAACAGCTATGCCTAGATGAACAAGAAGTACAGAGCTACAGGAGCAGATCTGTAGAGCAAAACACCTGATGCTGAGGATCTGATGACATTTAGGGGGGCAGCAGAGGAAAGACAACTGAGGTGGTATAGACTGATCCTGTTGGCTGAATGACCACTAGTGGTTAGAATACATTTGATGCCCTCCTGGAACTCGTCTTTCAATTTATTTTCTAATGAAAGGAGCCTAGTTCATACGCTTGAGCACACTCTACAATGCAAACCAAATCACAATAAATAGCAATAACTGAGAGATTTGCTTCAGAAGCACACTGATGAGCTAAACCAAACATTAACCAAGCTCAGACAAAACCAAACATCTACAAAGTACAGCCGCCTGCACTGACACTGATCCATATTTCAGACTGGAAAAACACCTCTGCCCCACAGCCTTTTTCAAATTTAATTTTCTAGATCTCATAAAACACCATTTCTACCGCAGGGAGGCATGCCCAACTCAATCTAACCAGAGCTGCCTCAGAGACCTTCCTCTGATCCACTGACAACCTCAAGCAGCATAAGGCAAATCTCGGCAGTTTCTGAACAATGTTGAAGGAGTGCTACCACCTATTACCACTCCAGCACTGTTGTGATTTATTTTGTTCTCATATATTTGTAGTAAGAAAATAGAACTAGTGACATTACACTTAAAGAAAACTCTGAGCATGGATCACTCATTCAGTATCTAATGGAATAATTTCTAAACATTTGACGAATCAGTATATCTGTTAAAATGTGTACTTGACATTTTATGGCACTGACGTCATGCAACTCGCTAAAAAGAGCACTCTACAAAGCAAACAAAACCAAGACACAGATCTCTCAATAGTAATTTAACAGATTTATGAAGCATAGTTTATATCTCAGCAGCACTGGCTTTGTCTAGACATTGCTGATTAGACTTGGTGAGTATCGTTGTGTGATATAGTCCTATTAACATTCTGGAGTTTCAGGAATATAACAGAGATTAGGGACTAGTTTCTCTCAACATGGTGCAGAAAGTTTTCATTAGCTAAGATATGATGACTCTTTGTGCACATAGCAAACCACATCTACAGTTACAGCTAGCAATCCAGGAAGACCTACTGCTGAAAGGTACTTTGGAGATGTCTGGAAGTTGCACAGTTTTCATGTTTTTTAAACACAATTGCCATGCCTGGGCTAAACTGCCCATTTCTTGTTTCCTGTGCTTTGATCTATCATGCTTTGCCCTACTAAAACCTTCCCCAGGCTTCTGAGTTTGAGGTTTTCAAGCTACCATTCTATGGTTCAGCAGTGAGGAAACAACTCTTCTCTGATGGCTGCAAGGAATCAAAAAAAAACTTCACAAAGAGTGGAAATATGTGTTTCTTATCATTCCTATCTTCTTCTTTGGAGGCAGCCTGCCTCATGAAAAAGCTGGGAAAACAGAACTAGCATTTTTCTGTTAGGTATATTTTCAGCAAGTGTTATATTATGTATTTCTACTTCATTAAATACATAAGGCAGAGACAGCACCAATAAAAGAAACTCCAAATTCTCCAGCACATAGTGGAAATTTAAAGCAGCATACCCATTTCAAAACTGAAAAAATAAAAGGAAAAAAAGGAAAGCAAAAATTAGTCTAATTCCTGACACTGTTATTGAAAATGCTATTGAATAAAGCACTCCCAGACCTAACAAAGAAAGGCATAATTGGTCACCAAGCATTTTACAGCACAATTAGACACTATGAAATAGGATTAATTTTTTATCCAAGGCAAAATCCATGTTGATATAGAAGTTTCACCCCAGTAATGACCCCTGTGCTCTTAAAGCTCTGTAACACTTCATTGAAAAGCTTCCTGTTAATTTGCAGTTAGGAAAGTTCTTTTCTTAATTTTTTTTTTAAGATTTTTTTACTTTTTTTTAACTTAAAAATAATAAGTTAAAAAAAAGCACTTTACAGGACAGCATTTTCTTTGTGGCACTGTTTCAGTTAATCTCTTTTCTAATGGGGAATCAGAATGAAATACTTACTTTAGGGGGCTGCAAAATTAAATCCCATCAGCCTGTTTGAACCATCTTGCCCCTAATACTTCAGTCTTTACTTGACTGATGGTGTTTCATGGGAAATACAGACAATCCAGAAAACTCAAAAAAGTCACAGTTAAACAGCTTTTAAATATTTCAGAAAAGAACAGCAAAAATATGAGAATCTCTTTCAACAGAGTAATTCCAACTTGATATACTCCTCATTTTTAGTTGCAGAAGATCTGAACTGGTCCCTGTATGGCTTAGTGACATACTATTCCTGGTTTGGAAATCACTGAGAAGTTTAATAGCATGAAAATAATTTGCAAAACACAGTCCTTTTGCAGTATACCTTAGCTTCATAGGATATCAGCATACCTATGCTTCATGGAATTGTATTCACTGAGAATTTGATAAACTGTATTCATAATCTCAGTAAAAATGAGGTAACTGTTCATACGGTACCAAACAATGCAGATTTGATTGTGTGAGCATTTCCCACAATTGTACTAGAAAAAAGAAAGTGTTAGTACTATATATTGTGATCCATTTCTCCAGAGGAGAACCCATTTGATATGAAACATCATTCTTTGAATCTGATACTACAGATGCTGTTTCTTGATATCTCTCGTAAAACCAAAATTGTACAGTATTCAGATTAAAACAATTTGTTAAGAGACCTGACAATCCTTGAAATATCAAAGGAGGTAGGTACCTCATATCCCAAAGGTATTAGGCTTGAAGTATTTTTTTCAGCCTTAATACATTCTTTTCATATGGAAAGCAGGAGATTTTTATTCTGCTTTTAAAGACAGCTGCTTTCTGAGTTATTTTAAGAAATTCACTAACAGCTCTTTTTATTTTCTATCATATGATTTTAAATTAAATAATAGTAATTTAAAATCCTTAAAAGCCAAGGAATAGAATTAAATTATTACCTTCTTTTTTGCTTTCTTAGCTGATGAGCTGCCAAAAGTATTCAAGTAATAACAATTCACAGCAGGCACAGTTATTTATGATAATTATATTAAAAAAACTACCATACTTACTACAAATAGTAGGGCTCTCATCTGAGTTATCTGCACAGTCATTTACAAAATCACACAGATTATCCTTTGGGATGCAGTACTTGTTGGCACATGTGAATTCCTCTAATGTGCAAGGTCTGCCTGGGATGAGCAAGGGGGAACAATCTTCAAAGGTAATATCATCCACTGCCACGTCTCCCATGTAACTGACACCACGTTTTGCCCTGAAAACAACCTAATAAAAATTACAGAGCTATTACAGCAAGATACTGTTAAGATATATAAAAGCTTATACATGCAACATGAATAGAACAGAGACTATGATGTCCTTGCAAATCTTGGAAGTGGTCAGTTCTTACTGTCAAAGCACAGTCCCATGAAAGCTTGTACTACTGTTTGTACACATCTGTCACTATAGTTATTGGAGGACCATCTTCTAACATCAACAAAGTATGAAAAAAAGGGAAAGAAAATGAGCAACACAAACAGATACCAGTCCCCACTCGTCCTGAATTAATAGCAAGGGTTCCACCTACTTCTTCAAAGTAAGCATGAAAAACACTAGTCTGAGTCATCCATCAGTTACTCCCATGAATGTAAAAAGAATGTTAAAGTTTCATTAAAAGCCATCCAAGACAGAAGTACCAGGGAATGTAACATGTTTTTACATATGTTCCCGGCTGTCTCTGGTTTTTTTATAAGGATACAACTAAGCATGGCATACCCATGACTAAGTATCTCTAAGAGGCTTAGGAATCAGCTCATATTTCAAAGCGAACATCATGCTCAAGACTCTTTTTTCAAAAACCAGATGTAATACTACTACACACTAAGGAGAATGAAGTGGAATAGTTCAACCTGAGTTGGATTCAAGAATAGAATGGATTCTCTGTCTTAAAAATGGATATCAGTCTGAGATTGAAGGGGAGTGAGAAATCTCCAAAAATTTGTGTCCAGCTCAGATAACCAATCAGGCAGGCAAAAAGATGACTTTTGCTATTCAGAAGGGGACGTACAGTATGTGTATAGGGCAAAAAAAGGAAATGAGGAGGTGAAAAATGCATAATATAAAAGTACCTAAAGCCAGCTGTCTAGGAAACACATAATATAGGAATACACACCTGAAAATTTGAACGAATTCCTAAGAACACTTCTGCTCTGTTCCACTGGGGACCTTGGCTGCCACTTTGAGTCCACAGTTTAGAAGTCCTGTTACCTGTTTTACAGAGTACCTAAAAAGGAAATAATTCTAGGTCACAAAAAATCTTTCCATTACCAACTCACTTTAGGTCCCTTAATTGTATACAAGTGTACAAGAGTATCTTGTACAACTTATTGTTGTACCACCATTAAATATCATCGAATCATAGAATCATAGAATATCTGGGGTTGGAAGGGACCCAAAAGGATCATCAAGTCCAACTCCCTTCTCCTTGCAGGACTACCTAAAACTAAACCATGTGACTAAGACCGTCGTCCAGATGCTCCATGAAATTGGCTTGGTGCTGTGACCACTTCCCTGGGGAGCCTGTTCCAGTAACTGACCACCCTCTCAGTGAAGAACCTTTTCCTAATGTCCTATCTGATGCAAAGGGATTGGCCACTGTAAAAGACTATTCTAAGAAAATAATGCTTTAAGGTTTTATGATCTTCTCATAAATGTACTCAGTCCAGAGACTAACTTATCCCATTAGTTCATCTGGAGTGGCTAGCCACAAATAAAAATTGCTCATTAATGGGATGGGATCCATGTGTAAAACATGGAAACAGCATTAGCAACAAGAGTTACTGAAAAATATATTAGTTCATGGATCTGTTAAGTTGCTCCATTCTGGGGTAGATTTTCTTGCCCTGATTGCTATGAAATGTTTTTTCCTCTGCAAATAAGATGTTTTTTTCTTCTAAAGACCAAATTTCATCTGTTTGGGCAATGGAAGACTCGTAAATACCCTTACCCCTGTAAATAGTCATTGAATTGGGGAAAGCTGACACTTATTGACATGAGCACAAAGTCCTAAATATGCTTTGCTCCAACCTCTTGTGCATCCAAATTCAACTGACCTGACAGTAACAACAAGACGGGTGTTTGATGAAGTGTGTCAAGATGTGTCTCCAACCAGTACTCACAGACCTAAACATCAGTTCACCAGTTGCCTGAACCACTTCTGCTTTTAAGGATTTATTGCTACTGTGTGTAATCTTCTTAGGGCAGTCCAGGCATTTTTCATCTTAATGAAAAAAATATTTTTTTTTTTTTTACATTTATGCAATCCCATGAGTGTATATGATATTGCATAACAGGTAAGTTCTGCCAAGCAAACAGCAGATCCTCACACTGAAGAGCTTTCATTCCAGGGGAACAAAAGAAACAGGTGTAATATTTTAAATTGAGTAGAAAAACAAAGTGACACCTGGCTTTATAGACAAGAAGAACTGCCCAAAGAAGACAGGAATTGCAAGGGAAAAAAAATAAGTTGGAGAGAAAAAGGGATTACAGATACTATTTGAGAGAATAAATGGTGCTGAATAAGAAAAGGTTTTTCTTACACTCACGTGCAAACTATACATCTATATGAATATAGATATGTGTGACTATATAGACACATACACACACGCTTTTACATACACTGTAAATTACCTACTAAATTATAAATCCAAGTCCTTCATCAGAAATTAATATTTTCTATCATATCACACTAAAGGTGATAATTTTAGATTTCATATGGCTATAAATTTATGTGCTATTAAAATCCAAGACTTCCCTGTACCCTAATGCACTTTGAAGCCCTATTCATTTTGATTACATTGCAAGTTATTGAAAAAGCACATCTGATACTTTGGTAGAGTTACCCATGCCAAGTCAGAGGGCAGAAACCAGACAAAAACGGTTCCAACAAATATTCAAACCGAGGTTGTACAACAAAGTGACAGCTAACCAATATTTAAGAAAGTTATAGAAACATAAAAAGACAGCCATTCATGCAAATAGCAGGAAAGTCTTCAGCATGTCCTACATGACATTTGACGGCATGGATGCAAACTAACATGCAAAAATCCAAACTTGTGAATTAAATAAAAATGTGGTAGTCTTGGGGGAAGAGATGGATAAAAGGCCTTTAGTGATTTTTAAGAACAGAAAAAATTCACATTCATACAATACTGAGAACCTTTAGAAGAAAATAATGAGACATTACCTAAATATTCTGAGTTATTCCTACATTCATTATTAATTGCTTAATTAATCAATTGAAACCAGGTAATTATTTACAATGTTTAAAATGCAAAGGTTTTGTGATTTTCCTTTGGTACATCTTAAAATCAATTAAGTTGGGGGGGTGGGGATCAGTTAAGGAATAGAGGGAAATTGTAGCCTCCTGTGTTGAAACTGTGAAAAAAAAATCTATATACATTTGCCTTTTGTGGTGGTAATACTGGGCATGGCTCCATAGAATTTGCTGTTAATCTCTACAAAACACTCTGCGGACCTGATTCCAACTAATGTGGGTTCCTACACTGTAAAGAAGCCTTGGACTCCAGAGTAAATGCAAATGTATTTGCATTTGTAAATGAAGTCTCAAAGCAAATTGATCTCTCCCAAGTCTTAAAACTGAGGACAAACCATCTTTATACTCTGATTTCCCACTAATTCTGATGAATTAAAATGTGACTACTTGCCAAGCAGCCTAGCAAGTTCTTTACTTACTTGGGAGAAATTCAGCGATATTTTTTGAAGTTGTTTAAGAAAAACTCAAGAAAACACAGAACATGCTTCCTCTGAATATCTAGCAAGTCACATGCATAGGGTGAAGGACACCACATCTCAGATTTCAGTTCTAATGTCAACATGTATTTTAATTTCATCTTCAAAACAGTTGAATTCTGCCAGCTTTTTATTATAATTTGTTATTCATAGTAACCAAACTAGTGAGAATTTATTTGTGCAATTAAATCCACATGCACTGGCCACACCCAGTTTGATACTGAGTGCACAGGTGACTAGGCAACTTATCCTGAGTATTTTTTTTTTTTCAATCCATTTCTGATGCTGTAGTTATCATGTAACATTCATGGGAAATCCCACTATAGTTACTCAGATGTGTGGCAAAAAAATTGTTGAGGACAATTTTGCTCTTTTATTCATTTACTTTGCAGTGACTCATTTGATCTACAAGCTGCTGAACGAGTTACATTTCCTTTACAGAAGTGTTTTTGTTTTAACTGGAGTGAAGAAAAGGGTATGGTTAAGAAACTTTGTTACTGTTATATCCTAGAAATAGTTCAATGCTGCTTACATTAATATAATTAACCTCTGAAAGATATATGTTAAACTTGCCGAGGAATAAGTTGTTTCTACAAAGTTTTACAGCAAATTTTAATGCAATTACTTCTTTTTTTCATGCTCCCACATTCAGCTGAAGACTTTGATGTCCAAATATCTACGGATGCTTTCCAGTGTCAAAGCGTATTGTGCAGTACAAAGCTTTTTCTCATATGGAAGTTCCAACCACGGTATGTCTATAAAGGTCACAATTTTTGATTGTTGTAGAAAGTTACATTTTCCCCAGCTTACTCAAGCTAATACTTCCTTCAGATCATAACATATTGAGAGCAGTGGAGTGTTAGTAATTATTCATTTTCATTTATTAGCAGCCTAGGTTTTAATGAAACTAAATGACAAGGCATGAATTTTCTCACAGGAATTTCGGGCAGTAAAAAAAAAAAAAACAACCCAAAACAAAGAACATCTCCATACCTCCAGAGAACCTATTGTTGAACCATTCATGTGGTTCCAGAATACGATTTTGCATTTGGGCCCCGTAAGGGAGATGACTGGGGTAGCAATGTCAACTGTGTGACCAAATTCTCCATTCGAGCTGTCTGCAAACAGATACCAGCCTTCTTCAGTACACCTGCTCAGAGAGAAAGGTTTTTTCTTTATTAAAACAAAACATTTAATCATAATTAAGTTCTAGTTAAAGTTAAAATGGTAATATTCCCTTATACAGATAGAGCATCTTCTGTCTGGGTATCTGGGTGCCTTTTAGTTTACCAGCGTGTAGCCAGAATCCCAAAAAGCCCTTGAAAAGGGAGCTAGTATTTTTATATCAGATTGGCAAAACAGAATACAGAGCTGAAGTCAGCCTTTACCCACAGGGCCGTATAGATGAGGGCTGGAAGGCCGCTGGGTTTCACCCCCACCCTCTTTCCTCAGGGAAATCAGAGGGTTTGATCCCAGCTTGAAGTCAAGAAAATCCAAGATACTGGGTGAAATTCTTTCTCCTGAGCTGCTGGGAAAGATGAGGCTGGCTTTGCAGTAAGCATCAGACTCCGAGTGTACAGAGAGATCAGAAGTGCAGTTTTAGTGTTTTGGATATCTAAGATTTGGCTCCTAAAACCCTTGCTTTTCAAATTAAAAGGAGCTGTTGACCAAAGATAAGATTCTGTTTTCTTCATTGGAGCTGCTACATGCTCAGTGCTTCTCAAAAGAAAGAATCTTTCCAACAAGGGCTTACAAACCTGACCATGGGACATATGTTTTTAAAAAAGTTGTGGTATTAGGTTTTCCTCACTTTTCAGTTTTTCTGTTTGGTCAAGCTCTGAACAACTGCTCCGTAAAGTTGCACCACTGCAACTGTGAGAAGGCAGTGATCATGCCCAGCAAGCACTGCCGAGAGAAACGCAGGATGCTCAGAAGGTGTTTACAGACTGAAAGTCCTGCCGAACGGGAAGAGTCAGGCATTCGATGGTACAGATTCAAGAACTTTTTTTTCTTCATCAGCCCTCTGTAAGTTTTTATACTTAGAGCAGTCTAAAGGACTAAAAGACTTTGGTGCCTGTGGTAAGAGCTCAGTTTGATGCAGTCTTCGCTGCAGTAGCCCTGCGGTATTAAACAAATATAAGATACTTTTTCAATAATCTAGTGAAGTTTCTTTGAAATCTTGTAAGAAAATTCTTTCTTTAAAACATGTTATAAGATTTAAAAAAATAACTTTACTATTTACCTAGACACAATTTACCTCAGATTGCTATGCCTGTATTGAACTCAACATGTACTGATCTGTGTGTTAAAATAACCATGAATTTAGCAAAACAGGTTTATCACTGCAAAGTTACAACAAAACTAATAGATTACATTTACTCTATAGACTAATTTACACTCAATAATCACAAAATACTTTAGCATATATTAATTAATGCCTGTCATGTACTCTGGAGGTCAAGGAGAGACTGAATTCCACCGTATATTCAGTCACTTTAAGAACAGCATGTTCTATCTACTATAGTACATAATATAAAGTAGGCTAGAAACAGGCAAATTTTATCTCTGTACTCACTCAGCAATTTCCTCCGAGGTTCTGAAGTCCTTTAATTAATTCACTCATCCTTAGAATCACATATGCAGTAACTTGTTTCTAATATGACCAGTGACAGATTGATAGACTGCAAACAGCCTGATCTTCCTTTTGCCCAGGGCAAAGAATTCCAGTAATAGCCATTGACACAAAACAGCCCTTCAAAACTCCTTGCAAATCAGTGGCTGGTTCATTGCTTGTTACACAGAGTACTGCTTCTGCCTCCCCCAGTGTCACACCAGAAAAAAAAAAAGGATTAAAAAGTCAACTGGTATAGCCATGGGAAACTACAGAAAATATTTTGGTAGGTGAAAATAAAAGACAATTCTGACAGTTATAAAACATTTTGGTACAGAAGTCCCAGGCTGCTTCCTTCAGCAGGGTAAAGTGCCATTCTAACACTCCATGGGTCAGAAGTGGGGGGAGCACTTTTACTAGTTAATCAGCTACAGTTCAATCCTGTAATCATTACACACTTCTCAGAGGTTTCCCAAAATCTTATCTAGCATGCAAGAATGAGAGAATCATTGTATTCGTAGATATTGATAAGGATTTGTATGTAAAAGATCTGCAAATGTCAAAGGGACAGAAGTGAATTATTCCGCTAATTTCTCTTTAGCTAGGAAAGATAATTCTCAGCTCTAAACTATTAATACATTTGTTTTATTTAAAGTGAAGTACTAAAAGGTCCTGTAAAATTAAAGAACTTATGCAGGAAAAGGTAACATTTTGTAGATAATTTCTTCATTTTGCAGATAATTTCTTACATGTTAATTGGAGAACATGAAGTATATATGATTTATAACTGAAAAATGAAGACTTTTACATTAAAAATCAGTAGTCTGTGGGACGGGTTGCCTATGCACATAGTTTCAGGTAGAAATCAAGTGCATGCGGGAAAGTAGTGGTCATGATCAGAGCTAACATTTCTACTGCCACCC
The DNA here is from genome assembly GCF_000699145.1 of Aptenodytes forsteri. Classification (NCBI taxonomy): domain Eukaryota; kingdom Metazoa; phylum Chordata; class Aves; order Sphenisciformes; family Spheniscidae; genus Aptenodytes; species Aptenodytes forsteri. The sequence continues at coordinate 5,840,177 of NW_008794911.1, forward strand.
ATAAAAGAGTAATAACTACCAAGAATAATTATAATCTTCCTTTCTTATAAAAGAAATGCCCAGTAGTTTATAGTAAAATTTTCTCTTTCTAAGCCTCATGCAAGTAGATTTTTTTTTAAGAAGGAACAATATGTTTTAAAAATTCATCTTAAAATATGGGGCAGACCTTCACTGGGTGTAGGTCAGACATGTTACAGGTGAAATCACTGAGGACTGCTGATAAAGCCAACAGGGACCAAAGTCAGTTCGGTGGGATTCTAGGGGGAAGAGTAATGATCTGGGGAAATCTGGATCTTCTCCACAATCTTATTTTTCTTTTCATTCAGAAGCACATGAGAGAAGTGTCGCTGAAGCTTTTATTTTATCACTGTATCCTGGCAATTCAGGCATCTTTATAATTACGGCATGTATTTACATCATCCTTGAGACAGTAGCATAAATATTTGGAAGTGAACTATTGCAGAAAATGAGCACAAAATAGAGTAACATATATGCAAGCCTTAGAGCAATTATGTAAAAATAATCCTAAAATAAAAAGTAATAGAGCATTTTTGTTAAAACAGCTTAAACTGCATGTACTATAAGTGATAATTGAAACCTTTGAAAACTTCATTGTTACAGATCTTTCAAGCAAGTCTGCATTTGGAATATTCATTTATTTCCCTCCTTTCTGCTGAAGAAAGCTGTTATTTCAGTGTAGCAATTTTTGGTTTCTTTTTTTCCTTGGCATTGAGTATTCTACCAGTCTTGCCTGGAGGTAAAAGAACATCCAGTTCTTTTAAGGTTTGGAAAAACATTTAAAAATTCAGAATTTACTCTGCTACTGGGAACTGGGAACTCATGCCTTCGGTGGTCCAAGAGTGTCAGCACTGTATTTACAATAGCATTTAAGAGTGCTGTAAGAAGCAGAATGATAAAGAGCTCTGAAAAGCAATAGCACTTACAGCCCTCATACTTCCCAGAGTATTCAGTATTACGACCAGGCCTCTCAGTGAGATTAGTTTGAAACAGTGGTAGGGTACAATCAGTACTACGATGAAATGCAAACATCCATCTCTTATTTGGTGTGTTCTGTCAGATATGTCTTTGTCCTAAAGGCAGACCAAAATCACATCTCTGCCTAGATACTACTGGTCCCATAGCTTCTTAGGAAGGCAGGTGTCATTGCAATTTTTTTGCCCTTGTTTCAGTATTTGCTATAATGTTACATTTAAAACTAGCAAACCAGATGAAAGTCCCCTGTATAATACACTTCACAGAGTGCTAGCCATTAAACATGGTGGCAGTGTGTGATTACAAGAATATTAAGGATGTGTGGGAAAGTAAGGGAAAATGGAAGGATCAGAAGGGGCTGGATAAGTGTGTGTAGAGCATCCTTGTTCGCCTTTACTCCTATCATGGAAATTTTTACACTTTGGACTACAAGACTGATATACTTGTCACCTATCCATGTTGTTGTTTAAAAGGAAAGCTTTCTTCTAGTGTCTGTAGCTGACATTAACTTGCACCATGTTTGCTTACAGAGCAAAGCAATCTCTCTGTCTTCAATTCTTTAAGATGCCTGGGATAGCAACCTGCGTGGAATTTATAGGGAGATACAGATTCTATAGGGGGAAGAGTTTGAAGAAAGTAATAAGAAATCGTTCTGTTTGCATATAGTTTACATGCTAGAGGACCTGCACCTTCTACGGATACATCTTTTGTAGCAGAGCCAGTTAACATGCATGCAATCATCTGTTCAGTTTGTCAAGCTGTGACTTTTAAAGTAAAAGATTTCTTAGCTGGCCTACATGTATTTTAAACCAGTAAGTAATATACACTCACAAGGTATTCCAAAACTTTCTGTAAACATAAATTATCAGCCTCTCTTACTCTGGTCAGAAGTTGTTCTCCTCCTCACCCCCCATCTTTGTTCTTTGAGTGATCTTTAGCCAAGGTAGTAGTTTCTTCATTGTGTGATTTAATTATATGACCCCTCCTTAAATTCCTTTCTTCCTTATTCCATAAAAGTACTCCCCTTCTTTTTTTTCTTTTTTCTTTTTTTTTTTCAAATGAGACCTCAAGACGATGGTAACAAGTGTAAAACAAGATATTGTTCAACATGTATAAGACTGAATAAATCTGGCTTTCAATGTAGATCTACGTAAGTGCTGAAATTCAGCAGAATACACACAGGCTCCCCTGCCAGTAGCTGCAAGATCCCAGGCTCATTTGGAAAATTATCCCATGGAAAACCTCTTAGCTGGCAGCTACAATATGTGTCATTAAAATCTTGATATTTACCCTTTGAAAATAATTAATTTTACCTCTGTACTGCAAGTATTCCCTATATAAAGACATTCGCAATAATCCTAATTAATTTCAGAGGGAAATTCACAACATTTTAATGAATATAAAAAATTCAACATAAGAAACTGAGCTACATTTCCATACTTGACTTTGTTAATAGCTTAATATTTCAAGAATCTTTTAAAATGTAGTTAGCAAAGAATGGGCATACATAAAAGAATCTTCACTGTATTTCCCCCTTCAGAGCATTCAGAAGAACACAGGGAACTGAATATACTAAACGGGAATTAGTACTGAGGGAAAGATTACATGTGTTAAAAAAATGTTGGAGGCCTATCCAAAAAATTAGGCCCAGCTTAAATCTGGTAGTGTTATCAAGTAAAGTCTCATGCTGTGAATTACTCATTTCACAGTAGTAATTGTCTATTGTTGTAATGTCTGAAAGTGGATCAAAAATTAGTCAGCTGAACTTTCCTGTACAGAAAGTTCAAGCTCTGATTTAAGTAATTGTTGGACATCTCTCAGTTTTTAAAGTGTTAATTCATCTATGTATCTTCTACAGATTGTTTGAGAATCCCTGATTAAGCACTTAGATGGACTTATAAAATACCCTTTACTGTTTATTTTTCATTTAGAGTGAAAACTAAATCTGGTTAGAAATCAAACAACTCAATTTCATTAAAGAGTTCTGATTTCCTTCCAAATCTCAGCAATAATGAGAAAAACAAACAAACAAAAAAGGCAAACCAGAGAGGTAAATTTTAGTTTCCTTAGAGGGATAAGCATCCCTATGATTAGCACACCATACTAGAAATTGAAATCCAAAAAGCAGCAGCTCCCACATTCCTTTCCATTTTTTCTGGATACATATGTCCATAAACACTGTGCACCATCTATATAGCAAATCAGAGCCCCACAGACATGTTAGACCTATTACGCATTTAAACCATTATTCTTCAGCTCTCCAACACCATCTGTCCAGGATCTGCCAAGTCAGCGACCTGCTATTAGTCCAGATGAGTTTCTGTACAGAGACAAACCCCAAACTAGTGGTCAGAAAAACAGTAGGGCACTAGATGACATCCAAAAGAAGCACTCTCTTGACCAAAGGGGAAGGATTCTGAGATACTAGACATATCAGGAAAACGTGGGCCATCAAAGCTCAAGTTGATGGTTTCAATCGGACAAGGCAGTGGCTTCAGTTTGCATTTATCACATCCTATGCATCCTTTATCAGGGTAGTGGGGCTGGGGGAGATCAGTCTCATCTCTATCTATTCCCTGTCCACCAAGAGCATAGGTAAACAGGTGACAAAAGTTTTGCTAAAGTTAAGATATTTGCAGGAGAATTTTAGTTTTAGTTTAGCTAGGATTTCCTAGTTAGAAAACACTTCATCAAAAGATTTCTGAGAATTCTTTTTTAGGTTATTGTTTCATTAGCTAAGAAGGAGTTAAATTCACCCCTTTTTCTTCCTAACAACCATATTTATGAGAAAAGATTTATTATATTGGTGTCATTTTTTCTTGTACTGTGTCATCAGCGTATAGTATTGGTATTTTAATGCCTTATATATTTGACACAAGATGGTTGTAAACCGTGATATTTTGACCTTCCCATCATGCTAGCTTCATTTTATGTTGATTCCTATTATTTCTTGTTTATAGTGTCAGAAACCAGATATTATGAAAATTCTGGTAAAAATTTAAGTATGTATAAAAATAAAAGTTTATATTAAAAATCTTTAAAAAGATGTTAACTGTTCATATTTTCTAGCATTGATGACAAAGGTTGCAATAGAAATATAAAGCATCCAAAAGTCATTATTATTACAGTATTCCTAAGGAACAGGCAAAGATACAAGGGAGGCTTAATCTTTATCTTTGTATGTGTCCATATAAAGTCCAATGTGACTTCAATATATTAACTGTAAAATGGGAAAGCCTTGTACACATTGTGCCTAATAGCACTGTTTACTTGAAATTTGGCTTTAAGGTGGGAAACTGCTGAAAGGTGGGTAGAAGCAATATAGAAATATTACAGAAAGTATTATAGAAATATACAGAAAGAGTAAGCCTTCTGTAAAAAAAAAAAGCAAACCCTAACCATTCCCTCAACACTGCATCTGCCTATAGAAATCACAAAAAGATGCCAAAAAATTTCAGAAGTAAAAGAGACCTTAATATTCAAGCACTCATTCAAGAAGAAATTTATCACCTCCTTTATACTCTGGGTAACAGCTACTTGATGCACTGCCCGTTATGTCCGCTACTTCAGCCAGAAGGCAACGTGTGATGTAGGAAGGAGAGGGTAGTCTGTGGACAGTGGCCAAGATTTTACTCAAGATGTATAATGAAGGTGAACCTGAATGAAATGTGGCAGAGCACACTTCTCTAGGAAGCATGAGAAGTTTCATGAGGAGAAAGAAGGAGAACGAGAAAAAATTACATTGTTTCTTTAGTATCTGTATTTGCTAGATATTCAGTGTCTGCACCAGAAATAGATTGACTACTTATCCTTCTGTAGATAGTATAGGATGGCCTATTATAGATCATGACATATGAACAGATCTTTTAGAGCCCCTGTCTTGCAGTGTCTTACACATAACATATTCATTGGCTTCAACAGGGTTCTTTCCTGAATAAAGGATTGCAGCTGTGAGGATATTATTGCAGAAAAAGAGTCTAAATGCAAAATTAAAATGTCATAAAATGTGTAACTTTCAGTAACCTTAAAGGACAAAAAGAACTCAAATAACCTAATTAATTCTACTATGTATCAGAGAAAGATTTTCTCCACTGAACACTTCTAACCACTTAACTATTAATAGGTTTTAAATAGTCAGTAACTCAAATCTGTATTTAACAACTAGAAAGAAAAAAAAAAGCTTTTTACAGCCTAAAAAAAATTACATTTAAGCATTTCTGTAAACATTTCAAAAAATTAGAAAGGCATTGAAAGCAAAAAGTGGTCAGGAATGTGGATCTTCACTTACAGCAATATGTGATAAATTTAATTTCAAACAGTGGGAATTCCGAAAAGAGTAAGTTCTTCTACCATGAATTTGAAACCTATTTTTTATCTAGTAACCTCCCACCTCCATTAACACTTAACATTAATGCATAATAAACTCCGAATCAAAAAGTTATAGGATTGTCATGCCATAACAAAGTAGACGTAAATTTTTTGGAAGATTGCTTTCTGAAAGCATATAATAGAGCTATTTCCTACTGCAGAAGCCATCCTCTAGCTGTGTTTGCAGACAACTGTGTAAATTGCTGGATGCCAACAGACCTAATTCTTTGCACAGTGCTAGAGACAAAATTTTCTATCTTGGGCATCTAAACTTTGGCACACGAATACAAGATTGAGCTTCAATGGTTAATTCAAACTGAACAGAAAAAAAGGTCCTTAACACACCAAAGCACTAGCCACATACCGAGACCTGTAATTTGACACTGAGATTAGAAAGGTGCTCCAATGAAAATCACCACAAATGTGAGAAGGAATTCTTGCACTAAATCAAAGCACGTTATATTTATTATCAGACTCTAAGAGTCAAAATTGCAAAAGAATCTTGCTATCTTTGACCATGATACAGGCATACCACATAAAGCTTTGAGTACAACTTTGATGCCTTGTTTTACATAATAGATGTGAATTCCAGAAAGAAAATCTACTGGTAAGGTTTTACCCACACACAATGATTAATTTTTTCACAGTTTAATCTATTTTTATTACGAGATTAATCCCACGTTCTGGCATCTTAATATACAGAGCTAAAAAATACTTTGAGTGCGTTCTCTTTCTTTGTACAAAATTAGGTTTGATTAAATTACAATTACTTGAAATGGGCTAGTTATTTGACATCATCCTGCAAACAATTTCTGACTATTACCTTATTCTTGAAAGTAATTAGTATTCCACAATTACATATTTAAGTTGGACACACAAGTAATATGAATACTTTTGCTCTCCAAGTGAATGGTGCAAAAATTAGAATTACTTTTTCAACACTTCAACACCAAACTCTTTTTTTTTCCCTAAAAAAGAATTATTATCTTTGCTTCAGTTTCATTAAACACACAGTACAGAGATTTCTCTTATAAAAATATTAAATGTACAGTCTTTAGTGTTTAGTTTTTAAACAACATATTGCTTCAGGTGATACTAATGTGTTACCTATGTTACTGTGACGGCTGTGTGCACATCCAGATTATTTTGCCACACACGTTCATCTGAACTTTGCCACTAATGACGTAAGCAGACACTAACAAATGGAATATGAAAAAGTCAAAAGACAATAACCTGAAGTCTGATAAGACTCCAGACTTCTTTACTGAAGGTGGCTTATTTCTTATAAGTGCTGGTGGAGTCACCTTATAGTCAAAGTTGAATTTACAGTCCCAGTTCTAAAGGGACAAGAGGAGGGTGGAGAAACCTTATGCTCAATGTTACAGTGGGATTCTTCTCAGACTGTACTGCAACCACAGGTAACCTTCACTTTTTTTCCTGGGTGTAACAAAAGGAAATAATAGATATTCTCAGAAAGTGCTTTTAAAGTTGGAGGGGGGAGATGAAAGTGTGTGAATTAATAATTCTATAAATATATAAAAATTAAATCAGTTTTTGTTGTTTATTGTTACCTTATTTCTCTAGATGCCCTGAAGTCTTTATTCTTATGAAATCTACACCCGTTCAACTCAAGAATCACAAGAATTGCACATATAGAAGCACAATACCCATCAGAGCCTGTGATTGATAGATACACTGTAACATGCTATATAGAATCCTCTTTACAAGGCTGAAGTATCCCCTTCCTTTCATTTTCCATTGTCTTAAGAGCACTATAAGCATCTTCTTAGAGACAGCTGTGGAGCCTATGAGGCTTAATGCTATGTGTTTCACTTCACTGTGAATAAAGTTCTCAAGCAGGATCAATAGATATACGCACACATTTGTCTAAAGTAAATAATACTATTGAGGACAGATCTATGGAGTGTAAAAGCATCACATAAAGCTCATACTTTTCCTCCACTTCTACATAAGTGTAACTAACTATAGCACCCTCAGGTATCATTTATACTCTCCATGTCTAAGAGGCTTATTTAAAAGCATTGTTTTTAATTTTAGTGTCTTCAAGCAATTCCTGCTTAAAGAATAGTAGTCAGCACAACCAAAACAGAATGAGACAGCAAGTCCAACATAAATATATGGTAGTGAAATATGTCAAACTCTTCAGACATCCATCCATATAAAATGACAAACACAGAATTGCTGTATTAAGCATTTCTTGTGGTGTATTGCAATGAGGTTTGGTTTGTGCCTTCAGGAAGGTGTTTTGTCTCAGAAGCTTTTTTTTATCCTTTTGGTTGGAATAATGCAGACAGCTTTTTGTTAATGTCCATCAGTCCTTTAAAAATCATTCCATACATTATAAACACATTTAAGCTGCTTTTGGGATTACGTCTACAAAGTAGAGGTTCTGATTACATGATAAAAACTTAGAGGTTTGTTTTTAAAGAAATTAATGGGAAGCAAAGGTATATGGTAATTTCATTGCTCTGTTAATTAATATATCACTTACTAAAGTTTCAAGAGAAGCAGAAATCTCCTTTATAAGAGTTTTGATAAAGAAATTTAAAACAGAAAACACATATAAGCTGTCCAGAGTATATTCTGAACAAGGCTTTACAGGAGAAACTGGAATTTTATAAAAGAATCTTAGTTACTTCTTGTAGATTCATCTGGCAGTATTATTCAGCTATCGGGAAAAGAATACAAATGGGTGTGCAGACTTGGTTGGAGAACAGACTGGAAAATTGGTGCACATCAACATAAATCCAATGCTTTAGAGATATAGTATAATCACAGCAGAGTAGAGATGAGTGAGGTGTAACCACCCAAGTCTTTGCTTAGCACTCCAGGACAATTTTGTGTACCATGCTGAGTGCCACACTCCCATACTATGGCAATCGGAACCAGTGGTAGCTAAAATTGGGCTGGAGTAGGCGTATCCACATCAGCTCTAATCACACCTGAACTGAAATGCTGACACACAGTTTATAATCAGAGGAAAGTGCACAATGCTAATGAACCACAGATCTGATGAAACACTTCGAATCCCGTTTTCCTTCTCTCACTAACTGAGCAGAACAAGATTTTGGAAATAGCAACAACTGTTTAAAAAAATATATTTCTTGCTCAGACAAAACAAAATCACTGCACACTCCTGTAAATACAGTTGTGCCTTTCTGTGTGGATCATGCATTTGCAAATTTTGCGAATCTCTAAACCTGTCAGCTGTAGTTATGTCTTTTAAAAGTGCACAGATATGTCTTTAGAACTGCAGAAAATGCTGGGTCCTTTAAGAGCAGAAACTGTATCATTGGTTTAATGATGCAAAATAATTACATGTATATACATGTATAAATGAACCTTAAAATAACAGAAGGCTAAAATAACAGAACAGCTGATATCAAAAACTAAAGCTTAATAAACTTAACAGCAAACAAATAAACCTTTATAGCTGAACAGTAAAGCACAGATTATTATGTTATTAACCAGTCTAATCCCCTTTTCTTTTTTTTTTTCTTTGTTCTGTCAGCATCATTGTTCTCAGAGAATCTTTGTTCAAACTCTCTCAAGATTTACCAATGGCACTTAAAAGCATTGTAGCATACCAACCACCACACAAAGCAAATGGCATCAAAGAAGAAAGATTACATGTTTGATCATAACACAACAGTCAGTGGCTGTTAGTTGGATTTTCTCCATTGGAGATTTTAGTCTGATGGCTTCTGACTGACACAGGGCTGAGATTAATTCATGGTGTTTCCATGGCTCATCTGAACCTGCCACATCTCATCAGCATTCTGTCATATCTCTGTGAATTCTGTGAGGTTCAAGGCAAAAAGAAACAAGAGGAATGACTTTCTTCCTCAAATAACAAAGCTCGAGTTGAAAAAGCCACCAAAATTTCTAATCACAATGGGCATTAGTTTTAATTAGCAATTTTCTGCATTACAGTTTAGTATAAAATTGTATGTTACTGTAGAAAATGCCTCAGTAACTACATTTTTACTTAGCATCAAATGTCTAATATCTATGGACTTGTTTCTTGCCTTATTGTCACCCTGGATATTTACTAGTGTGCACAGTAAAGCATTTAAGTACCTGTGATGCTTTGTTAATGCATTAATGAAGTACTAACACAAATTAGTCCATATTTTACAACCACTTAGAGAACAAGCATATACTAAGCTGCACCTTGTTCAAAAAATGCAGCAGAGGAAAACCTGTTTTCTGAACCTTGATTATCTGAATTCTTATTCTCTGAAAAATTACTAATTAAACAAAAAAAGATTATAGAAA
>NW_008794911.1:5851893-5856694 GCF_000699145.1 Aptenodytes forsteri
TAGGATGAGAGGAAATGGCCTCAAGTTGCGCCAGGGGAGGTTTAGATTGGACATGAGGAAAATTTTCTTTATTGAAAGAGTGGTGAAACATTGGACCAGGCTGCCCAGGGAAGTGGTGGAGTCCCCATCCCTGGAGGTATTTAAAAGACGAGTAGATGAGGCGCTGAGGGACATGGTTTAAGTGGGCATGGTGGTGTTGGGGCGATGGGTGGACTCGATGACCTTAGAGGTCTTTCCCAACCTTAATGATTCTATGATTCTATGATTCTATAAAAGAGTATGTGTTTTAAATATCTGCTGGGCTAACTGTAAGTATCTTCCTGTAACTTCTGTATCGTAAGGCACTCTAGAGTATGTGTTTTAAATATCTGCTGGGCTAACTGTAAGTATCTTCCTGTAACTTCTGTATCGTAAGGCACTCTAGAGAAGATATTGTCTCCATATAAGAGTACGTGCACTTTTGAGACACATGCAGGACAATCCAAGTGAAGAAATCATCTTCTAGCCTTTGAATGAGATATCTGCATACAGCTCACAAGAGTTTCAAGGGCTATATCTAAACAACAAATGGACAAAGCTATCCCAATATTGGAAAAGGATTTTAAAAGGTTTGCTTTTGGATATAAAGCACTTCTTGAATCAAGAAGGTGGCTGGAATGAAGAATGAAGTACTGGCATGGAGCTAGTGGGAAGACAAGGCAACTTCAAAAAAGCTCTCCTACAATGGTCAAGGAAGTAGTTGCCTGTGCTGAGAGTGTCAGGAGGACTGAGAGCTCCAGCTGTCTTTTTGGTAGCACAAGGCAGCTACTGCAGTGACTGGAGGAGGGGTGGCCTTGGCTCCTCTCATCCTCCTATTTGCAACTCTACAGTTTGCCTTTGACTTCCAACTTTGCACCCTTCCACCTAAGCACTAGGAGGCTGCTGCAGCAATGATTTTCCCTTTGTTGTTCTTATGGGTTGTTTCATGCCCTTGCACCTCACAAATCCTGAGACAGTTCAGTCCTGATGAAACCTATATAGCTTCTATGGACAAAGAGTTATAGGGGGAAATATGCTGTACTGGAGAGGATCCTCATCTGTGAAACACCCTGTTGCTTCTCTTCCTGTCTGGCCACTGGAGGCAGTTTTCCTTCTATCTCCATTGTTTTTTTACAAAGAGAAAATCTTACCTTTAGAGTCAACGTATCCAGCTATAGATGCTCCAAATAAAGCTTTGTGCATATAAGACTGTCTCAACATTCCTTGCACAACACTTTCCAGGTCATAGCTGATCCAGTCTCTGACCCCTTCATACAAGCTATTTCTTAACTGGACTTAACGATTTTGGAGACTACCTAATATTTACCATGTACTCAAAAATGCATTTCAATGTAGATTTTAATGCTCCTTTTATTAACTCTTCTCTGTCAGGGTCAATGGCACAGAACAAGGGCTATTTGACATGCAAAATAATAGAAATGTTTTTGGGTTTTGGTTATATCGGCTAAGAGAAATGCAGTATGAAAAAAAGAAGTGCCTTCAAGTAGTTAAATTCAGCTTTCTCCTTTCCAGTGTTTCATGAGTAGTGTCCTGTGGGATTATAATTTTTTTTCACCTATTTTGAAGTTGTTAGACTCTCAACTTTAAAACATTTCTTGACTGCTGAAAAAACTGCAGGGCTTAAGTATATTACTTAGTGCCTTTAATTTTCCCTAATTTTTCCTGTACTAAATTCTGATAATGATCATCTGAAAAGCAGACACAAAAGCAAGACAGATGTGTTACATATATGGTTATCAAGGGATCTATTTACACAGCAATAATTATCATGTGAGCTTAGAATTTTAGTTCCACATCCTTTTTTGTTTTGATTCATCAGTTTTGATGACAGATTTGGTTATGAATTATCATATCAATTAAGTGCCAACAAAGTTTTTAAATAACAGTTGTAACCAAATATCACTTATAATGTCAAAGAATTTGCTACATCACTAACCAGTTTCTCTAAAATGGAAATAAATTTATGGAGTTATCCATTTGCTGGTGTCTATTCTATACACTTGTTTAAGCCTACACAAATTGATATTTTCATTATTATAGCATTTAGAAACCTAACTGCAATAGACAATTCCCATTTGCTAAGTGTAGAAACATGCCATAAGAGCTCTACATTCATATACGCATAATGGTCTTTTCAGTGCACAATGCAAATGCCACCCAGTTCTTTGCAAAACACGTGCCAGCCTTTCTCCAGCTCAAGCCAAGGACTGTTAGGCTGTCATAGCAGACTCCCGTAACGGATTCTATTCCTCCAGCCTTGGGCTCATATTCGTACATACAAGCTGTTCTGTCCTCCATTTCTGAAGTCATTACTTTCACTTAATTAATGTAATTACAGGTTCAAAGACTCACACCTCCACCTTACAATTTGTCTGCCTACATGTGGCTAGCCCAAATACATATTCTATGGGAAGCAGATGGTTTGAATCTCCAACTATTCACAGGTATTTCTGCTGAAAGAACTCATTGTAAGCTGCACTGTCACCCACTTTTGCATCAGGATGAATCTAAACATTTCTATACATAATCCTGCATGTTTTATTTTAATAAGCAAACACACAGGATTACAGGATTACAGCTTCTCTCATCTAACTCCATGGAAATCTGGGGAAAATGGATGAGAAAATAAAACAAAATGCTGCAGGGTTTTAGTTCAACAAAACTGCTGCTCTGCATCTCCTGCTGTAATTTGGAAGCATCGTGCTCCCGTTCTCTTCTATAGGCCAATAGACAAAGGGAATGGGGAAACAGTACAACAAAATTACATCTCGTGAAACATCACAACAGCAATACATTTCAGTGTTGCCTGAAAACTGCAATGTCTAAGGATCATTTACTTTCTCTTTTCATCAGTTCTTTTCAATATACTGTTAGTTGCATTAAACCCTGAAAATATGTTGAAAAACAGTAATACAATTTCATGTATCACTGTGCCAATGCAAATCTGTAGTGGAAAGGCTGTGAGAGGATTTACTAAGTACCCATACAGTGCTGGTATCTGCATATATATAACAATTAAGTAACAGTCAATGAAAGAGTCGACAGCCAATTTATCATAAATAGTTTCTCTTTTTTATGGAATACGCTTCCTTTATATATATAATGTAAAGACCTTGAAACAATTAGGTAGTACTGTAATTCTTTTTTGCTATTGTTAGATGAGGATTTTTTGTGGGGATTTTTTTTTGGTAAATATATACAGTGATTTTAATGAAGTACACAGTGAAACTAATGTATTGAGCTGATTCTTTTATAGTGATAGAAATACTCTCAGGCTGGATAAATGCAATATAATATAATTTTAAACTAGTAGCAATATAGCAAAGATTCTGTTGGAGTGGTTTTAATTTGAAGTCCATTTTTGCACTCTGTGGACTATTGTCACAGAAAGTAAATGTGCCTGTCACTAGAACTGGGCAAGTATTTTTCTGTTCAGAAGAGTGATGCTGTACAGAAATGTCCTTATTAGATGAATTGAAGTTGTATGACATTAAAAGTTGTTTGTACTTAATACATTTGCTAGTCACCTGTAGGGATTTTGTTTCAATAAATATTAACTGTTACTTTTAACTGGAATATAAATTGCATTAATACATTTTTTTAATCACATTTCTTACTTTTAAAAAAAAAAACCAAACAGGTAAACCCAAATCTCCATGGAAAAAAGCCAATTTTTGCTCCTTGAGACAAATCAAAGGAATGTCTTTGGGAGGAGTTAGTAATTATCAAAAACTATCTACCTAGAATCCAAAATTAATTTAGGAATCTTTACTGAGAGAACAGAAATATTTTTCATTTTACTATGAAGTGATATCATTTATCAGAAAAATGGTAAAATATCAACTAAACTGAATTTAAGTCTAACTACAGCTGTTTTGAACTGCACTTGTTAATTATTAAATGACAGCAGAATTCACAAGACCCATTGTTGGGGTAACTTGTACTGCCCACCCTTGGGCAAAACTGCTGAGATGATAACAATAGCTAGTAAGGTAGAAAAGGAAGCGTACACTGTCTGTGTGAATAAAGACTGTCTGAAGGTATTCGCCTGAAACTGATCAAGATGATGACCACCATCAACTAAATTAAACAGTAGCCAGTGAATTGCAAAGACAGCTTTCAAACAAAGGAGAAGTCAGCTTGAAAAGAAGTATAAAAGTAGGATGAAAATTTGTAATAGCAGGGAGAGATTATGGAGTGGAAACAGCAGCAGCCAAAACCTGTTTTTGACATGCCAGAGGTCATCTTGCTGGTGCCACAACCACTGCATAGACCATACAGGGCATCGTCCCCACTGGATGCTACAAGTAGTCTGCATCCAGCTGGTGGGCTGACAGTTTGGGGTGCTACAAGAAGGGTTGATTTCTCATGATGTATGTATTAACAGATTGTAGGCAGCAGCATCATTTATCAGCAGTCCTGGTTAACGGGGGAGGTCCCGGACGACTGGAGGCTTGCCAATGTGACACCCATCTACAAGAAGGGCCAGAAGGAGGATCTGGGGAACTACAGGCCTGTCAGCCTGACCTCGGTGCCGGGGAAGATTATGGAGTGGTTCATATTGAGGGCGCTCACAAGGCATGAGCGGGACAACCAGGGGATCAGGCCCAGCCAGCACGGGTTCATGAGAGGCAGGTCCTGCTTGACCAACCTGATCTCCTTCTATGACCAGGTGACCCGCCTAGCGGATGAGGGAAAGGCTGTGGATGTGGTCTACCTGGACTTCAGTAAGGCCTTTGACACTGTCTCCCACAGCATTCTC
>NW_008794911.1:5857767-5865266 GCF_000699145.1 Aptenodytes forsteri
GGTGGTGTTGGGTCGACGGTTGGACTCGATGACCTTAGAGGTCTTTTCCAACCTCAATGATTCTATGATTCTATGACTCTATGTGTACACATAAAGCTGGAGCAGCCATGTCTCCAAACTTGCTTTCCCGTAAGGGGAAACATGCTTGTACCCCACATGTCCTCTGGGAGGGTACACATAAAGCTGGAGCAGCCATGTCTCCAAACTTGCTTTCCCGTAAGGGGAAACATGCTTGTACCCCACATGTCCTCTGGGAGGGGGAGTGCACACGTGTTTCTCTGGATGGGGAGGTACTGAAACTTTTGGGAATTAGTTATAGAAAGGTGTTTAGAAATTTGTACCTGTTTATTAACATTTTGTATTTTGATTCATCTGTTGTATTGATGTTATTGATCCTGCATATCTATTTCACTGATTGTCAGTTAATTACATGCCATTAATAAATGAGTAAACAGCTTCAATACTGTGAACTGAGTGGTTTTCCCCCCTGACAATCCATACGTGGCTAAACTCACACAGTCCAAGAAAGATTCAAGTACCTGCAAAATTGTACTCACGTAGTATGATCAATTAATGGGCAGTGTTTTTCTTGCCCAGGGTAGAGATTTGCCCCTCTTCCGAGTTCCCACTTGAATATGCTTGTGGTATAGGTGGAATAATTTCCTGACATCTGTTCCAAGGCTGGCTGATACCATCCACACTGGGTTTTATCTTCAAAGTCGCAGACTTCCATAACTTTAGAGATGAACAATGAATACTTCATGTTTATATAAAAATTGGAAATAATTAATTGATGTTATGATAAAGTAAACAACATGGCAATAAAAAGGATTCAATTTATAGTATCCATGAACACTTACACAGTACTAATATGCATAGTTTTTCTTCTGTAGATAAAATATCAATTACATTTTCTATGTTTTTTTCTATTAGGCAGATTTTAATTTGGGGAATATACCGATTCTTTTGCACCTCAGTATCTATCTTCATATGTGTTCTGACCAGCTTTCAGGCCATTCTAATAATCTGTTGTGTGGTATACACTGAAATGCATGTAAAATTCATCAGCTACGAATCTGCCAGCTGCTGCATGGTTCTTTCTTTAGTCCTGTAGACTGATGACATTAGCAACTTATTGCACATTGTGTACAAAGTCCATGACCAAAACTCTAAAAAGCCAAATAATATTTCAAGCAGTCCCCACAATACCCGAAAGCCACATAATAATGCAGCTATTAGTATTGGTGTCAAATACTGAATTGTTACCTTACTAAATAAATATGCAGCTGCCTGTGCCTCAGTTTTTGATTCCTGGGCAACTGGACAAGAAAAATGAGCTCACTACCGTCCCTCCCTCACAATGCATCCCCCTGTAAGAATACTTAGGGGAAAGAAACCTGCTTGTTTTCCATTTCTGCTATGAATATTTATTCTCCAGTACATCTTCCTGAATATTTTGCGGAAACTTTGTCTAGGTGATCCAAGGAGAGTCTTGTCACTCTAGAACTTTGAAACAGACTATTATAATCAAGTCTAAGAGACTGCTGTGAGAATTGTGCAGGGAAACAAGAATTTATTTTAACCTATGAAGCTCAAATGCTAGTGTAGCTGAGGTAACTTCTACATCAAGAAATCATAGTGCATTAAGAGAATGTGCCTGATGCTTCCTTCCTTGGAGGCTAAAAATGGTAGACTAAGGAGGGAGTGAGTTTTGGTTTATAGCTTGTATATCTCCAGTAAGGAAGCAAACCACAGCCAGTGTGATCTCATGAGTTACCCATATAAAGATTTCTGATGTTTCCTGAGAATGACGAGTGGCATAGTTTTAAGTGTTTATTCCCCCTTTTTAACATGTTTTATAAATATTGTTTCAAATGCCTCTGAAAAAGTTAACCCCTTCCTGAGGACATATTTCTGCTCTCAGTCAGGACATACTTAACTCCTATTCCAGCATTGTCATTCGAGTGATAAATTGCCATCTTTGCTGTAGTGCTGGGAGACTTCAGACAGAGCAAATATGTAAAGGTATATTCTCTACAGTATTTATGTCTCTCAGAAGGAGAGGATGTTTTGTAAGATAATGTAAATTTCTGAGGGGGAAAAAAAAAGTTCTATCCAAAGGGCTCTGCATCTTTTTTTCAGGGCAGAATTTCAATGGTTGGTGTTTTTTCACACTATAGGAAATTACCCAGTGATATTTATATATAAGATTCATTTCTTTCAGTTATTCCCACATAAGAAATAGACAGAGGGAGTCTAATGTTACTTTTCCTCATTGAGCCCTCGGCCCTGAGAGAGGTGACTGAGTTCCCTACACAATGTGTAATGAATGCAGAGTTTTGATCTTCAGTGAGAATAGTTTAGCTTGCAAAGGCTGATGAGGTCACTGTCTCTAGATGTCTGTCTCCCTCATTAATCAGCTTTGGTACAGCAGTATTTTCAAGTACTGTGCTTTAAGGCAAAACAAAGTCATTGACAGTTTCTTATAAAATGCTATAATGTGAACTGCTGCAACTCAGAAGCAATCAACAAATGTCTTAGACCTCTACGGACAACACGTGGTGACCCTGTCCATTGTCCCGGTTCCAGTGTTCCCATCTGACTATCAAAGCTTTAGGAATTTAAAGGCTGGAACTCACTTCTGTGTGGAGTAGGCTCAATTCCATAATCATTGCTGCTGATGAAAATACTTTGTATAGAAAAAAAACCCCAAAACTATTCACTGAAGTAGGTAAGAAGAGGACCCAAGTCTCCCAGATGTGCACCTCAAACATGAGACTGTAAAGTTATTCTCTCTTCCAGTCTGGACTAGTGAACATTTGAAAAATTTCAATATGTCATAAGTCATTTAATTTAAGAAACTATGATCACTTAAAAAAATTGTCATGTATAGCTACCAATCATTGGGGACTGAGGATTACTCCCCGGCCCCCATTTCTGTAGTAAGTTGAATTGAAATGTCAAGTCTGAATCAGCCCATTAGAAGGCAGAAAGTGTATAACATCTTAGATTCCCACATTAAGAGCAAAATGTTATCATTTTTCTGGGGAAAATCACATTAAAAATAGCATCTAGGTGCTAATA
Source organism: Aptenodytes forsteri (assembly GCF_000699145.1). NCBI lineage: Eukaryota > Metazoa > Chordata > Aves > Sphenisciformes > Spheniscidae > Aptenodytes > Aptenodytes forsteri. Next base: position 5,860,852 of record NW_008794911.1, read on the forward strand.
CCAAATTGCAAAAGTAAATACAGAGTAGTTAAAGCAATGTATTTAGCAGCCACAAACTAATAAGGTAGCAAAGTAGAAGAATTAGTACACTCACCACAAGCTGATTCATCAGACTTATCAGAGCAGTCAGGTCTAAAATCACACTTCTGGATCATCTGGATGCAATGGCCAGAGGCTCTACAGACAAACTCCTTCTCTGTGCAGTTGTTCATAGGGAGCGTGGCAGGAACTGAAGTTCCTGAAGTAGTTGTAGAGATTGTTGGCAAGTTTCCTTTGAAAAACAAACCAACAAAATGTTGAGTGATGGGACCAAGGCATTCTAGTTTTGTAATGATTTCTCCCCTTGCCACTCCCACCCTCTGTCAAGGGTATAGCTTTACTGGAAACATGCCTGGGTGGCCAAGTTGAATAACTTAAATGCTGCCCAGCAGGAACTGAATCGAACATTTCCTCAGTGGAAAGCAGTAGGTTGGTCATGCTAGCCAACCACCATTCATACAATCTTCGACACCTGCAGGAATTTATTTACACCTCTTACCTGTCTTTCAAATTTGGATTAATTCAGTGAGACATTTCAAAAGACTAATGCCATGGAGGCTGACAGAACAATCACAAAAACTTAATTTCCCCATGAACCAAAGCTAACAGATTATTCCGATGATAATGGCTTTTTTTTTATCACGTCAATTACTGCAAGTGACTGTGGAAATTAACATGTAACCTTCTTACCTTGCAATTTCATCACTAAAAAAAATATTTTTTTCTCATTAGAAAAATTATTCTGAGGTCATCATCTTGTTCCACCACTTCTTTTATGTTTCATTCAAACTCATTACCACTTCTTTCAAATCAATTGCCTTTGCCTTTCCTCCTATTCTTTACTATGCACCTTTCTTCAGGCTTACCCTCATTTCTTGAAAATCCTTGCTATTATTGTCCATAAAAGTAATTTTCGTTATATAACTCCTTCTTTAAATTTAATCGTTGATGAAATTATTAGCTGCAGTGCACAATACACCTGAGCAATACACCTGAGTTAATTAAAAAACACATGTGAAGACTTTTTATATAAAATGTGTCTGGGATAGCAAGGAATTTTTTTTTTTCCCCTGAGGCCTGGAGCACTAAGACCGATAATAAATTCCCCATGAGCAGGAGCCATTTCTATTTCGTAAGTAGAAAACACATCTATGACATCAAATGAATTATACTCCAATCAAATGAATGATACTCCCATAATATCCTAAGACTCAAACAAAAGACTTAGGGGAAGGAACCTTTGAAGGACTGATTGCATGATATAATAAATGTATCTGCAACTCATAACAATAGCAAGGTCCTTATTGGTCAGAATTTTTTAAATATAAATGCCACATTCAAGTCTCTGCTCCTAATCCACTGGAACAGGAGAAGAAATTTTGAAGTACCATAACCTTCACAACACCTCAAAAGCAAGAAGAATCTGCTCCTTTCTCTCTTTTGAAATAATTCATTTTCTATAATTTATGAAATACCATTTTGTCCAGAGCAAACATCATTGAATAGCCTTTGAGAAGGGCATTCAAATGATGCTCAAGTTTCGACATCTTTAATATTACTTATGAGGGACTTTACCACCAAGCGATCAAGCCCATCTCTCCCTGGTCAGTATTTGGTTATTTGAAGTGGAACAATAGCAACTGGGCAGCTAGTGCTTAATTCTAAGGTGCAGGGACATGGGAGCCACAGTTTTTTTCCCTGATCCAACTTGCGTTAAATACGGTGGAATATGCCATAGCTATTGACTATTTTGCAGACCATTCCCACAGTCCCTGTGATGTTTTTTTGGTTGTTAGGATTTTTTTATGGTGTGGAGGAAGTAAAATAGAGGCAGGACCCTGGAGTGTCTCAAAAATTGCTCTCAATACTAAAAGCATTTTTTAAATGTACAGAACATAAAAACTGTTTCCTATTCAGCTCTGTCCACCATTATACTTGAGTATTCTTGTTTTATCTTTCCAACAAAATGAGCTTTTTATTTTTTATTTATGAACTTTGAAACTCTGACCCTCTGTACTTTCCAACTTTCTTATTGTTTATTTTTGAAACTTTTTTTCATATCTCATTTGAAAACTTGTAGGGATTTTCTGATTAGTTCTTTTAAGGTTTTCTTCTTCGAATATAAGGCATTGTATATTAACTGAGTATTTACAAAAAGCTTGATATTCAAAATGTTACAATAAATGTTGTACACTGTATAAACCTAAAATGTGAGATAATTATCTGCAGAAGAAACATGCCATATACACTTGATATTCCTAGTAGACCTGATTATATCTACAAGAAATTTTTGGAGTAGCAGAATAAAATGCATCTGCACTAGGATGTTTTAGAGTTAGTGCTAGGTTACTAATATTCAGACACTGTTCTAAATTGTTTTCTGTTCTACAGCCCTATTATGACTGTACATCAACTGTCATACCGTATATAACACTGTAAGGCCTGCTGCAGTTAACATTAATCCTCTTAAAATCCCTTCTGTGATGAAGTGACAGGTCTGGAATCTGGTGTCTTGAAGGTATATATTTTGGGATATAATATTTTACAATTCTGTAGACATTGTACTACCCTAGGTAGCAATGACTTCTGAGGACAGGCTGCTCTATCATCTGAACTGTTTGTGTGCTGTAACATGAGAGCAATTGGCACAGTAAAAACATTAAGAATTATTGGGGGGAGGCGGAAGGTTGTATCAAACTGAGTTTGCTAAATGAAAGGTCAGTTTGTTTACACACAGTTAAGTTCCTTTTTCCTTCTAGGAATCAAGATCTCAAAGAGTTTGGAAGCTGCACACTTCTTACTGAGGGTCTCTTTTGGACCTTATGTGCGCAGCAGAAACTATTTTGTGCTGGTGCCTGGATATGAGGCATGGTCTGAGAAGCAGGGAAAGAAGTCTGGATTTCCTTGTCAGGCATGAGTCACAGTTTGATCTAGTTTTTGCTTTTGCAGTAGAAATATTTACAAATGACAGCAAAGAAACAGCTCACAGCTAGGACATGTACACTTTAACTCTGTTCTTACCATTGTAAAGAGTACAGCCTAGAAAAGACATGTCATCAAGTCCAATGTCTCCAGTGAAACCATCTCCTACAGTACCTTTCACCAAGATCTAGGGAAACAAGAATTACAAAAGCATTTTTCAGTGTATAGTAGACTTCCACTTCTCATTAAATATTTCGTATCAATTGATAGAGGAGTCATTTACCATGTTTCACACTTAAAATGAGATTAAATTTGTTCTACGGGATATATTTTATTAGTGACACTTTATGAAAGAGACTAATTATTATCAGCTTTCACTGGTGGTCACATTAATCACAGTGAACCATAACAGAATGGTTGGCTTCACAATCGTGTAAATCCACTGAAACATCATTGTGATATAAAATGATGGTAAGACATTATCATAAGTGGCATATTATTATTAACTCCTTTGGTACTTATTGTAATAACATCAATCATGATTAATTATAATAACATTCATGTGAAACAATTAAGCAGGTTAGAGATGTGCTATGGAACCTTTTAGAGAAAAATAGTCTACTATTTCATTAGAGTTGCCAATGCTGTATACGCTTACTTTCTTGTTATTGTCTACTGCCAAGGAATGGGAGAGGTTAGCATTTGTGAAATACTCTCTGGATGACTGAATAAGCCTCTTTTCTTCTGACTGTTGCTGAATGCTAAAAATCCAAACAGGTGACTAGAGAAAGATTTAGTAAGAATTTTTCTTAATTTAACTAATTTATAAATCCCTATTCATAAAAAAGACAAAGCCTCGTCAAACCATACATTTTAAAAAAAGATAAATAAATGTTTTTGCTGATCCAATGGAGTTCAAATGTTAAAGTTATTTCTTTGCCATTTTTTTTTAAATACTTATGTCACATCTTACACACACACACGCACACACACATTCAAGCTTCTAGATTATTCTGGAATGCTGCATAAAATTTCAGATACATTTTGTCACCATTTGTTCCTCAGTTCAATAGAGAATTCCTACAAAGGAACAAAGTATAAATAGCGGCAAAAATACTACAATACTGCTTCACACTACAGCTAGTTCTAATATTTTTGTTGTAATTTACTTAGTTGCAATTTTATTTGCAAAGAAAGCTTATTTTTAACAAGTAATGAAGCACTAATCAAAGATGCAAGGCACTTCTGTGTAGATAAGTGTCTCAATTCTTTTGATCAAATATCATTGATATTTTGGAAATAGGCTCACATCAAATGTCATTTCAAAAATATATGCTTGCATTTTACATTTCAGTATTTCTTTTGTCCTATAGTAAATCATAGAATCATAGGATCATAGAATCATTGAGGTTGGAAAAGACCTCTAAGATCATCGAGTCCAACCGTCAACCCAA